>NC_091490.1:36543599-36847221 GCF_947461875.1 Haliaeetus albicilla | reverse complement strand
TCTAATACTCAGGTGTAGTACCATATAGATATCTAAAGCAGCCGTCACACAAAGCAAAGAAATGCATAAACAGCAAGTTTTAGACTACAATCACAGTTATCCCACACTGATTTTTAAGATTATATGCTAACCTCTTCCTTTTGAAATAGAAGCAACTTAAACGAATAAAAATCTAAATCCTACATACAGTTAAGACAGAGTAAAGACTCAAGGCATATACATGTGGATACAGATGCAAGTAATGTTTAAAAACCAGTTTGAGGTCATACAGTAAATCAGTGGCAGAGAAGAGAACAGTGTCCTTGCTTCTACTTCTCCACTGCAATCCATAGCAGCATCACCCCCTATGTTTAGAGGTGAATGTCCAAACAATAATAATTTTAACATCTATTTATCTAAACTGGAAAGCCTTGTTTTCTCTCTCATCTACAAAGGCAAATAACATAAGCTTGAAACATAAGCAGGAGCAATGCCCATCAAGAAACAGCAAGACAACAAAGGTGCTTGCTATTTGTTGATTTCAACACTACAAAATCCCAAGTGTGGGCTCCTTCCTGAAGGCAGCGAGTTTCAGGATTTATAAGATTATGAAGAGCCTAGAGGGTCAGACACTGTTGAATTTTCAGAATTGTCTCTGTATTAGGAATCAAGAAAGTTTTGATAAAGTTAAGTGGATACCTATGGTCTGAAAAAAAGAAAAAACCCACACAAGCCTCTTACTAGGTGACTATTTACCTTTAAAAATGATCAGAGGTGTGCAGCCACCTTCAGTACCTCGATGGATCGAGCTTCCAGTAACAACTGCCATTGATTTGTAGCATCAATTTCTCAGAAGGCACTCAAGACCAGACCAGGGTTTTTTGAGAGTTGGGTTTTTTGCAGGGTTTTGAGGTTTTCTGAAGTCTAGGTCTCAGACTTCAAATATTAAGATTGTGTTCACTAAACCACTACAATACCCTAATCATACATAGTATGGCGAAGTTAAATTAAGAGCATATGTATATGTATTCTTGCAGGTACACTTTACAAAAGTGCTAAGTGTTACTTACTGATTTAGCATCTCTGTAAACTGCTTGATATACTAAACTTAAATGCCAGAATATAGGTCAGGGGTCCCTATTACAGAGTATGGCTTTTCTTAAAATAGAAGAAGCTTTTAATTGGTAAAATTTAAATGCCAGAAATAAGAGACACAGATCCTCAAAGTAGTTTTAGAGGAAAACTTTTACTTCACATGGGGGGGGCTGGTGGTGTGTTGAAATCAGCATATTTGTTTGCATGTCTGTTCTTAACTACACATTTGCTTTACTGCATATCTTAATTCTCAAGACTTGACATAAAAATGAACTTAAAATCCACAACAGAGTTACATTTAAAGACAAAACTAGGCCATCTATATCCCATCTAAATAGCCAAGTTTGTTCTGCAACCTCTAAATGTAAAAATGTACTTGGGGAAGAAACCTAGATGAGCCGCTGTCTCATTTGCTGCTGTTTCTATTTAATGGAATACCCAGAAACAATTCTTGCTTTCAGTGCACCAGCGTATTTTGATAACTAGACCAATATGTTCAATACAGCTGTACAATGGCTTAATTAGTCAGGAAAAGGAGTGGCTGACTCTCATTTCCAGAAGATTCTTAAGATTAAAAAAAAAAAAAAATCCACAGCACCACATTTCAGTTTGTATCTCCAACTGCTTAGCTTTTTCATGCCTGTTTCACAGAAGAGAATTTTCTGTAAAAAAGTTTTTCTGTCAATGACTAGTAACTAAAAGAATAAAATATCTGCACCAATTTTAACTATAACTCCCACGGGAAGCATGCAATCTAAGTAAGCATCTACTTTCTTTGGAGAGATTCTGTGCTTCAACAGCCAGTTTTAAAGTCCTTTCTCTTCCCCTAATGACTGAACACAGCCTTTTCACAACCACCATCTCAAGCAAAAAAGAATGAGCTGAACACACAAGGAATCATAATTAAAAAAAAAAAAAAAACAAAAACAAATTAGTACATATGTCATACTAAATAGCTATACAACATGCAGTGGCCGTAAGATTATCAAAAGCATCTCAGATCAAAAAGCTGTAAAGCTGTATTACAAAACCAGACCTCAGGCTCTTAAAACGAAAGTACTTGTTTGATTATGACTGACAGGCTTACAATCAAGAGTTCACATCTTTTATAAAACAATTATTTGCCCACATGCAGTTTATATTATATTAAGCAGGGAAGGAAGTACAGAGCTTTCAGCTTTGAAATCTAATTATTAATTTCTTGCTATTTGTAAGAATAAAACAAGGTTCTGATTCAAATCTGGAGAAAGAAGCCCTAACAAGTTAAAAGCACAGATGGCAAGCTAGTTATCTCAAAAGCCCATTTGGATATATGAAATAATAGAAAATGTTTTCTCTCCAAATACAGTTTCCAGGGATTGCTTCCTGCCATTAGTTTTCTTCTAAGTAACCCTATTATTATCAAAAGCAAGATGTTTAAAAAGCACAAACAACATATAAGTTGATGGTCCTGTACTCATCTGTAGCAAAGGACTAAGATGAGGCGAAATACCTATCTCCCACTGGCAATCTCTTGGTATTAGATGTTTGCCTCCCCTTTGTGCTTTTGCATCTCTCTCCCACCAACTTCTACCAGAATACCGCAGTAGATCCTTTGCTTCTAACACTGGCTCAGTATTTTAAGCGCACATTTACTTCCGTTACAAAGAGAAGCAGGTAAGAACATTTGCTCTTCAGACAATACCATTTCCTCAAACGAGTGCCATGAGCTCCAGTTAGGAACACATGAAGGTCTAACCCATAAATGGAAATGACTGTTGTTCTGACATGCTCTCTGGAATCTCTGTTTCCATCTAAATATAACCAGAGTCCTGAGAGGAAACCCTTCAAACACAGTCATTGACTACCAAAAGAAGCAGTCTCCTTACACACAGAAGAGCAGTAAGTGAAGAGCAAACTCTCCGAGTACCAAATAGTAACAATAATGGCTAAATTGAGAGATTTGACACTGCCCCACTCCAGCCTTGTTCCAACCTACAATGTAGTTAGGCTCCATAAAGAAGCTCCAACTGATACCACCTGCAAGCTAGAAATTAGCTTTCCTCTGTCCAAGTGTGTGGGGGAAAGTCATCCTTGCACAAGCAAGGACCCTGTGAAGGACTGAAACGGGCACAATGGTCTAGAGACTACAGGCAACAGAGAACACCAATCTGAACCTAGAGTTAAGAAGAACCTTACTAACTTCACTAGAGCTCCACTAACAAATACTCAGGTTATCAACCAACAGCATGTTTGTAGCAAGACCCTGCCCTCCACAGGGAGGATAGCATGCCTTCCTCTTACAAATTACAGTTGTTCCTGAAGAGAGGAGATCTTGAATGTCTCTCTGAAGGCTAAAAGTTCAAAATCTACTAATGACAATGATTCATGTGGCAGATAAAAATCCAACACAACAACAAAAACCCAAAACAAACAAACAAACAAAACCCACAAAAACACAAAGCCAAAAAACCCAAACAAGAAATCACGAGCATTAACGCTCAAACTTCAGAGCAATGCTGGAACTATTTTATTTTGATGTGAATTTCAAAGCTGGTTTACTATTAGTTAATATTCGCCCTGCAGTTAATCACACACATCACAAATGTGCCACTAACAAAAAGAAATGAGTGCAGCATGTCTCTATGATGAGACATGCTACCTCTATAAGCCATATTAAGACAGATGCGTATGTAATAAACCTCTTATTTGCAAAGAGCAGCTTCATTATCCTGTAAAAACAGGAATGTCCAATGGCTTACTAAAAAGAGCCATAGACCATTTTGCCTGCTGATCTGACAAGCACAATGCTCTTCCGATCTCCTGGATATTTATTAATCTGGTTCCGAGGGTTCACAATCAAGTTCTCACAGCTTAGCAAGTACATATCTGCTGACTACACATACTCACTCAGTCTGGAGAAAAGGCATGAATAAAACAATTGCTTAAGTCTCATGGAATAGGTCTGAAGTAATGCATTTTAATGCCACATTTGCAATAGGCTCCAAGCTTGCAAGTAAGGAGGCACTACAGATCAGCTGATACTGTATCTCAAGAAGTTTCGGAATAAAACAACGATGTGAAACTCTGAGACAGGGTTGAAAGAATCCAAATTCCAGCTCCCATGTGACAGAGACACCCTGGTGCTTCACAGTAGTCTGTAAGCTCTTCTCTGAAGACACTCCCTTGCAGTGTCCACAGGCTGCATGATGAATAACTGCACAGGTGAAAAAAGTCATTGCCCTTAGCTTTTCTTCGTAATTCTTCCTAGAAATGTCTACGTCCCACTAGTGCAGCTGGTTCCAGCCTCTTGTCCAAACGGGCCAGATGAGAACAAACTGTTCATTTTCACCTTTTGCTCTAGCCAGGCGCATCCAGGCAGCAGGGGCCAGAGTGCACTGCACTGGAAGAACAGCTCCACCTGCGGATCAGATGGAGCAGATCCCCCTAGCAGGGGAGCAATAACAAGCATCTGGCAGCAGTAACCTCTTCCGTCAGCACAGCTGGATCCAGAGAAAGACATCAGCCCACAGCCCACCACACTCAGCCCCGATTCCAGGGGGATGCCACCCCAGACAAGGCTGGGGACCAAAATATCCTTGTTGACAAGAAAGATGAAGATGCCTTTCCTCCTCAGCACATCTGCTTTGCACAGCTTTGTGGACACACAGATCAAAAAGTCAAAAGGTTACAAAAATACTTTTTAAAGACTTGTTTAAAGAAAACTGTAATAATTTGATAGCCAATAGTGATTATAAGGATCTAGCTTGTGCTTTTGAAACTCAAGAGACTGGCAGTAATGTCGACGTCAGTAGTTAGCTACAGTCTTCAAGTAGAAAGAAGAGGAAGAACTGACGTTTAACACAGTAAGTTCTGAAGTGGAGATAAAGAACAACGGTCCCCCACTCACCCGCTGCCCACTTTTATATTGTGTATCAAGAGCTATTGCAGTCTGACACATGGCCAGGTTGTGGAGAGACACAGCACTTAATACCACCTTTAACGAAGATCTCCGCGCATCTTCCTCAAAATTCCCCAGTCACTGACAATACAGCAGTACTTTTGATCCTATATGCAGAGGCTAACGATTGCAGCTACGCTCTGAAAACACCACCTCCCTCCAGGAGCCTGCAACCTATTTGCGGCAAACGCAGCAGGAACTTTATGAAAACAGCATGTGAAGTTCATGTTTACCTCAGGAGATCTTCAGAGACGCAGTCTGTCCGCTGAAAGGGCCACCTGAATCATTAGGCTTCCCCCCTCTTCCTTCAGTAATTTTTGGAAAAGGTGCTAATGCGCCTTAGGACGCCACGAAGTGTAAGCAACGGTATGAGAACCATTAACCGGCCAGACCCAGAGCTCCCACTGTAATTAGGATTTGGGGCTTTAAACATCATTTCTCCCCAGACGGCGATTAATCCCCACCACCACCACCACCACCCCCCCGCCGGGCGCACGAACGCCCTCACACCGGACTCGCGGCCGCTTCCCCGCAGCACGCACATCAAGGACGCTGCCGTGACAGGGCCCGCCTCGCCCCCACCTCTGCCGCACCGGGGGGAGACACACAGCGAGCACCCCCGGTCGGCGCGGAGCCGGGAAATTCCCCCCCCCCCCCCGCCGCCTCGTACATCCCCGCTCGCAACCGGCCTCCCCCCGCCGCTACGGGGGGGGGGGGGGGGGAGGCGCGGCGCTGCAGGGGAAGGGGGGGCGCGCGCGGCGACCGTTGGAAGGGAGGGGGAACCAACCGTCGGGAATAGCGCGCGGGGCGGGGGGGGGGGGGGAACGGGACGCTGAGGGGATGTCGTGCCCGCCGCCTCACCTGGAGACGCAGTTCTCCAGCACGGAGCTCTTGCCGGCGCTCTGCCCGCCCACCACCGCGATCTGCGGCAGGTCGAGCAGGCAGCTCTGGCCCAGCGCCGCGAAGGCGTCCTGCAGCCGGTTGACGAGCGGGATGAGCCCCTCCATCCCGCCGCGCCGTCCCCTCCCCGCCTCCTCTCCTCTCCTCCGCCCGCCGCCGCTGACAGGTAACGCCGGCGCACTGCGCATGCGTCCCACCCCCGAGCCTGGGGGCGGGGTCTCGGCGGAAAGGCCACGCCCGTGCCCGGTGCGGCCACGCCCCCCTGCCCGGTGCCGGTGGGCAGGGCAGAGCCCCGGTGGGGCGGTACCCTCTGCCCTTCCTGCGGTGGCACCGGCTGAGCCTCTTGCCGGTCACCGGCACAGGCCAAGCAGCTTGCAGGGAGCACCCGCGGGGTCCTCCAGGCAGCCTGGAGCCCCCGCTCACCCGCTGCCCGCTCGCTCCGCTCGAGCGGCTGGGTGGGCTCGTCCCCAAACATCCACACATGGACAAGCAGGCCTCGGGGCCCGGACCCTTGGGCGCAAGAACCACGGTTTGCCCAGATCAGCGCACCCACCCATGAGACCACCGTGCTGCTCCTCTCCCCCGAGAGCCCCGACCCCCGACCCCAGCTGGCCACCCCGTTTCGGTGGCAGAAAGGGCTGCGGCATCCCCCACGAGCCCCCAGCACAGGGCCGTGCCAGGCTGTGCCATCCTCCAGCACCCAGGGGAGGTTGGCATGTGCTCTTCCTCTACGAGTTTGGCACCAAACAGGGAACAGGGCCAAATCGGGAGCACACAAGGGAGCTGGGGTCCCGCTTGCCGGCATGGGACCTGGCAGACAGCTGGCTTCAGCACTTCCCAATCTGCCGAGCAGGGTATTTTGGAACAGTCCCAGGGGCTGAATTCTTCCTGGTTCCCGCCTGTGATGGGAACAGGAGCAGCAGGAACCACGATCCATCCCTGCAGCACATGAGGGGCCCTGGCAAACGGCACCGAGGCTCAGCCACGGGCAGAAGCACTGCCAGGGTCAGACACGCATTCACCGGAACCGTGTCAGTGCAGGCCTGAGAAGCTGGGTCCGGCAGGGGTGGTAGCCGGTGGGTGGTTCAGGAACAGGCTGGGAAAGGATAACACGGTCTGAGCCATGTCATTGCAGTGGGTTCAGTTAAAAATGCATACTGGGGCTGAGCTAAAAGCACAGGCGAACAACAGAGATGAGATTTATCTGTGATTACTGGCAGCAGTCACAACACAGAAATATCCAAAACAGAGGCTTTGGAGTCCTGCAACGATAAAAGTTATCCTCTGTATTAAACCAGACACCAGCCTCACTCAGCGTGAAAAGCAAAACAAAAGGGAACTGCGAACATCCCACAGGCTGACAGATACTAACAATCTGGAGGATTTTCAAAACTTCTTGGCCAGAGCTCTCAATAATTCTAAAAAATTACTCTCTACGACAGACTGACTTCTAATCCTGGAAGAAAACCGAACAGTTTGCTTTAGCTCTGGCTTAAAAGTTTTTAATCTGCATAACGCAGATGGCTTCTCTAGCAGTGGCTTTGCCACTGCAGTTAGATCACCTCCCCAGCATCACAGCCTCTGGGAAAAGCCTTGCGATCATTTCTATCTAGATGGGGCCTGGGGGTTATTGACATAATTATGCCAATTAACAGCATGATTACTTTTTTTCCCACTCCTGAGCAAGCAGGCTATGCCAGGAGGCACTAGAGTAGCTGCCTGGCCTTCCTCCAGTTCATGGGTTTCTATGGAGGCTGGAAGTCAGGAAGAACAGTATCGCATTTTGGCCAAATTCACCCTGTCTGAGCACCAGACCACTTTGTGCTGCCCCAGTGAAATAATTAAGATCAGCAGAAGAGCAGCCTGGCGATAGGATTGCATCTCCACAAGAGATTAACAAAGATTAAAAGAGGCATGATGGCTTGGGAGCGATGCTATGCACACCTTTAAATTGATTACCTAGGGAACTGTCCTTTCCATTAGGTCTTTAAGTTACATCTTTCTTTGCTTCCACAATTAAAAAAAAAAAAAAGAAAACATCTATGATTAGGAAAAGTTTTAGTTATTCCCCCAAGTCTGGGAAGTTTCCAAACCAAACTTTTTTGTCTCTTGAAGCTGAGTTAAAGCTGCTAAGTGACCACACTCACCCTGTGGCTCCATTGCTTACAAGAATCCACTCCCCCCCCCCCCCCCCCAAAAAAAAGCCACAAGCAGCCAAGTATAGATTTCCCACCTCCTGGAAAAAGCACGAACATTTTCATTATGCATTCCCCTGTTATCACAAGGGTGCTCATTTTTCCAACAACTCAAAGAGCAGTGAAGAGAGGAAGGGCACTCGAGCATATCTTCAGGTCTCTGCTTTTTCTAACTGACTTCTCCAGGCACCTTGCTCCAAACCCCCACGCAGAGCCCAGCCTGGCTGAATTTGCTGAGACTCAGAGTCGCTAAACTAAAGGAAACAGGGTTAGTACTAGCAGAGACCATTGCAAAGCTTCTTGTAATGAATAACCCTGGAAAAAAAAGACCCAAACCAGCATCAGGGAACCACGCAAGAAACCATTTTCCTGGGGAGCACCAGGCATGATCCCCAGGAGCAGAGCGCTGCATTGCTCACCAGTTAGCCAGCTAAACACGCTCTGTTTTTACCCTGTGCTCAGTTATGCCCCATGATATTTATAATTTCCTTTTGCCATGTGACAGGCTCAGCAAGGAGAGAAGACCTTTGCCGACCACCATTCCCTGGTGCGGCACGAAGGGTGCCCTGTTGCCCAGGGCGGCACGCCAGCACCCCTGACTCTGTCAACGTGGTCTGCTCATTTCCAGATGTCACCAGCTCCAGCACAACCTGCCTGGGGCCCGCAGCCCTGCCAAAGCATCCGGTGCATTTCAGATCAAGCCTATGGACAGAAGGTTTGTCCTGCCCTGACTTCCAGAAAAATATACAGCAAAACCAGTCTGGCTTCAGGGTGCAGCATCTGCAGCATTTGAGCCCACAAACTTACCCACAGACACTTCTTCCTAACCAGGCAGCGTGACATTAAAACTGAGGACATTCGGATCAGGTCCCCAGGCTGCTTTATAAACACGTACCAGTGCAATTCCCTTCATGAAAAATGGGTTATATGTAAACTGCCAGAAAGGAGATTTGCAGATGCCTGCAGTGAAGAGCCAGGCACGCTCCCCTGCCAGGAGAGTGGGCAGGACCCCAGGGGAGCAGAGCACAGACAAGGCTGCAATCTCCCCGCAGGGAAGTATTTAGAAGAGGCAGGCTCCTTCACGCATGATCTTCTTCTCTCCAGGGACCTTCCTCACCTCCTTCTTGCTTCAGATGCAAACCCAGAGTCTTGCAGAGCTTTTCAGGCAGCTGATCGGCACAAAGCAGGAGGAGGCGTGGGCACAGAGCCCTGTGCACAGGGGAGCTCCCGGGACCTCAGCAGCACCTGGCTCCGCAGTGCTGGCATGAAGGAGCTGGTCAGCATTATGCCTGCATATCTGCCAGGAGGAGAGCTCGGACCTTGAAGCTGCAAAAGATAGAATTGAAGCCAGTGAACGAAAGCCAGAGTGGCTGCAGCATTTCCCCTTGTAAAGAGGAGGCGCTTTCTGCTTCTCCCCTGCAGCCTGTGGCACTGCTGACTCACAGATTATAGGACAGCAACACCCCAATCCCTGTCCCTTCCAGCGTGGTGGCCTCTCTCCTGCCCTGTGACCTCCAGCTGCATCCTTTAGTTAAGTGCATCCAGTTGCAGGGTAGAAAAAGGCCACCGTGCTGCATTGCAGCCCACAGACATGTTTCCCTGCGGCCCCAAGCAATCCAGCAAAGAGCCATGGTCCCTTGCTGCAGCCTGGCAGCATGCCTGCTTCCTTGGTCACAAAGCCAGGCAAGCCAAGTGCTTCTCAGAGGGAAGATTTCATGGACAAAACACTTCCCAGGTACTTCCACCCTCCATGATGTGGCTGTTGCAGCCCTTGCTGTGCTGCAGCCCTTCCATGCCCAGGAGGTAGCAGCAGCATTACCCACCAGCAGGGCCAGGCTCACCAGGGCAGAGCTCTTCCCAGCTGCAGGGAATCAGCCTCAGTGCTCACTCCCTGCAGCTTTTATTACTGAAAAATCTCTCCCAGCTGCTTGACGTACTTTCAGCTGGAGGCAGCGTGTCGTCCATCCACCCCCACCCTCTTCCTGAGAGCCCAGCCACTCCCAGTCCTTCTGCAGAGTAGGGATCTGGGCTGTGACACCCAAGGAGATTATACCATATGGGTTATATGCATGGCATGCCACCTCTGCCTGCCTCATAGTGTCACTGTCCTGCCAGCTGCCTGGCCAGAGAGTCACCCTGGGCCAAAGAGCCTCCATGGCTGGGCATGACCAGCTGCATCCCTCCACCCAAGATCATGAAACCCAGGGCTGACCCATCAACTCCCAGTGCCTCGCTCACTGGAGCACCAGCAGGACATGGATGCGATGCTCCAAGAAGGATTTGGGCTGGACCAGACCAAAGCATGCCCAGCTGGCTACAGCCTTATGCCTGAGCTGTGCGATGAGTTACGCAGCCATCTCTTGTTGTGCTGGGAAATCCAGAAAGGAAAAAAGTCAACATCTCAAAGCCAGCAGAGGTTGCTAAGTGACAGCACTGCTTGTTTCTATCCCACCACTTACAGTGTGCCTACGCTGCAAAGGAAGGAAGTGAGGAGTAAGGGATGTAAACATGAGTATATTGCCAAAACACTCAACAGAAATGCAGTTGCCAAACATACACATTAGCTGCATGTTTTGGCTGCCAGGAAAGAAATATTTACCACACATCAATTATTCCAGCCTCAGAGCATTTCACCTGCAGAGGAGGATGTCAGGTATTTGCAGCGCTCATGAATTTGCCAATTTTCCAGCTGAAATGTATTTCCAGACCAAACTTGTAGGGCTGTCAGTAGCTGCAAGGACAGCTGCAGTGAACTGAGATTTCATCCTTACGTTGTTTCTAATAGATGGCTTTTGTTTTTCCACCAGGATGTGGCGTTATGCAGTGATTAGGAAGCACAACAGAAAGGCAGAACTGGACAAGGGAGAGATGAACGCAGCCTTTGTATGAGCTCCTGGGGAAGAAAGGAGATGGTTTTGGTAAAATAAAGGCCACACATACAAACCTATGTCATTGGAATTATGTTGAGAATTGAAAAATAAGTTAAAAATAGACTAAATGCAGCACTGCTGATCCAGTTGAGAAATTTGCCATCGCTAAGCTGGATGGATAATAAATATCTTTCAGAAAAGAGCTCATCACAGAGGATCTTTAGAAGCTAACTGTATGAGGGCAGGCAGATTTCCACCCAGCTCGAGCTCCAGCCTTGTCTCTCCCATTGACCACATGCTGCCCCAAACACTATGGCGCAGAGGAGCAACCAGGTGGTGAGCAACGTACGGAGGGCACATGCTTATGCTGCCATCCTTTATCTGAGGCAGGGAGCAGGCCAACCCTGCTCTCCAGTGCCTGGGAACCATCAAAAGCACTTATTTTAAAAAAGCATCTGCTCCCTCTGCATAGAAGCAGGCCAGCCCAGGGAGAAAGTAGGACACTGATTTGTCCCTCTGTGTGAAGGGGAATAAGGCAGGGAGCATCAGAGAAGGGATCTGAAGAGAGCAGTTTCTGAAGCAGAACCTGCTGGCAAATTAAAATTAAAATATAGCCACAGTCGCTGATTGGAGGGACATGCTTGCTGTCAGCACAGCTGCCGTAGTACCTTCTGGGCACAAACAGCCCTGTCTCCTGCATTGGTGCAGTGGCCATGGTCCCCACCAGTTCAGGGGGTGAAAGCTCCTGGGGTGCCCTTTCCATGGCCCCTGTAGGGCTGGGGAACTGCAAACCCTCGGGCTCATGCACCCTCTCGCTCAGCTTTCCAAATGAAGGAGGATTTCCCACAGGTGGAGGAGAGCCGGGTCCTACTAAGGAGAGGCTGGTGGGACAGGGTGCGCGACCTGCAAAGCTGGCGAGATGGCTCCAGCAGCGATGCTGAAATGCGGCTGCTGTTGCCTCCACACCAATAGCTAGGTAAGATCCCTCCCAGGTGCTGTTACGACCCTGGGCTGTGGCAAGGTGGCTAAGGAAGGTTTGCTTTGGGAAGCAGCTGCCAGAAAAACATCTAGATGTCCTTGTTCTGGGTGCCAGTGGCAGAAGGGAGCAAGCGGTGAGGGCATGGTGGCAGTGGCAAAGCATCGTGGTGCCTAAGCAGGTTGTCACCTTGATGGCTACAAGCTGGTCACTTTAGTACAATGTCTCAGATTCATTTTAGTACCAGCTGTTGCAGGAGAGAAAGACAAACCCCCCAAAATGGCTTCTGATGAATGTGGGAGCACCAGCGGGTCAGCTGCTCTGTAACCAGCCAGGACGCATGGGTCAGCTCTTTAGCTAAACCTCGCAGGCAGGCACCAGGCTTTGAAACCCTTGGGACAAACAAAATAAGCTGCCCGGGCAGGAATGGGGTGCCGTAGGAACACCCTGCTGGGTATTTTCCTGCTGCCTTTTCATCCTGCAGAAAGGCTGACCTGCACTAGCTGGGTGAGGGGTTGGTGTGCCCAGGGGTCTGAGCACAGGTCCCTGCAGGCCCAGGGGGCAGGGGGGAGAAGAAGGGTTGGGGGCCCAGGGGGTTACAGGTCCCAGTTCACAGTGGCAATTGCTGGAGACATGCAGAAGAGGGGCAGGCACACGGTGGGGTCCAATTTCGGGAAGGCAAGTGGTGCTGGGGCAAGTGCCTGCCACGAGGACATGTCCTTGAGAAGTGGAGGAGACCGTACCTTTTCCAGGGGCGCTGGGAGCTACAGAAACAAGCCTGGCAAAGCACCACGGGCCTCAGAGCAGTCCTGAGCACTTTTATTTTCACAGCTCTCAGCCCACCCGAACACATCCACAACCAGGCTTTGGGGCAGCGCTGGGGCTCTGCACAGATATCAGTGACCAAGAATGCCGTAGATGCAGGGAGAGGCAGCATCGGAGGGAAGGAGCCATCCATGATGGAAAGGAAGGGCACAGTCAGAGGGATGTTTTTCCCCCAATGGGAAAGCAACGGGGACAGACCCAAACCCACAGCCCTGCCAGACCCACAGCACCTTCCTCCCCTTGCTGCACAGCCTCCCACAGCCCCGGACCACTTCCCGGGGAGCCCCGCTGCAGGGAGCGCCTCTCTGCACCAGTCCCATCCTTCAGGCAGACTCAGGCCACCACCAGCCCCCGAAGAGTGGCAATCCCAGCCACAGGCATCCCTCCACTGCAGGGCTGCAGCACCCACGCAGGGACACCTCTCTTGTTGAAGCAGCATCGAGGCCCCTCTCAGAGGATCTTGATAGCCTGCAGCATGTCTGCCAGCACGTACGAGCTGTCCCAGGGGCGTCCAGGCTGCCGCAGGGCACCCTCCAGTGCCCGGGCGCGTGCCTCCAGCTCTGTGGGGTCCCGCCAGCCCTCAGGGCTGGGCTGGCAGAACAGGATCTCATTGACCTCCTCTTCGATGCGGCGTGCATAAAGCAGCGGGAAGACCTCCCTGAGGGTGGCTAGGACAGACTCCTTCAGCTGGGCGTCACGGCACACCAAGTTGAGCACAAAGACTCCTGCAGCAGGGTGAGAGGGATGGGAGTTCAGACCAGCCCACGTACACCGCCCTGCTCCCCACCTCCCTGTGAGAATGCAACTGAATCGGTGCCACCCTGGTGCAAACGTCTGCCCTGCGGCAGCACGAGGAGTACCAGCAGCCCCTCCCCGGTGCCCTTGGCCCAGCGCCATGTTCCCGCTGCCACGCAGGTCGTAGGTGGCCACACGATCTGTTCCCAGGTACCACCTACACCCTCTGCCTTCCCGCAACGTTTCCTGGCCCCCTGGAATGTCTCAGCCTGCCTGACCCAGCAGTGCCACAGGCCACCCGCTCCACCCTGCTGTCACAACGCCCACTGAAACACCCAGATCTGGGACCCACCAGGAGCAGCGGATGCCACACAGCAATCCTGGCTGTGGCTGCTACTCTCCAGGATGAGAAACGGCAGCAGAGCCCCATTATACTCAAACCCCACACAGGACTGGCCAGCCTGGCCGCAGGGACATGGACAGATCTCCCCTCCTACCTTCTGGCTTAAGGGTGGTTTTAACTTTCTGTAGAAAAGGCTTTTCCACGAAGGCTGGGGGAGGGCAGCTCATCCCCACCATGAGGTCTTTGCTATCCACATCGAACATGATGGCGTCATACTGGCCTGGGGCTGCAGGAAGGAGCAGAGACTTGTTATCCCATGGGACAGAGATGAGCCACACACAGTGGGGAGGCAACGAATAGGGTGGTCAGGACAACCCCTCTGCTATGTTATGGCTGCTTCTCTCTCCTCCTGGGGTTTCTCTTTCCAAATGAAACCCATGGCAGCAGCCCTCAGTGCTGGGGGAGGCAACAAATCTAAGGTCCCCTGCACACACTGGCAAGGACAGGCCTGTGAGCTGCAGAGACCTGTTGAGGCTGGAGC
The DNA here is from genome assembly GCF_947461875.1 of Haliaeetus albicilla. Taxonomy (NCBI): domain Eukaryota; kingdom Metazoa; phylum Chordata; class Aves; order Accipitriformes; family Accipitridae; genus Haliaeetus; species Haliaeetus albicilla. The sequence goes on along the minus strand of NC_091490.1, from coordinate 36,832,822 downwards.
TCGTGACACATGTGGGAGCAGCTCAGAACACCTGGCATTTGTTTTCAAGAGTGAACGTTAGAATTTGTTGTGCTGCATGTTTGCCAGGCCTTTGAAGAACTGGTTTTACAAGGTCAAGTTGGAGGATGGCCTTGTGTATGCCTGGGAAGATGTGGCTGAAGACAGTCACGAGTGTGTACGGAATGTTTTTATCTTTAACTGTTCTGAGGACTGGCAAACATCCGAGCTGAGCCAGATATGCACTCCTGTGCTAGTAGTATTGGCTGTATGCTGTTAGTTCTTTCTAGATCTTTGTTGAAACATACATAAGTTTGATCCTTTAGTGAAATAAAATCTTGTACAGATAGTTTGAGTAGTTAATTCAGTCGTTGCAACACATGGCAGGAGATGGGCAGGGACGGGAAGCAGAGGGTGAAAGAAGTCCAGGGCTCTAGTCCCCAGCACATCACCCACTGGTATCGACAGGGTGCCTGGTATGTTCTGCGAGGTGATACCTTCAGCTGCCAGCTTGGCCACGTAGTCCAGGCCATCGGAGACATGCACCTGCATCCGGTCGTCCTGGGAGAAGCCAAACCAGCGTGTGGCCACCTCCAGCATGGAGGGGTCAATCTCCACCACGGCCACGTGGGCCTGTGAGAAGTAGTCGTGGATGAAGAGGGGCAGGCTGCCCCCACCAAGCCCCACTACCAGCACCGCCAGCAGGGTTCCTGCCAACAGAGAGCACCTGGGTGAGCCACCAGGACAGCTGTGCCCACACCACCCATCCAAACCCCCCCCCGCCCAAACCGCTTTGGGAAGGGCACATGGGGTAGCCCAGCCAGGAAAGCCCTTCCCCAGGGAGCTGGGGCATGGGGACACCCATACGCCTGCCCCACGCCTGCCTTGGGCACAGCCTCCCACCACCAGCCTTGTCACCTGGGAGGGGATTGGGGCCTCCCAGCAGGCAGAGCCCTGCAACCATGGCCTTGTGGTGCTCACAGCACAGGTAGCTCTTGTCGATGGCTGCGGGTGGCTCAGTGGGGCTGGGTTTCTTCTTGTCCTTCCTCCGTTTCTTCTGGCCTGAATGAGGAGGCATTAGCTGGTAAGGCAAGGAAGCAGACACGGATGCTTTCTGGGGACTAGCCACCCCCAGCCCGTCCCACCCACAGGGCAGGCAGCAGAGCACAAAACCACCCACAGAGCCACCCCCAGAGAAGGCAAGCAGGTCCCAGTGGGAATTTTATCTTCCTCTCATATCAATCTCTCTGCCACCCCAAAAAGTCACCCTTGGCCCCCGCCCCTTCCTGGCTGCCCCACTGTCCTGGTTTTGGCCAGGACAGAGTTAATTTTCTTCACAGTAGCTGGTATAGTGCTGTCTTTTAGATTTAGGACCAGAATAATGTTGATAACACACTGGTGTTTTCGTTACTGCTGAGCAGTGCTTACACAGAGTCAAGGCCTTTTCTGTTTCTCACCCCACCCCACCAGCAAGTAGGCTGGGGGTGCACAAGAAGCTGGGAGGGGACACAGCTGGGACAGCTGACCCCAGCTGACCCAAGGGATATTCTATACCATATGACGTCACGCTCGGCACATAAACTAGGGGGATGTTCGGAGTGATGGTGTTTGTGTTCCCAAATAACTGTTATGCGTGATGGAGCCCTGCTTTCCTGGAGATGGCTGAACACCTGCCTGCCGATAGGAAGTGGTGAATGAATACCTTGTTTTGTTTTGGTTGCCTGCGTGACTTTCGCTTTACCTATTAAACTGTCTTTATCTCAGCCCACGAGTTTTCTCACTTTTACTCTTCCGAGTCTCTCCGGCATCCCAAAGCGGGAGGAGTGAGCGAGCAGCTGTGCAGTGCTTAGTTGCCAGCTGTGATTAAATCATGACACCCACCTGCCCCACATACCTGGGAGAGGCATGGGGGCCAGGAGCCGAGCCTCCGACTGCACCACATTCCTGTTGCGGAGGAAGATGAGGCGTCGGAAGTAGCAGGTGCCATCCCCCTTCACATCCTCGATGACATACTCCCCGCTCAGGGTGCTGGTGTCACGGTGCCGCACTGTCCGCACCCCGATGTCCCCTCCCACGGACACGAAGGGCACCTGCAGGGAGGACAGAGACCAGTGCAAGGAACAGATCCTGGTATTCCTACTGTCCTGACCAGGGCTAAAGAGCTAGGACGAAGCAGATATGTCGTGGGAGCAGCAGGATGTGCTGTAGGCAGACACAGGGCAGCTGGGGACCAGTGCATGGGACACCAGGTTCCCCCTCCTGTACACGTGTTGGAGTACAAGGAGCAAACATCCCAAGACTTCTTGCAAGAGCTCAGATTTGGGGAGTTGGGACAGAAAGGAGACAGAAGGGACAGGAGAAGTTAAAGCCAGGATTAAGAAGAGGCCAGATGCTCTCAGGGTTTCGGGATGTCTGGTTTTCTTGGGATGCTGGGTTTTGGAGAGCAAGGACTTCACACTGAATCCTGCCAAGCAGGCACTTCAAATCCTGCCTCCAAAGCAAAGGCAGCCAGGTGGAGGGAAAAACCAAAGGAGCTACACCTGAGGCCAGCCTCCTCCCTGCCAAGGCAACCAGCTCATGCATTGCAGCTTGGTCTCCCTTGGAGAAGAGGGACTCGCTGCTGGCAGAAAGCCAGCCTGACCCCGGTTTCGGGGAAGCCGAGAGAGAGGGCTGGGCGGCGGGGCTCACCTGCTGCCGGGCAGGGAGGCCCGGTGGGGCCAGCTCCATCACCTTCCCCGACAGCTCCGCCTGGATGCCAGCCATGCCCTCGTAGTGCTGCTCCCTGTGCAGGGCCACAGTGACCAGGCGCCTGAAGCCTGCGCTCGTGGCCAGCTGCCTCCGCCCTTCCTCCGTCCCAAAGAGCCACTCGGTTTCTCTGCCCTGCGGGACTGCAGAAGGGGCTGCCATCAGCCTGGGCCAGTCCCAGTCCCCGAGCAACCACTCCAGCCTCCAGGAGGTGAGCCACAGGGAACAACAAGACATCACAAGGAGGTACCACTGCCTAGAGCCAGGCCCTCCAACCATCAAGAGAGCCAGGGCCTTCCCTGTTTTGGGCAGGCTCATGCAGGAAGGTGGAAAAGCCACATCTCATAAGAAAGGGGGCATCCAACAGCCTCACGACCTGTCTCCACACTGTGCTAAGCCCCAGCTTTTCAGGCACGCAGGGAGGGAACAGTGCTGCTGGCAGAGCCTGATGCATCTCCGCAAGGTGCAAGTGCAAAAGTAAAGCACAGCCCCGAGCAGCCTGGCCCTGGCAAGTCAGGACGCCTGCACAGACCAGTGACTCCTTCCTGGCTGCGTCCGCTGCACTCTGGCTTTATGCAGCGACATGCTACGGTGGCTGTCACCAGCATCAAAGCAGGAATCACCACCTTGAAGGCAGGGCAGGCAGTGTCCTTCTGCTGCCAGACGGGCATCTGCTCAGCCAGCAAGCTCTGTGCCAGCCCTCTGCTTGCGCCACCAGGCAAACACATGTCCCACCACAAAGCCAGGACTAAAACATCAACCGAACCCCACGCAAACAGGTTATTTCCCTCTCCAGCCCTGATTTCAGCGGGGCCAGGACTGCTGGCCGTTTTGCAGCTCCTAGCCAGAGCATCATCTCATTGCAGCCATGAGAGGCTGTACTCACTGATGAAGATGGCGAAGTGATTGTCCCGGGAAGGTTTCACCGAGGGGCTGTCAACCACATGCAGTGTGTAGCGAGGGCTCCCACTCTCTTTGTCGCACAGATCCAGGGAAACCTGCTCCCCGCAGGGGGGTTTGCTCAGCTGGCTGCAGAGCAGGGCATAATGCTGCCTGTCCTTCACTGCTGCCACCAGCCGCTCCACGCTCTCCACCCGCATTGGCTTGTCCTGCTCCTCGGGGCAGATCTCCAGGATCTGCGGTGCCGAGCCGGGAATCTTCCTGAACTTTGTCATGACATAGACGAAGACTGGTAGAACAAACTGCTGCTTGTCCCTGCTGCCAGCCACCTGATGGACACGCACAACCCAGCCTTCCTGGGAGAAGTATTCCACCGCTTTCTTCAGCACATGGGCTTGAGCCAAGGAGACGCAGAGGTAGCGCCCACCCACTTGTAGGACCCGGCTGATCTCGGCAAACATCTTGTCCACCTTGGCCAGAGTGGCGTCCTCTTCATCAGTGAGGATGGCATCCAGTGTGCCTTTGTCCAGGACCACCTGGAAGTGGGCATCAGGGAAGTCCATCTGAAGCATGTCCATCAGCAGGTAGCTCATCTTTGGCCTCTTGCTCCTACTCCGCTCTTGCATCTGACGGATCACAGCGTCACTGACGTCGATGTTCACGATGTCCTCGCACATCCCCATGTCGTACATCTGCTCGCTTAGCTCCGAGTTCCCGCAGCCCACCACCAGAACCTGGGGAGTGGCACAAGCGCAGCATGATGGTGAGAACGCCCTGGAAACATGCCCTAAAGCATTTTACGAGCAAATTATCAGCCACGGTCACGACTCTTCTGTGAAATCCACACCCGCAGCACCTGTAAACCCACCCTCCGGGGCCCTAAGACAACATTTCCCTACAGAAGAGTCACACGGGCACAGAAGTGATGCATCTGCTGCATCTCTTTTGGGGATGATCCGGGCGTTTTAACCCCCAGAGCTCCCCATCCCAGGGCAACCCGGGGGTCTCTCCTGTTCTCTCGCTACCGCACGCCAGGGGCTTGGCATCGTCAGCCTCAGCGCACGATGGCAGTTTACGCCGGAACACGACTGTGCAGGAGAAGCCCGGCGCGGGGGCAGGCCGGGCCCGGGCGGAGGTCGCTGGGCACCAGACGGGGCTCACCTTGTCGCGGGGCCGAACGTACTTGTGCAGGACGGGGCAGAGCTCCGGGAAGGCCCCGTACCACTCGAAGGGCCGCTGCCCGCGCTGCCGGAAGAACCGGTCCCAGTACCGGGCGGAGCCGAACTCCCCGGGGCTCCGGGGCAGCAGATCCATGGCGGGGCCGGGCCGCCTCAGCGCCGCCGCCGCTCCCGCCGCACGTGGCCCCACGCCCGTCGCGCCCGCTGACGACATCCGGGTGCGCCGCGCTCCCACTGGACGCGGGAGACCCGCAGCCGATTGGCTACCTCTCTCTCTCTCTCTCTCCCCGCCCCTCCTTCCCCCCGGCCGCTTCCCATTGGCTTAACCGCTCCGTGCGGGACAGCGCCCGCGGCGGGAAGCCGGTTCCCCGGGGCGCTGCCACCGCGGGCGTAACAGGCAGCCCCGGGACCCGGCGCTCGGCCCTACCGAGGTGTCTGCCGTTTCCCCAGGCAGAAAGGCCGGCAGGGAATGCCCGGGCCGGGCCGGAGCCCTCCCAGAGACACAGCGGCCCCTGCAAGCCGGCCCCGCGGCACTACCGTGCAGCCTAAACAACCCAGACCTGCTGGGGTGCGTCGCGCTTCTGAAGCGACAAGAGCAGAAGTGGGGAAAAAAGGGACCAGTGGCTTCGAAAGGAGCAGCTTTAATGGCAGCCCGCAGCGGAGCAGAGCAACCCCGGGGCTGGGTGCGACACGGACAAACCAGGGGGCTGGCAGCCTGGGGGGGGGCTAGCTGGGATCAGAGCGGGGCTCTGTCGAGTTGCTCTGAAGAAAGAAGGCAGAGAGCTCGCTCAGTGCTCGGTAACGGTGCGAGATCGAGTTCTTCACTGCCTTGGGCAGTTCGGCGTAGCTGGAGGGGAGAGAAAGCGCAAGTCTTAGCAGCAGAGACACTACAGCACGCGTCCCCCCCCAGTCCCCAAGAGCTGTCCCCCTGATCGCCTGCAGCGGGGCATCTGTAGCAACACACTGGCAAAGCCAACGACCCCCACCCTGGCCCAGGGGTTCCCCATAACCCACCACGTTCAGATCCAGGAGGGCGTTTTCTCCCTGCCACCCTTCCTCATAAGCAGGTTCCTCATGACGCGCAACCTCAACCTTGGCTTTCCTCACATAACGAGCTGTAGGTAAAATGCCACTTACGTTTGGCTGTAGCCATCTGGCTGAAAGCAGGGATCCCAGCCAAAATCTCGAGGGCCTCTGGGCTCCACTATCAGCCCCTGCCACAAGAAAGCAAAAAAGCCCCATAAGCTGTGGTTTCGCAGCATGTCCCTCACAGTTGCATTTCAAAGACAGATTGAAGAGCTACACGCAGCCATAGCTCACGCTGTGGCCACCACAGGCTCGCTGCGTGGTGCTGTCCTCATTCCCAGGATGCAACCGAAATTAGCAGCCCCAAACTCAGTGCTCCATCACACTGCCGTGTTGACAGCCCCTCTACCCCCACTCAATTAACAGAGCTGACAACTGCACTCAAATACCATCCTGCCAGAGGGAGATGAGGGGGCCGAAGAGATGGAGGTAACATGTGGAGTTTGGCATGTACAGGTGGGTGAAAGGGCTGCAGCACTCAGCGCCCGCCGGCTGCGGTCTTCCTCACACAGAAGCTCTGAGGGCGTTCAGTGACCCAGGGGCCACTAAAATTGTCCTCAACAGAGCCAACGCTGTTACGGAATTCACATTACAGCCCTCCTCCCTCAGCATGTTCCCTTCCCCAGGCACAACACCTACATGAGTCTGGCCTTTGAACAGCTTCACCGGCTCCTCTGGGTTTCCAGTACTGAATGCAAAGGTACAGAGAGCGTAGGCAGATTTGTCTTCAAACCCAGCCAGCAGCTTGTACAGGCCTGAGCGACACAGAAAGGATCCTGGTGTTACTGCCTTTCCCTCGGAGCGAAACACACCCACCTAGAGACAGATCGAGGGAACATCCTGCACTCACATCCACAAAGGAGAGGAAGAACTACAGGAGGTGACAAAGCTCAGGCACAGGGATGCTCTTGGCCTGGTCCCCCGTATCACTGAAACCAGCACCACAGATCTAACACAGAGTGATCTGCAGGACCCCGCTATTAATTTGGGAGGAGAAGCAATGGATGTGCGGCACCAAAGAGGACTAAAGGCCACTCTGAATTAGCGTGATTAACACTCATGCTTGCGATGCCAGTGCAGCATTTGCAGTCATGCTCTTAACAGTGGGATCAAAGGCAGTCGCTGCAAAGCAGGGGAGGTGAGCATTAGTGGAGAGGGGCGTGCACAGAAGGCAAAGGCAACAGCAGGTCTTCCATGTCACACTGATGACAAACAAGAAGTTCCCATGAGCCCTGCCACCAGCCTGCAGAGGCAGGAGTCTGGGAATCCAGGGACGATGCTGAAGCTACCGGAGAAACAACACCCCGTGAAGAAGGGCATGGAACAGGCTCAAGGAGAGAACGCAAAGGGACAGAGCTGGACAGACAGGAAAGGGACCAGCTATGAAATGGGCAGCGTGGTAGGCAAGCATGCTCAGCAGAACCCAGCACGGGCAGGGATCCATTTCATTTGGAAAGGACTGAATTACGAGTTACGTGCAGAGCAGTAACACGGGAGGCAGTACCTTCTGGTTTGAGTTTTTCCAGGAACCATTTTCTGAAGGGGAAAAAGAGAGGCAAGATTATTACTCAGAAATACGGGCATCCTTGAGGCATTGTTGCCTACATTTTCATAGCCCTCTGAATCCCTCTTAAATGTGCTGTCAAATCACTTCTGAACTATTCACCAATAACGACAGACTTGGCTCTTAAACTGAATGGGACACAGTGATAACAGCAGTGGGGTATTTAATTTAGTGCAGAACTGGAATCTATGTGAATAACCCAGTTCTTACTCATGAGCACTGATGTGCCGAAATACATTTCTCAACTCAACTCAGTCACAAGTTACATCCAGTTCTAGTGTCAATTTCATCATATAAAGCTTTTATGTCTCTACTTAGCTCAGCAGAGATAGTTTGGAAGAATTAATCGCACTAAAAGTTAATTCCAGGAACTAAGGCAGTGTTTTATTAGAGGAGTTACACTGTAATGTAATAATCTTCTTATTGGCTGCATTAAAGCAGTCCCTATGAGAACCTATAGGACACTCATCCAAGCATCCTGCTGAAACGCACGGTGCCTTAACTACGCAGAGCCCACTGTGGGGCCAGGTTCCCAAGTTGGCTGCAAGAGCAGGTACCGTGTACCGTGTATCGGGAGCCAGAGCCAACAGTTCAGGTCTGTCTCTCTCATCCTGCACCATGACTTACAGCAGGACTCAAGGAGTCCTGGGGTGCAGGATGAAGCTGAGGACACAGACCAGTGATCACGTCCCTGAGCCTATTGCTCCTGGTGCCTGGAGAATTCCCCATGAAGCACACCCTGCCAGCCTGCGTGCCTAACTCAGGAACATGAAAGGTGAAGCAAGTTCACTCCTACTTACATGTAGGGTCCTGGAAGCCCCCCCAGGGCATTGAAGCACAAGCAGGTATCCTCTACTATAACAGGTCCTTGAATCTACAGCAAAAGCCCAAGAGATGGAAACATTAGACCTAGAGGAAAGCACTGCCTCCAAACCCATTTTCTTGCTCTATCTTATTCTCACATTTCCACAATAACAGGAACTTCACAAAAATTCACCAGCCATTAGAGCTCTTTACCTCAAAGGCAATCCACACCAGACAGACACAATCAAACCCATGCTCTCCCCAGGCATGCCAGAGTGGCTGAAAAACTGTAGGGAAGATCTCACATGGAGAAAAATGAGCAGAGCTGAACACCTCCTGCCCTCCTGGGGGACAGGAATGGGAAAGCCTGTGTCCTGGAGGCACACCTGCATTTTCCTTGAGTCCCAACCCTCACTTGGTTCTTTTAAGACACCCATCCCAGAGACAGCTCTGGAAGCTGATCCATCAGAAGTTCCAGCTGACAGCAAACTCGGTGTCCTGCAGCTGCTGGGGCTGGACTGAAGGAGCTGTCATGTCCTCCTGCTGCTCGAGGGACACAGGAGGCCAGAGGAGCAGCAGCAGGACTGCCTAAACACTGTGTCACCAGCAAGAATCCACCATCACCCAGCGTAGGCCAGGAACAGCCGGCTGATGGGAGTGCAGCAAGGCCAAGCCAGGCCTGGACGTGTCCCTGACTTTCCTCAGGACCGGTCCGGATGCCCCAATGCCCCCGGCTGCCTCCCCCCGCCGGGACTGGGTTCCCCCACAACTCCCGCACCCACACCACCGCTCCGACCGGCGGGAAAGGGGAAAGACAAAGCAAACGACCTGCCGGGCGGCTTCGCGGCACTTCTGCACGGAGATCTCGTCCGGCTCCCCCTGGTACTCCGGCACTGGGGACAACAAAGGCCGGCGCTGAGGTAGACGGCCGGACCGGGCCGCGCCGCTGCCTCCCCCCGGCCCCGCCGCCAACTTACGGTCAATTTTCTTCGCCACCAGCGTGTAGGGAAAGGAGTCCCCGAGGATCTGAGTGACCTGCGGAGGAAAACCCGGCCGTCAGGACCCGACCCGGCCTCACCAGGCCAGGCCAGGCCAGGCCGCCGCCGCGCGTTCCCAGGCAACCGCCCCCCCCCCACACCTCCTCCAGCTTCTTGACGTTGCCCGTCACGAACACCACGCTCCGCCGGGCCGGCGCCGCCATCCTCACCCCCGCGCCTGCGCGCTCATCCGCCAATCACCGCCGGCGGCGGCACGGCGCCCAGCAACGCCCAGCCAATAGGGAAGGCTTCCCCTGGTCCGAGGGAGGGCGCTGGCCGCTCGCCGGTGCGCGGGGCCGTCCCGCAGAGTCTCGCGAGAGCTGCTGAGGCGGCGGCGCGGTGGGCGGGCGCGGGTCGCCATGGCGACTGGGGCGGGCGGCGGAAAGGCGGGGGCCGGGCCCAGCCCTCGGGGCCCTGTCCGCCGCCTCAGGCCCGGCCCGCAGCGGGCACCGGCACCTCCAGCGGGGCGGGGGTAGCCGCCTCCCTGTTTACTTCCTCAGCGTTTGGCAGCCGCGGCCGGAGGATCCCTCTCCCTCTTTTCCCTGAAGTATAATCACGTCTAGCTGAGGGAATGGGGCAGGGGACTGCGCTCCAAGCTTTGCTGCTGTTCACCTCCCGACCTCTGGCGCGTGTTTGCACTTTCTGACACCAGATTTCCTATGTGGGAGCGATCAAGTTCCATCTTTTTGAAGGTGGATGCAGGACCAGCTGGCAGCTGTAGCAAAAACTCCTGGACTCGGGAGTCAAGAGTTGGTCCCTGCTGCCAGTGTGGAGCCCTAGAGGAACGGGTGAGTGAAGCCCAATGCACTCCCCAGCCAAACGGCGGTGGGGAGCAGTGCCTTGCAAAGCAGCAGGGTCCTGGGAGCTCTCCCACCATGGTACCCAGGCCTCCTCCTCACACCCAGCCCCCCCAGAAGCTCCTGTTTTGCAAAGGGACTCCCCAGGGCAGACTTCTTCTGGTCTGGCCAGCTCCCAGAGCTAGGAGCAGAGAGGCCTCTCCCCACCTGCATCAGAGCTGCAGCCATCCATCCCTGCAGCCCCAGGGCATGGGGACACCCAGGACTCGCTGCATGGGTCACACCAGCAAGCCTGGGAGGAGGAACCAGCCCTGCAGCAGGAATGCACAACTCCAGCCAAAACATGCTGTTCCCTGTAAAAACGCAATCATGTGGAAAACAGCAGCTAATGAAGAGGTCTGTCTTCTGCACAAAGAGGGAATGGATAAAACAGAGCCTATGCTTGAGTGAAGGACTTGTTTTTGTTGTAAAGTCTCCTTCATAGTACCTCCTAAGTGAAAACCAACCCCAAAGCATGCAGACGCTGCTGGAAACAACAACCCCTTCCACTCACTACAGTTCTCCCTGCCACCAGTCCAGGGTGGGATGGCACAGGCTGCAATATAAAGACCACAGTATCTCAAAGGAACATTGAGGAGAACCGCTCTGCAACGTACCTGAAACCAGACATTGTAACGGTCTTTTCAGCCTTGAAAAGCCTATAAAACTTGCTCAGTAAATTCTATTACTCTGAAGTTACTGACCATGACTGTTGATTTGCTGCTGCCTCTCACAGCCAGAGCTGGTCCCTTGAGAAGGTCTGTGCTCAGGATGACCCCAGCATTCAGTGACTTGAACCTAAACCCGATCAACATCTAATTCTGGCAACCCAGGGAAGCGTGCTGAAGGCTTTGACCATGGCAGCTTTCCTTGCCCTGCATCTCGAGTACAACCGTTTGCACCCCAACCTCCTGGGAGATGCTGCGAAAGCACTCCAGCAAAGCTGTCGAGGAAAGCCACCTTTTCCAGGGCAAGAGCCTGCTGCCTGTGCTCGGCTGCCTGTGGTGGGCCTGGTCCAGTCCTGCTGGTACCAAAGGATGAGTCCAAGGCAGGCACAAGACACAAACAGTCCAGGGTTGGGGGCACTAACCTTGCCACCTCATTCTCCGTGGATCTGGGTCAGCTGGAAAAGTGTTTGTGCCTGTCCAAAGCAGCACACTGCCGGCATGGTGGTAACAGCAGCACTTCTCAGGGTGGTATGCCAGTGCTTGCACTGAGGAGAGTTCAGTGCTATCTGGAAACTCTCCCTAAGGACCTGCTGCTGATGAAGATCTGCCAAATCCAGCAAGGACAGGGCTACAGAGGGCATAGCAGCAGCTCCTACATTCGGCACCTATAAGCAGTTCTTTAACACAGTAGGGTTGCCATGAATACTTCGTCCTACCAGCACCCATTTTCCAAGGCCCTTAGCCCAGCCTTAAAGCCAGGCTTTGCCTCTAGCAAGCAACTGCAGAACTAACTTCTTTTGCTCAGACCTGGTGCCAGCAGGGATTTGAAGTCCTGACGCACTGCTGCAGCACCAAGGTCCTTCATGGATGGCAGCAGCAAAGGCAAGATGGGGCTGGGAGAGAAAGCCAGAGGTACTGGCAGGACTCTCCAGCAACAGGAGTAAAGCCTGCCCTAGCAGGCAGGCCAGAGCAGGCACAGCACAGCCGTTACACAGGCTCGCAGTGCCGTTAACTCACTTTCCAGCTGGCAGGAAAAGGTACCCGACAGCTCAGCAAGACTTGCAGCCCCCCTGAAGACAGACACAGTCCCCCTTCATCTACCCTCTTGTTCCCTTGCAGGTGGAGAGTAGCCAAAGGCATAGGCAGGATGATTTTTGTCCCTTCCACTGGGTGCCTGATCTTAAAATCAGGCTACACTTCAGGAGGAAAAACCCAGCCTGGCTTTCTGGTTCCCACCTGGAGAGACCAGGGTACACAGAGGGCAAAAGCCCTATTTATATTCCAGCTGGGCAAGCAGAGCTTGTAATCACATCCAACCCTCCAGCCTACTGTGCTCGCTTTTAATCCCTGTCTCTGCATGGAGCCACACCACCACTCAGGTGGAAACTGTGTACAAGGTCCTTAGGGCAGGTTCAGAAGAGGAAGCTGAGACATGGCACTGGGAATTCTCTGGGGCACCATTTCCCCTCTCCAGCATTACTTCAGACACACACTACACAGGACAATGCTTCTCCCATCAGAAAAGAGTCAGCAAAAAGAGAACCAAGAGAGCCTGATCTCAGCTCAGCTACAGTCCCAGGCTCAGGGCTGGAGGAACAAGGGTCCCAAAAATAAAGAGAAGACAGAAATGCCACCAAACACCTGAGACCAAGGATGGAGACAGCCAAAACACAGCAGTCCCACCCATGGATGGAGGAGCTCAGCTCCTGTTCAGTCTGGCACAGGGGCCCCTACACCTCCCCGAGCACCCCAGCACATGTGTCTGGGAACAACCCCCAGCCCACTGGATCACAGGGAAGTGAAACAGGCTGGCATTTGGGACTGCAACCACCATATCAAGGTGAACGGCTCTGAATATGGAGGGGGCTTGTTCACCCTGGACTGGTTTCAGGAGAGTTGCTGTCCTCCTGCTGTGTCTCTTACATCATTGGGCTAATAACTGGGCTTTACACACAGTTCTTGCTTCTGGTGAAGAAAACACTGAAACAGCCCTTTCCTAGGGACTCCCAGCAGCAGAGAGCCCTGAATGTCCTCCAGAACTATGAAGACGTGCAGGAACTCCAGATGTACAGTCAAAAATAGGTTTACTGGAATGTCTTTAGTCACAGCTGTAAGCAGCGATACTGAAAACACTGAGCTTGTGCATTCCTATGGTAGGACCAGGAAGTCTTCTGGATTCTAAAACCTAATTATTTCTTTTTTTCTACCCCCTGCCCACCCCACCCCACCCCCCCTTTTTTTTTTTTTTTTGAAGAAGAGAGAAACACCACCCTTGCAGTTCTCCATAGAAGGGTCAGTTCCCTGTAACATAATAGGATGTTTCTCTTCAGACATTTTTCCCCTCCTTTGCTCTGATGAAAGGACAGAGTCCCCTCTGCCTTCCACAGCAGGCAGCAGGGAACTGCTCAGACAGTATTATTATTAATATTAGAACTCAACCATATATACAGATAAATTGTAGTGGCAAGTAGCCAGCTCCAAACCAGAGACTCAGAATTCCACAAAACAGGCAGTTTCGGAACTGAATCTTCTGTTATAAAAAAAGTCTAACAGTAGGAGCAGGTACTCAACCAAAAAAGAGGGTCATTTGGCAGTTCTTAAAACGCTGTTAGAACTGGCTACTTGCCACCACCTCCTCACTCCTTGGAGAAAAACAACTTCAAAGCTATATACAGATATCTCACTTAAATTACACAGCAGTTTGGTTATCCCAGAGCCAGCTCCACTGAAGCCTCCAGCTGCCCCGTCAGGTATGGTACTTCAGGACTATGGGTACTGAAAAACACAAAGAAACAAGCTCTCAGCCACACACCTTCGCATGCAACACCAATCTCCGCCAGAGAGATTCCCCCCCATTTCTGTAGTGACAAACACCAGGCAGCTGCATAGGAAAGTGTTTCCAAGCTCAAGCTAATGCAATCTGCTGCCTGCACACATGCTAGACAACATTTCCTGCCACCTTCATCTCCTTCCAGCTTCCCAAAATTAAACCAGATGGGATTTTCCATCAGTCTCTCTCTCTACAATGCTCTCACCCTGCTGCTAGCTCTTCCTCTCCTGCTGCAGGCTGTGTGTCAGCAGGACAAGAGGCTGCAAGGGTTTTGCCGAAGTAACAAGAACCGTTACAGAGCTGTCCCCAGCCACGGTGAATAGGAGGAAAACCCTCCGGACCCAGTGGCACAAAAGACCTGCGCTACCGTGCTGGACTGCCTCGATCCCTGGAGCATCATTCTAGAGGCAGAGGGCTGAATTACTTCTGCCTGGAAGAAACATGCTCTGGTCATTATTACCTGTTTGGTAGGAAAAGCAGCGACATCTCTGCTCTGGGGAGCTCCAGAGAGACCAGGCTGAGCAGGAAGGGCAGGGGAAGGGACCAACGGCAAAGCCACGACAGCTACTTGCTGAAAATTAAGCAGCCTGGCAGCTTTGGTGAAGAGCGTTTGCAGGGACCAGACCCATTGCAAGATGGCTAATATATGTGGAGGGGCTTTTGGGAGACATCGCTGCAGTCTGAAACTCTTCCACCTACTCCCACCAGCCTCGGGATCACTCAGTGCCAACCCTGGATCAGTACAATGTTGTCAGGGCAGGGCAATGTTGGCATTCTTTGGCCACAGTAGGATTTGGTTTGAGCCTGTTCCTCTGCATTTAAACCTTGCAGAAGAGCAGCATGGAGTGGTCTACAGGCACTTTTTATGACTGCTTAAGTCAGTGTGGGGCCTGACAGGAGCAGCTCAGGTGCTCTCCCCCAGGGACAACAGCACCACGGTATCACTCATGGTGTGGACTGCCATGAGTATTTCAATACCAGACACGGCTGGGGTGACCTGGAGCTACTCACCGATAATCACGAGCAGGAGAACAACCGCCACCAGCACTATAATCGCCTTCATCTGCAAGGGACACACAGAAGCGTGTTACATAGGGTGCCATGTGTGGCTGCGTCTACCTGAAAGGAGGCCTTTGGCTTGCAGCATCTTTTCAGCTAGAAAGCAGAGCTTCTCCATCCCCTCCCAGGGAGGGCAGGTAACCGTGCCTCCACAAACCCACCCCTGCCTGTTCTCGTTCTTGCTCACCTTGCAGCCTCGCCACCACATCTGCCTCCGAAGCTGCTTGGCTCTGTTGCTAAAAGCTGTTGCGTTGTCTGATAAACTTTCTATTGAAGGAAAGAAAGGAGGCGATTCAGCAACGCACCCATGGTCAGAGCACCCACTTGTTCTACTAACTCCACTGAGTTTTAAGCAATAAACTCAGCATTAGGGGAAAAGACCCAACCACAGCATGATTCACCAAAGCCACAGCAGATGCCAATGTGACGCCCTTTGCTAGAGCACACACAGACCTGCTGAGTCCCACTGAGCCCCCTTTGTACTGGCTGTCCCCTGAGGACAGGAATTCAGTCTGCAAGCCAGCAAGCGAGCAAACAGCTGAAGTGCTCAGGGCCGTTGGGAGACAGACCATTCTACCTTTTCTTGAAGGAACAACTAGATCACAGCACCCAAACTCCTCCAAACTAACACTTCTGTGCAGGGCAGCAGAAGGTGAAGGTGGAAAGAGGAAAGCATCAGCAGAAAGTTATATCTGCAGCCCAAGGGTGGGAAACATCTCTCTCCAGAAGGACAGAAATACAAGCCCAGGTCTGCATTAGGCACTTCTGAACTGGAACTAGGTAACCTGGTGCAGCAACAGGGAGGACATGTGGGGAACAGGCCAGTAGAGCTGCATTTAGCATTGCACCTGATTTATCCTGCAGGTCATCCAGCCGCTCGCCTCTTTCAATCACCTTCGTGATGTTCTCCTGCATAACGTCGATGACTTCATCCACCTGGTTCTGGACACTAGAGCAAAGCAAAGGCAGCGTGAGGGGCAGAAGTGAGACCACCAGCTGTGCATTGCAGAGCCAGCCCTTGCTCAGAGCTGCCCGGGCTGGTGGGATCTGAGAGCTCACTGACAAAAATCAAAGGGGACAACAGTGGAACAAGGTTGATGAGGTGCCAAGAAAGCTAGAGGCATGGCATTGCCTGGGGTGGATCTCTAGCAATCCCAGGAAGGGTGAGGGAACACAAGGGGCTCAAAGAGAGCACTGGGAAGTCAGCAGAAGCAGGGCACCCTCCGTAACACCTTTAACACATAAATGCAGTAAGGAAAGGCACTAATTGCTGCTGGTCTGCACCTCTGCTGCAGAAGAGCTCACAAATGGAAAAAAACCCCACACTAAAACCCACACCTTATCTTTCCAGATTTCATAGAACCTCACACCGCACCTTTTCTAAAGAACTTGGGGTGAAATCAAAGCAAGGTGCACTCCTCCCTCTGGGAATAGAGTTGCTAAATGAAACCCACTCTGCCAGGGGCATCAAGAGGACAGTAAAGAAATGGCTGATATGAACTAAACCAAGTTATTATAATCCATCTTCTCATAGGTTACGCAACTCTGTGGGTAGTTGCTTCAGTGAACAGTAGCCTAAATCACACCCGCAGGGTTATTATAAATGCATTTATTCACTCCATAAAAAAGCCACACTAGTAAGAGAGAAAAATTCTCCTGGTGGAAAAATACTGCTACATTCTGGTTTGTATTTTGGAGCTAATACACTTTTATTTTCCTGGAGATAGAAATAAGAAATTTCTTGGGGCCCTAGGGAGACAATGCATTGTTTGAGACATACTGTTCCCAGAAAGTAAATGGCAACAGCAATGTCTTGGAGGCAATGCTACACACAGGGCAACAAAACAGAAATAGCTCCAGGCCACTCACTCTGCATAAGTCTTCGGTTTGACAGCTTAGGTTGCCTTGATTAAAAACATTTACGCACTTCAAAACATATCAAAACCCATCCAGCGTTTGCTAAATACGCAGCACAAATAGGCCACTTCACCAGCTCTCCACATCACCAGAAACGCATACCTGCTATTAACAGTGCGGCATTGGTGTCCCCAAGGGGAAGAAGGATTGCCAGTACCTCATCTTTAACACCTGCTTAGCACCCATACTATCCTGGTCCCCAAATTATCTTCCTCTTCGGACCCACACAAAACCCTCTCCTTCCCACTGCCAGCTCACAGATGCAGAAGCTCAAAGACATTATTTGCCAAATCAGGGTTTTTACAGCAAGCATCAGACCTAACTTTACCACTTAAAGAGCCATCATCCAGCACCTAGGCTCAGAGCACTTGGTATGACGAGGACAGCATATCCTCCACCACGGCCCAGGAAGACAGGGCCAAGAAAGACTCAGAGCAACTTGCCCAAGGCCAGTCAATGGCACACTGCAGAACCAGGAACAGGGCTCCGTCCAAGCCACCATGCCTCTAATTAGAGACATAGGTGCACATTGACCTATTTCTCCTGCCCCCCTGCCAGCTACGTGCCTCTCACTGAGCAGATGCACATGTGGGGAGCGGCTGCAACAGACAATAGCGGTCACAATGGAAAAGCATTTACTTATCGTTCCAAAAACAGGCAAGGAAAGTCATTAAAAGAAAAGGCTTTTTTCTCCCCAAAAAGCTCTAGAAAGAACTCCAGATCTTTGAATATGGAGGGGTTTCCCATCTTAGTGTTTCCAGTCAGGCTCTGTAGCACCACTGCACTGCGGCTTCCAGAGCTGGAACAGACAGGCAACACCTCTGAAGCCAATTTCTGACTCAACAGCCCTTGTATGGCACATGCTGGACTCCAGCAGCACAGGTAAAAAACTTGCTTTATTTAGGACACCACAAGAAAGGGACCTGCCTTCCCTGTGCTGCATCGCAGAGTCCGTGGGAGCAGCATCTCTCTGAACCCACCTACACCATGCAGTGGCAGCCGCCTGCCAGGAGTTTCTTATCTGAAGGTGAAAGGCATAGACAATGCCCCAAATGCCTCTCAGCAGGAACCTGCCCCATGCCCACAAGCCTGTTCTGATCCACCATTTGTTTTGCAAGGTACGAGGCAAGTGGCAGAGCTGCCACCATTGGGAAAGCACAGAAGGTGGCACTGAGGATGCAGACAGATGCTGCCTGGGAAACATCTGGTGGTGCCCTGTGGAGCAAAGTGTCCACCCCACGCAGGACATGCACTGCCCCATGGCCCTTCCTTGGGGCAGTGGGTGAGGACATGAGGTGGAGGCATGCTCTGCAAGGGGGTTTCATTACTTTGGCACAGCAGACGAGTCCCAGCTCAGAGCCACCAGCAACACTGCTATAGCCTGAACATCTGTTATCCTCAAGTTTTTGCCAAGTTGGCTCCTCTAAGGCCATAAACATCAGTTTTACAGGCAGAAGACTACATTTGCAGTATGTAAATGTTTCTAAAATCATCTACTGGCTCCAAAATAAAGAGATTTCCTCCCACAACAGATTTGTAACCAAGTTATCTTGGTACAACTAACAAGTGGGGGCACGCAAAGTTACAATGCATCTAGGAACATGCACTGCAATGCAATGCCACCTGTATCCCCACAAGTACAGGTCAGAGCCTGGAGAGATGCTGCTGCAGTCCTGGAGCACCCCAAAGCATTTGAGGCATAGTGGGCAGGTACGTAACTTCAAGCTGCTCTGCTGTGTACCAGCATTTGGGAGACACCTCTGGAGCACAGACCCCCACTGCCCAAGCTGCATCTCGGCATCCCACCTCTTTTCACTTGAGCTACTGGTGAAAAGCTGCATGCCTTTGCTGCCTGCCCATAGCCTGGGAATGCTGTTAGCTGTCCCCAAGAGAACAAAACATTTCAAAGGTGGAGAATGGAGGCACAGAGAAATCAAGGCTTAAACTCTCACCAATGTTGAGGTGCTTAACACCCATGGAACATAGACACATTTGAGCACCCCAATATCTTTTGATATCTGATGTAAAAGAGAACCCTGGAAAAAAACAAGAAGGAAGAGACCAAGCCAGGGAATGAAACTTTGATATCCACACAGTGCCTTAATCAGACCTTAAGCCAGTCCTTGCTTTCTGCTCTCTCCCACCCATCACTGCTACAAGAGATGCCTCTCCAGGAGGGGGCTGAAAGATGCCCAGCCAATGCATTAGCCCTGCAGTTTCAGAACAAATCCAAAAATTCCCACTAGTTTGGCATGCTTGAGGTTGGAAACTCAAGTTGCATCAAGAAGAAAATATTTTCTTGTTTTATTTGGCAAGAGAGAATGAATCCTCTAATACAAAGTGTATTTCCTGTTAGGGAGCTATTGGCTTTTGACACATACATTTTGTGTGCTTCAATCCTGCCAGATTTCCAAGAGAAATAAAGTAGACTAAATACCTGCCAGGAAAGGGACCAAGACAAAAAGCATAAAGTATGTCTCCCACGACCCTCCTTCTTACTAATTACTGCAAATATGATGCTTTTAACAAGGACAGCAAGTGTACGCCATCAAAGCAACAAGAGACCCAATGGCGCTTAGCTTGGTTTAGACTCCTATTTTTTTGTGCTTTGCTGGGTCCAGAGCAGGAAGAATAAGCCTTTCCATTTTGGCTGCACTGGGTTATCTACTGAAAAACTCCCTGGGCTGGTCACGGTGTTGGGCTAATAACAGTGCTGCATTCTTCAGACGCCGTAAACAGGCCATGCACGCACCATGGGATGTGCTGCTCAAGGCTGCTTCTTGTCTCCAAGCTGGCTGTTTACAGCCAGCATGACACACTTCTATTTTCCACCCCAGCGATATTAATAGTGC
This sequence comes from Haliaeetus albicilla, assembly GCF_947461875.1. Lineage (NCBI taxonomy): Eukaryota > Metazoa > Chordata > Aves > Accipitriformes > Accipitridae > Haliaeetus > Haliaeetus albicilla. Next base: position 36,813,349 of record NC_091490.1, on the reverse strand, counting down.
TGTGTATTTTGGTGAAAATTACACCCAAACACCCCTCGTTGTGGCAGTAACCCAGGGAAAAGGGAACAGGATGGAAAGCCAAGCCAGATGGATGGTGCAAAGGCAGGAAGCCAGCACATCACAGTGCTCCTCAAGGCATGGGTCTCTGCAGAGGGGCTGCCCAGCAGACAGCCCTGCTGTATTCAACAACAGGGTATCAGGGCTGAACCCTGCCACAAATCCCTGTCTGTAAGTTGCTGGTTCATCACAACAGCAAGGAAGACAACAGTCTATGCTGCTCCAAAGCATTCCAGTCCTTGAAAGGATTACCCCCAACAAGGATGCCTGATGATACAGTCTCGGTACCACCTTCAAATGAAGGTCTGGACTATGGCTGATGTCCACTGCACAACCAGCCACCTGCAATGAGCAGCCAGGGCCTGGGAAGCTGCTGTCAACTCTTGCCTTCAAACCATTCCCCAAACACTCCCCTTCCTCGGGAAGTAATCTGGGGCTTGCAGCCAGACAGAGCCACCGGGGCTGAGCCCCGGGGCCAGGGATGCTGGCTACTGCCAGCAGCGCAATGGGGGAATCACAAGGACCCAGACCTGGATCCCAGGGAACCACAATGGTGTGCTGAGCCTCATTGCCAGCATGAGCAGGAACCCAAATCCAGCAGCATGGCTGCCTGAAAGCAGAAACATCAGTGGTAAAGGAAGTCAAGCAGTGCAGGAAAGGTGGGGATTTTGGTTACATTTTTCAAAAGATGACCTGTGATGAGAAGCTCCTTTTCTACATAAAAGCAACCCAGGTGGAAGAGGAACTTCCCAGCTTCCCCCGAAAAGGCACTAAGAGCTCTCGCTACACACATTCAGGACTTCTCACAAGGCCTGGAAGCAAAGGCAGAGAAGAGAGATCAGCTCTCCCTTACCTCTTCTTTGTAACTTTGAGGAAAAGGATAAAAGCCTGTTAAAAACTACCTTTCAGCTCCAGCCCACCCCAGGGATGGTGAGATCTCAGAGGGAGCCTAAGGGATCCTCTGTGGCCACTTACATCACCAGAGGAGCTTCCACCCCAATGAGCAGCTGTTGGGACAACAGACCCTGAACTTCCAGACACATCAGGACAAAACACAGCATGGAGGGGACTGTGACGCTTTCTCCCGCCACTACTACTGGCTCTAACTCGCCTCTTTCCCCTACGAAGTTTGCAGTGTTCCCCACCATCCCTTTCTGCAGCTGAGCCAGCCTCGAGGGTCTCTGCTGCCAAACTCTCCACCCTGACCCAAGCTCCTTTGCTGCCAAGGACAACTAGGAAAAGTTTCCAGTCTTGCCCCTCACATTCGACATGTTCCACACCTTTGCTCCCATAATCCCATCACTTTTTCCTCTGCCCAATCCTCTATCCAGTTTCCTTTTACGCCTACCTTCACACCTCGTTCCTCCAGCCCTGTACAACTACAGTCTTTCTAACTTTGCCCAGCTATGCCTCAGCTCTCCAAATGCTCAAATTCCTCCTTAAAATGTCTTTTCCTTACAGTGTTTCAGCAGCAACCCAACCCTCCTTTTCCTCCGCTGTTGAAACCAGAGTGAACGGCATCATTACGAGACCACGCATCAATCCATCCAGCACAAGGGCCCATCTGATCAGAAGCTTAATAATAAGCTCCATGACAAGAAATGACTGCACACTGTAAGTGCTTATTAAACAAAACGATCAACACCAATGAGAGCAGAAAGTAGATACTATTTTATAATAGATGCTCTAGATACTAGATAGATGTAGCCACTTGCTACACCAAGGGACATACCCCACACCAGGTCCACTAGACAGGCAATCTCCGGCAACAGGCAAGCCTCTCATGTGTTGGGCATTAGCCACATCACACCTATGAACCCACCAGCTCCTGGGTGAATTCTTTCGTTTTGCTTCCCCCTCACAGCTGTGGTGCTATCCTCTACCTAAGCCCCCACTCCCTTCTGCCTGGCCAAGACAGTGGGAAGAGAAGAGCTCCTGTTTTCCCCCACCATGCAGGAAAGGCAGAAGATGCTCTGTAATTCCTTTCCAGCAGCAGAAGACGCAGGGGTAGATGTCACCCCCTCTCCACCTTTTTATGGGGGCGGAACCCCACTCATAAAACCAATTCTCACCCTTCCCATTCACTCCAGACCAGCATGGCACTGCCCTAGAAGGGAGGCTTTAACCACACTGGCTTACTGTAAGGACCAGTGCACATCTACCAACAGCATCCTCACACCCTGGAGGGAACAGAGACCCCCTGAAAACTCAGGGCTCAGTGACTGACCCACTGCCTCTTGTGTAACACAAGTGCACTTTGCCCCTCAAGGTAACGTGGCAAGCGGGCACACAAGTAAGCACTGCCTAACGCTGACATTGGCAACGAGTCATCTCAAAGCTGCGCCGGCTTCTTCCCGGCACAAAAAAAATTCCTAATGAAGAGCAACGCTCAGGCTGCACATGAGATGACCCAGTCTGATTAATGCCCAGTCATCAGTCCCCCACAGATCTCTGTTCTGGCTCCACAAAGGTCGGCAAAGGAAACAGCACAATGCAAATCAGGGGCCTGGGAATAACCGGCCCCTTTCCACTGAGTGCCACCATTGCATCCCTCACAGGAAAGGACAGGGCAAACTGGAGCCCAGAACAAGCATCATGCAGGAAATGACTTGATGGGAGAAGGATCCAGAGTGTTCACTCCTTCCTTCTTGCAGTCAATAATCCTCCTCCAGCTGTAATGATTTCCTGTTTGTCCAGCTGCTTTGACCCACTGAGTCACTGCTCATCTCCAGCTCACCTATATCAGGTTTTTATCTGGAGAAGAGGAGGCCCAGCCACTGCCCAAAAAACACGGTCCTGGTGTGTTCCTGACCACTTGCTTTCTTGAAACATTGAGCAGCAAGTTACAGGATGAAGAAAAAAGAAACAAAACAATAAAAAATGGTGCTAGCAAAGGTTAAAATTCAGGGTTAATGCTCTAGAAAAAGAACCTCAAAAGCATGGAACAGGTTATCACCAGAATACAGCAAGGGCTTTAGAAACTCCACTAAGCTACTGTAATACAATCCTATCCCTTTATCTCTGTCAATGCTCAATTTCTTGATAGCATGAATCAAATTTGATATTTCCCTTAGCTGTGGACACATAGGGTAGGAAATGTCAATTAGAAGAAAGCACACACAAGCCATGTTCATATTCAGAACTACACAGAAATACTCCGGTAAGACAGCAGCAGGAACTCGCAGTGCCAGAATAAAATATTATCTGTGTGACACTGAGGAACAACTTACTGCCTGATCTTGTCATTCCTGGGTCCCAACGGCCCTCTCCTGCAGGCAGAAAAGAGAGCAATCAGTATGGAAGATACAACGAAAACATGTTTTTAAAACAGACTCAAAAGATATGCAAGAGAGAATCAACACCTTCTGGATGGAGGATTGTTCTCATACCTCCCATCAGTCCCTCCCACGTCTCACGATACATGGGACACCCCACTTTTATAAAGGTCACACCTATTAAGTCTTAATTCATGCTTAAGCCATGCCAAGGCTCTGGGAGATCATCTCAAAGGAATCAAAGGTTTTGATTCCCAAGCCCCCACCTACGTGGCAGGGAACAGCTTTTGGTATTCGACGCCTTCAGTCTCAGAGCTGTAGGCAGTTAAGACATCACATTCCCTACAGCAACTGTTCAGAAACTCACAAGAAAAAGTCTTCCTCTTCATCTGAATCTTCCTCCAACAGGTTCCTCTGCAAACATAGAAAAAAACCAAACCACTTTGTCAATAAGCAACCACCATTTCACACACACGTTTCCAGCCCTTAGGATGCAATCAGCATCCTCTGACTTCAGGTTACGCACGAGCCCTCCTTTGGAGGGGATCGATGGTACTTTTTAGGTGTCTGGAGTTGTGCTGTTTCTCTCCACTTGTGACCAAGGGATGAGCTGGATGTCTGTGTGCTGCTATTATCACCTCGGCAGTGTTTGCTAACTCTGTAAAGCACAGACCAATGCAAAGCTCTGCAGCTCTGACTTTGGACAACTCGCACCTCTGCCACTGAGCCAAACTGGATTTGCATCAATGGCCAGTTGCCTGTGCAGGTTCAGATCCCAATTCTAGGGATCACTACAACTCCCTGTGACACTGAAGCAACCAGTGCGTCAGCACGGTGAGCCCTGCCTTGGAAAGCAGTCGGCAGAGTCCCTGCACAGGCCAGTTGTGGAAGGAAGACCCTCTCTGCTCAAGGGACGATCCCCAGTGCTGCACTTGGTCAATGGCAGCTGCTAAAAAAAGTCAGCATCTCTTACAGCCACCCTGGGGTATCCCATCCACATGAAAAATCAGATCCACTCCTGATTTGGAGGATGTGGTGTCTCCAGCCATCTGACAGCAGCAGGTGTAAGAAGGATGACTGCAAGGAAACACATTGGGCTCCCTGCATGGTATGTCCGGAGGGGTTCACTCCTCCAAACCCCAACTCGGGCAAATGCTACAGCCAGGCTGGAAAGCAGAGCAGTCTGGTAGTGCCTCTGCTTCACGCCAAAGGGTTCCTCACTACACCCCATCAGACGATCCAAAGGCTGATTTTTAAGAGCAACCTCAAGATCCCACTTAAGCTTGAAAGTTTTAGACAAAGATGTACATTACTAGAGCTCATTTCTCTTACCAGAGCAGCACAAATTTTCCAATCGAGCTGAGGGCTCCCAGTAACATCTACTTAGGGTCAAAAATAACCAAGAAGGGGAAACAGCACCTTAAACATGTGGGCCTAGGAACATATCAGATGGTCCTTACGGTACCAACAGCTGCTGCTTCCCCTGTGCATAAATTTGGGCTCCCACCTGCAAGCACAGTGCTCTTATTTTGAAGCTCACCTACATTTCCATCCTTGTCACATTTGCTCAATCAACCCGCAAGACCACGCAATAGTTTCAGCCATCGCCTCCCTCAAGGGACGAAGGAACCGCTCTTGGCAACACAGGATCCTCCTCTCACTGACAGCTATCGTGAGCTGCAGCAACATTTTAGACTACAGTCTAAACTCGGTTTTAGCACAGTATGACCCCAGGACAAACACATCAGCTTAAATCCACTTTGTTTGAAACTGGCAACCGTACCACTTTGACCCATACTTCAAAGCCTGAAACGTCAAGGGACCTTGGCAACAGGAAAAAAAATTCAGCTGTAAAGCACAGGGTAACTTCACATGAGTCCTTCAGCCAGCGACGTGGGGAGGAGAGCCATGACGTGCCCAGGCCAAGCTCTGCGGAGAGGCAGGAGACTGGAGCACACCGGGATCTCACAGCCGTAGAGCCAGACTAAAGGAACTGAAACAGGTTCTCAAAAGAGCCGTATCTCCTCACAAGGTTTGTTTTAAATACACAGACCAGGTGTGCCACACGGATAGTCCCCTCACTAACTAAACATCGCTATCAACAGTGATATGGGCTTCTCGGGCCCTGTGGCCGAAGGTTGTGGCAACAGGAGCCCCTTCAGCAAAGGGAGCCATAGCTTACCTCGCACCAGCCCGGTGGCTATCGGCACAGGGCAATGCCGAGGCCCTTGGGGTCCCCAAGGCGCATTAAGGCCCACCTGCCCGTCACGGGCACCCCTACCTTAAGTAACAGCCTGCTATGGCACCGTTACGGCCACCGGCGCCGGTCCCCTGCCCCGCCGGTACTCACCCGCTCGCTCTTCACCGAGCCCGTCACCTCGTCGTCGTTCAGGTGCCTCTTGAATTTCGGAGGCATGGTCTCTACCTGCGGGAGAGGCGGCTTCCGTCACCGGGAGGAGAAGCCTGGAAGGGGAGGCGCAGGGAACGGCCGGGTCACCTCGCTGCCCGGCACCCGAACTCCTCATCCCTCGGCCGGGGACCGGGAGAACGGGTGTGAGGGGGAGGGAGCGACCGGAGGGGCCCCGCGGGCGGCCGGGCAGCCCCTCGCACCGGTGGGCCCGGAGGAGTATGGGGGGAAGGAGCCCGAGGCGGGTGGATACAACGGCCCCAGGGGAGGGGGGCTGCAAGGGCAGCCGGTGCCCGGCACCCGCGCTTTCGCCCTGCCCCGCCGTTCCGGTCCAGCCCTCCGGGGCCCCGGGGGCCGCTGGCGAAGCCGACCCGGTGCCCAGACAGAGACACCCCACCCCCGCGACGGCGCAGAGACCCCACCACCGCCCCACTCACCGGGCTCCGCTACGGGCCGGGCCGGCGGGAAATGGCCGGTGCGGCGGCGGCGGCGGCGAGTCAGCTGTCCCATCGACCGCTTCGGCGCTCCGCCGGCCGCGCCGAGCGCCGGAACAATCGATGCCGGGGCGGGAGTCGAGGGCGGGAAAAGGGGCGGAGTCGGGGGAGGAGGGCGGGAAAGGGGGCGGAGTCGGGTCGGAGGGCGGGGCCGGGGTGCGGCGGGGCGCGGAGCTGGGAGCTGGCGGGAACGGTGCGGGGGGGTGGAGGGACGGGACGGGACGGGACGGCGGAGGGGGGGGGGGCCGGCCCCAGCCCGGGAACAGGACTGCCAGCAGCGGGGGCGTCCGGCCACCTCGCCCCCCGGCATCGCCCCTGGCACACGGCCCCGGCAGCAAAGCCGTTGGCGGCGGCCGCGGGTTGCCGGAGCCCGGCCAGCGGCCTCGGGGAGGCCGGGTTGGGGGGGGGTGTGCCGGCTGCCGCTGGGCGAAAGCCGCCGCCACAGGCATCTGGAAGGTTCCGTCTCGTCCGTCCCCCGTCCCCCCCCCTCCACGCCGCCCTGACCCTCTCCCCGCCGCCCTCCCGCCCTATAAATGCGGGCGGCAGCGCCCGGCGTGCGGCGGAGCGGAGGCACCGGGGGCGCGGGGCCATGCTGGGGGCCTGGCTGCTGCTCTGGGGGGGCCTGGCCCTGGGCTGCCGGGGAGAGACGGCCTTCCTCCGGCGTGCCGATGACAGCACCGGGCGCTGCACCTACTCCTTCACGGTGGCCAGCCCCGTCGAGGCGGCTTGCCCCGATGGCGGCGGCGTGCCGGAGCTGCGGGCCGAGCTGGCCGCCCTCGCCGCCCGCCTGAGCCGGCTGGAGAGCCGGGAGCGGGGCGCGGGGAGCTCGGGGCCGAGGGGAGTCGAGGCGGGGGGGACACGGGACCCCCAGCAAGCGGCCCCGGCCGCTCGCCTGGAGGCTGCCTACGGCGAGCTGCTGCGGGCCAAATCCCGGCTGGAGGAGGAGAAGAGGCGGCTGGAGCGGGAGAAAGAGGAGCTGGGGAGGCGCCTGGAGAGCAACACCCAGGAGATCACCCGGCTGCGGGCCACCCGCTGCCCCCCCGGCGGAGAGGGGCCAGGCCGTGATGCCCTGCGTGGCCCCGGCAAAGGTAAGTGCCGGGGGCCGGGACCCCCCGTGCATCCCCACTGCCGACTCACTGCCGGTGCCTCTCCCCTGGACGCTGGTTAAGTCCCTTTGCTGCTCCCCGTGAGGTCCACCCGCTGCTGCCCCCCCACTCTCGGGCACCTCGGTGGGGCACTCATCCACTGCAGGGCTCAGCCCTACCGGGGGGGTCGCAGGCCATCGCACCAAATCCCCTCCCCATCCCTCAGTTGGGGCTGGCAGCCGGAGCCCTCGTCATCCCATCATCTGCCCCGCAGCGGAGGGGTGCCGCGGGGGACTGCACTAATCTGGGGGGATTAGGAGTTTCCCCCAAGGAGCGTTAAACCCTGCACCTGGGGGGCAACAACCTCAGCGGCTGCGGAGCGGGGTCCCCATCAGTGGGTCACAGATGTGCCCTGCTGCAGCGGGAGGGGGCACGGGGCTCGCGACCCAGGTGTTGGCGTTTTGGGGGGCAATGGTCCAGCGTGAAGCCCCCCGAGGGTGGCGAGGACAGGCACGGCCCCTGCCCATGCTGTGCCTGGCCCCGCCGCAGCTCCCCGCTGGGACCCGCAGCCCCTCGCCTACCAGGAGCTGCAGTCGGAGAGGACGGAGGTTCCCGCATCCCGGCTGCTGGAGGAGACCGCGCTCGGCCGCCCGGGAAGCAAGGACTCGGGTACTGCCACCGGCATGGCCGGCTGGCCCCACGTTCCGCTGCTCATAAATACCGCTTGGCCCTCCTGAGGGGCTCGCCGGGGGCCGCCGCCGCTGAGCAATAACCCCTTTCTCTCCCCTCCTGTCCCTGAGCAGGCTGCGGCGAGCTGGTGTGGGTGGGGGAGCCTGTCGTCTTCGGCCGGGCAGAGTCCATCGCTGGCAAGTACGGCGTGTGGATGAAGGACCCGGAGCCGGTGCCCCCCTTCACGCGGGAGACCACCTGGCGCGTGGACACGGTGGGCACGGAGGTCCGTCAGCTCTTCCAGTACGAGGCGGCTGAGCAGCTGGCCCAGGGCTACCCCGCCAAGGTGCACATCCTGCCGCAGCCCCTGGAGAGCACAGGGGCTGTCATCTACCGTGGCGGGCTCTTCTTCCAGCCCCGCCGCTCCCGTGCCCTGGCTCGCTACGACCTGCGGGGAGAGGCCATCACGGCCGAGAGGGAGATCCCCGGCGCCGGCTACCATGGGCAGTACCCCTACTCCTGGGGGGGCTACACTGACATTGATCTGGCGGTGGATGAGACGGGGCTCTGGGTGATCTACAGCACTGAGAAGGCCCGGGGGGCCATCGTCCTTTCCAAGCTGGACCCCGAGACACTGGAGATCCGGCGGACCTGGGAGACCAACATCCGCAAGCGGGGGGTGGCCAACTCCTTCGTCATCTGTGGCACCCTCTACACTGTCAGCAGCTATTCGGCGCCCAATGCCACCATCAACTTCGCCTACGACACAGCCACTGGCACGAGCCGGGCCCTCAGCATCCCCTTCGAGAACCGCTTCCGCTACCTCAGCATGGTGGACTACAACCCCGCCGAGCGGCAGCTCTTCGCCTGGGACAGCTTCAACATGGTCACCTACCCCGTCCGCCTCTCCCAGGCGTGAGCCGGGGTTGGGGACACGCCGGCTCAGCTCCCGCGACCCCTGTGCGTGCCTCGGCACCCCGCTTCGCTCCCCAGCTCCCCCCGGTGCGGCCGGGAGCGCTGCCTCGGACAGCCCCGGGCGATGGTGGGGGCCACGTGCTGCCCAGCCACGCCGTGATGGGGCCCCCAATGTCCCTGCTGGCACCTCCGGCAACATCCCATTGTGCTCGAGTGCAGGGGAGAGAAATTAAGTGCTTCTCCAGAGCCTGGTTGAGCCAGCAACATGTCTCTCCCCAGCCTCGGCAGGTTTTGGATGGGCCACGGTGGTAGCCAGCCCTGAGCTGCTCCGGCATCCTCCGGGAGCACCCAGCCCGGCCATCCCGGATTTGGAGCAGTGAGGGCTCAGGCATAGTGAAGGCTGGGTAGGGCGGGTGGTGGAGGTGGGGAGATGCTGTGCAGGAGGGTTCTGCCTAAAATAAATGCCTTCCTCGGTTGCAAGCAGCGATCCCCTTTGTGGGGCCAGGGTTCGCTCTGGCTGAGCACGAGCACCATTGCTGCCCTCCACACCCGCCCCCCCACCAGCAGCAGCAGTTTTGGGGACGCCTCCCTGGCTTGTGCCAGCCTCGCAGAGGAGAACAGCGTTCGCCCACCACCAGCACCCCCGCAGAGCCGAGCTCCCTTGCGAAGAGCCCGCAAGCCCCGCTGCATCCCCCACCGCCAGTGCTGGGGGTCATCCCAGAGCTCAGCTGCCTCCAAAAATCATCCGGCAGGATCAAAAGCAACGGGGAATACGGACACTCATTGCACAAGCCTTATTTTATCGAGGAAGAAGAAGAAGAAGCTGAGAGGAGTGGGGAGGAGTGCTGGCAGAGCATAGCTTGGCGCGCCCAGCCCCTCTTGGCCACGCGCTTTGGCTTTACTGGCCGTGCCTGGCCACTGAAGCGGTGCAGCAGCTACGGCTGGCAGTGCTCCCCGCGCTGGGCCAAAACATGCTGTTTTAACTATTTATTGTAGAAAGGCTGTAGGAGGCTTCCCCCCGCCCTGGCATTCGGGGCAGACGGGGCAGCAGCGGCCACATCCCCCAGGGGATGCAGAGGGTCTCAGCCCAATAAACGTTGCCCACCGACACTGCCTTGCACGTCGTCTTTCCAAACCTGGGTTTTCTTTGGGGTTTGGTGCGCTGGAGCCCAGAGGGGGTTGTAAAGCGCTGGTGCCCCCCTTGATGCTCTGACAGGCTGAAGGTGCTGGGGCAGGGGAAGCTGTAGGGCTTTGGCCAGGAAAAACACCACATTTGGGAGGCAGCTGCTGACAGGGCTGATCCCAGGAGCACCTTTATTTAGCGTGAAGAGGGACTGTGACATGCCCAAAGCATTGAATCAGAATAAAAGTTAAAGCTTCAGCACTAAACCCCGGAGATTTACTGAATAGGAAAGATTAATGAGCTCCAGGTGGCAGGGCTGCAGGTTGGGCTGGCTGGTGCCCTGGGGGGGAGCACAGGGTGGGAGGGATGTGGGGGACGGAGGCAGCCCCCCTTGGCTGTTGGAGCACCGGGGTGTTTGGCTGCTCACCAAGGGGACGGCACCACTTGGAGCCGGGAGGCCGCAGGGATGGGCTCTGGCTCAGAACTGACCCGGTTCTAGAAGGGCAGGAGATAAGGGGGTGCCGGGGCAGGGAGGGCAACGGGTGCCGGCTGCAGGCTGCACGCACTTCTCCACGGTGAGGGCTGCCCTGGTGAATCCGGTGGGGGGGGGAAAGGGGTAAGGGCCCTGCTAGACCACCAGGATGGGCTGGGGAAGGTGTGGGATGGGATGCATCCCATGGGGGACCGACCTGGGGCCACAGGGTAGGCAGGAGGCTGAAAGACCCTTTCTCGCTCCCTGGCAGGCCTGGGATGCTCATCACAACTCGGCCTGAGCGAAGGCGTCCCCCCGGCCAGTGATGCGCCCACTCGACCGCCGTGGCGCATCCCGGCAGCCCCGTGACCTGCGGCAAGACTCCGCCGCCCCGCCGGCCCCCTGCCCCATTTGCGCCGCATTTGGACTCGCACCCTCCGGGCCCCAGGGCTCAGCCCAGCTGGATCGGCGACACATCCCTCCGCTTGCCGTCAGCCACGCCATCTTCTCCAATGCCGAGGGCCCCGTGCCGTCCCAGGAGCCGGGGGCCCCCCAGGGCTCCTCGCCACGCCGGGGCTACGTCACCTGCGTGCTGCAGCGGGTTGTGCGTGGCACCCTGGTCCTCAGGGGGTGCGGGGTGCCACAAGCCGTGCCCCGGGATGACACCTTCCCCATCCTCGTGATGGGGGGCGGCAATGACCCCGCCATCGACCGCAGCCCCACACCCGCCATCGCAGCCAGCTGGGTGCTGTACGAGGAGGAGGACGCGTATCTGCGCTGAGCTGGGGGCCCTGGTCCCACCACGGGGAGAGGGGTCCCACCATGACTGACCGCGGCTGCTGCAATAAACTGGTGGTGCATTACAGGTTCCCCCAGCCTCAGAAAACAGGCGTGCGTAGCCCTGCCCCGGGGAGCGGCCTTGTCCCCGCAGCATCCCTCTGTCCTGCTGCAAAAACCCACCCTGGTGCAGAGGAACAAGGCAAACACCAGGGCAAGATCCAGGGCGGTAAAGCTGGGGGTGAAGGCAGCTATGGGGGTCACCCAGGAGCAGGCAGAGGCTGTCACGTACCCACTGGGGCTGGGAAGAGCGAGGCAGGCAGCAGGCAGACCCGATCCAGCCGGGGGCAGCCTGGCAAGCAGCCGTCCACCCAACGTGCAGAAAACCTGCCGTCGAGGATGGGAAAACGGCATTTCTGTCCAACACCAGGATAGGAGGCAAAGCTGAAGCCCCCCCCTTCGTCCCGCAGCTTCCCAGAGGCGCGAGTCAAGCCTCAGCATGAAAGGGAGGGCTTGTTCAGAGGTCCCCAGGGAGTAGCAGCACCAACGGTTTCTCAGTGAGTGGAGACACTGAGGGCAGACAGCCCCAGCCATTCCCTGCTCTCCGCCAGCAACCGGGGTCTTTTCAGGCTGGGAAGGCCATCACTTAATTGACTAAAAAAAAAAAAAACCAAACCCGAAAAACAAAACAACGAAAAAAAAACCCAAACGAAAAACCAACCCCAAAGACAAGCCAATGTACACAGGATTTCCAGAAAGCTGGGCTGGAGCTGAACAGCGCTGAATACACAGCTTTACTTAACGGGCTTTGCAAAAACAAGCCCAGAGTGTCCCTCCCCTCCCGCATCCCAGCAAGAAACCAGCCTGAGCCAAGGGGGGTTGCTGGATCTGGCCCCAGTCACATTAACCCCCTTCTTGCTCTTGCCCTTGAGAAAAGTTACGGTCTTTTCACAGACTGAACATTATTAAGAGAAAAGAAAGTGAATTCCCCAAACAAAACAGTTCCCTAATTTATGGGAGGTTCAGCACAATTATTTGTGATGACCAGAGTCCTAGAAAAGAGATTACACACCAAATCCCAATCAAATTAAAAAAGCAAGAGCTATTCCAGCGTAAATGGCCAAGAGCAAGTTATCTGGTTAAGTGTCACAAAAATATTCAATGAACCAGGGTCAGTGACTGGAAGCTCAACCTGGCCTCAAAGGCAGCCACGGTGGTTCAGGGCTGTTTTGGAGATGCACACATCAAAACATGGTTATTCGGATGCACAAAATGCCCAAGCATTTTCTTTTAATTAAGTTTCTGCAGAAATATTATCCCTGTTCTGCTCAGCACAAGAGAAAGCCCCAAACTTGGTACATTCCCACAGCCGACTGTGGGAAATTCATGATTTTTCTAGTGGCTTTACTGGAGAATTTAGGATTGATCCTTTCAGCAGCATTTCCTTAAAAATAGTACAGTGAACGATTTCCCATTTTTAGGGGGTCTTTCCAATACGAACCAGGCAGAAGATAGCCTCAAACCAGGGAAATATCAGCATAACTCTGTTACTCTTTTATCGCACATTTATAGATCAAACCAATGTCAGTTCCCCTACCTTCATCCTCCTTTCCCAGAGCGTTTGCTGTAGCTGTGCCTGTACGGTTCCTGTAAAAAGGGTGATTTACCTGTGGTGTTACCTACTCAGAGGTTACTCCTACCCATCGCTCTGTTCGTGCATTACAGCACCTTTATTTATTCCACATGGCTGCAGTTCTACCCCCTGAAAGAACTGACCTCGGCAGCAGAGGACTCCAGCTCCTCCGGTGCCCCCCAAACCACAGCTTCCCACCCCACCAAAGGTGGGCAGGTCCACCTGCTCTGACTGATCCACCGTGGGGCTGGCAGCAACAGCCCTGACCAAAAGCAAATCTGCACAACTCCCAGCAGCGCTTGCAGAGCCACCCCGACACCCCCGGCTGGCTTTCCATTCTTTGTTGGAGGTGCATTGCTAGCCAGCACCTTCTCCCAAGGCAGGAATTACTTCTCAGAGACCAACAGAGAAGGTTTCTGGTGTTTGTTATGAACCAAGTTCCCTCTGGTGGCCAGCTGGCAAAATCCTGCCTCCTCATAACCCCACAGCCCCAGGGCGCGGAGCCCAGGGAGGCAGGGATGCCATCAGCCCCACAACTGAGGGGCTGGAGGATGCTTAACCCTTCATTCTGCCCCAAATTTAAAGGCAGAGTCAGTAACTCTGTGATTTGAACATGTGGTAGCGAGTGCGTGTTGCTTGCAGTGAGTTGGGAAGGGAGCAGTTCAGGAGCAGCACAAGAAGGAAGCCTCCTGCATCCGTGGGAAGGCTCACGCCAAGGCTCAGTCCTGCTCCCTGCTCCCTCGGCAGGAAAGCTCTTGCTTTTAACAGCCCCTTGCTGCGAGGGTGCCCGTGCAGCCGGTGCCTGTAGTCACCCACCAGCTAAAATGAGAGTAATGGGCTGGGTTTGTCCTGGTCTCCTCTGACGAGCAGCTCTTCTCTAGGAAACAAAACCCAAGTCTCTAGCAGCAGGCAGCTCACCAACACGCCGGAGATGTAAGGTCTTGCAAGCGCAACCGGCAGCCTCCTTCCAGAGCTAGATGGAAGCCACGTCCTGTGAGACCTTCGCTGGGGAATGAGATCAAAAGTGCCAGGGGAAAAAAAAAAAAAGCAGCTGTTTCAAACCATTTTTCTTTAGAAGTCTGTTTTCCCAAGCTGTAATACACACTCTTCACTTGGCACACGATGTTCAGGTGCTCTCCTTGCATCCTGCGCTAATCATGAGATTACCCGGATACTTTATTTAGAGAATACTTTATTAGTTTCTGTAATCAAACCCATGTAAATAAGACCGTACATATTTAATACAGTGCGTTACCCCTGTACAAATGGAAAAAAATTAAGTTTAACATTTCTAGACCAATATGGCTGTTAATTTCTGTACAATGCCAACTCACACTACAAGTGGGATACTTTTTTCCAAAGTTGACATCACAGCTAAAGTTTCCAAAAATTCAAATTATATATATATTTATATAAAAAGATAACCAATAGCGATTCACTAGGCATCAATAGCAGCAACAGCCTTTCCAGCTTCTGCAGTCATTTGAACAAAATTATACACATTAGACTCTCAACTCTTCCTTCCAAAAAATGTAAAAAAAAAAAATCCCAGAAAAAACCAGCAAATTCTGCTACTGATGTGGTACCTGGTGCTTTTTATTAGCTTTTTCAATCATTGTCTGGAAAAAAACCTCTAGAATAACATTATTAAAAACAGCTCCAGTATAGCACAGTCACTACTACATATCATAAGCAGGTACAGGATATCTTACATTCACAGAAGTATCATACAGTACTGTCCTACAGCTATAATACTAGAGGATACAATTAAAAAGGCATTTTTAATTGACTTGATTCTACTTTCCAGCACACTGTGGGCAAGGAGGTGGTGCGACGCAGCTCTGATATAAAGAATGCACCTTTTAGATAAAATTCTCTTTAATCTGATAAGGTTTCTTTTATTCTCGTGGCACAGTTCTAAGTGCTCGTTGCTGTATACAGACATAAGCTGGAAACCGTTTAAAGACCACTCGCATCATATAAAGATAGCTGGACAGAGGTGAACAGAACAAATTTGACTATTGATGCAATGAACCTTTCAACTCCAGAGGTGAACGACTGAGGGGGGAGCGGGTGTAGAGAACACAGGTGGCCAAGTAGCATTTTCATATGGTGATCTAAATACAGTATATTGTCATCCAAGAAGCAGCAGCCAGCAAAGCACTGCCTTCAGAGGGGAATTCAACATCATCAGCGTTACTCTTTGTGTTACCTTAGGTTAGATGTCACATGGCAAACGCAATTTTGCCAGCTATATGAATCCCCCTGTTTATTACAAGATAGAAGTTTCTTAAGTCACTAAAAACTTAACACACATTACTTGGCCCAGCACCATCTTCAGATCTGCATGTTCTCCTACTCATGGGTTTATAAAAAGATAAATAGCAGCTGAAGATCAGAGCCTGAAGAAAAATAAAGAGCATTCATCTCATCAGGTAGGAACATGCTTCCCTGACCACCTTCTTCCCCGCCGTTGACATTTCTCAAATTTTTTTCACTTTGGGAAGCATACAGGTGTGCAAGCCAAAACACACGCACACATGTAGAATGTGCACACACCAAAAGCAGCCTTCATGCTGTTAGAGAAGATACAAGCCCAAAGAGCCTAGAAGCTCAGTTGGATATGCAGCAGTTTGCATCCATAACTGCTAATAGCTTCTATGTCCCTTTACGCTGTTCAGAGCCCTGCAGGGAGAGAAGACTGTTGTCTCATCCTTTGGGCTACAAATTCATGCTGCTGTCATCTCACCCACCCTCCCCCTCTTCCCCCACCTCCATGGAAATACAGCCTCTAAGATTTTGTTTCTTCGGTTTTGATTGCCTGAGGTTTGATTGGTCCAGTTCTAACAGGTTTTGTTGCTGTAGCAGGTGCAGGGGTAGGCTTTTCCTCGGTTTTGTCCTGGCAGACTCCTGAAGAGTCAGCAATCGCCTCAGTGGGTTTGTTCCCGTTCTCATCCACTTTCTGTGCTTTGCCTCCTATGGGTTTGCTCTGCTGCTGCTGCTCAGAAAAGAATCTCTGGGTCGACTGAAGTACCTCTGCTCTCTGCTTTGCCTTAAAGGGAAAAAATATGTTTACTGAAGAGAGAGCATTTGAATAAGAGTGACTTCACAAAAGTATTTCCTAAATGAAAGAGGAAGGACTGACTGCAGTGGCCAGACTTTCCTAGAAAGGCAATGTCCATCTGGTTGCTTCCCAGATGTCACCACATCTGGGCACCTGGCTCCTCAGTAGTAGCTTAATGTCATGCCTAGGCTTCCCTTGCTCTTCCTAACCCTTACCCCAGAAAAGACGATCAAGGACAACAGTTTGAAACATTATCTAACATCTTTTTATGCCAGTTATTATTGCAGAGCTTAAAAAGTATAAACACAGCCTGCAGTAGGCTCAAATTGAACCTTCACTCCTCAGTAAAAAGCCAGACGTGACCAGAAGGCGCCCGTGTCTGCACGCTACCCGTGCCCTGACACTACCATCCGCACTGAGGGCCATGCCAGCTGTCATTTCTCCTGCCGCGTGGTCTGGACTTCTTGAGCGCAGAGGCTGTATCACAGCAGCAGAATCTAGACTGAGCACCCATTTTTTTTTCCTCCTGTTGTTCTGGACACAGACTTCAAAGTCTGCAACAGGGATGCAAGTGAACTGGGTTCAAGGCTGCATTATATGTAAGCTGAAGCCTTATCTGCTTCCCAGTCAAAGCAGGTGCTCATTCCAGGAAGCACAAACTGCTGCCTGGCTTCCTTCAAATCCCTCCTCTGAATCCTACCGGTAACCTTGCCTTGCACCTGAGAAATTCAGATTTTCTGAGTACATGTTTCAGTTTTACAACAAACCTTTCATTTGTCAGTGAAGCACTGTGCAGAGCAGATGATTCAGACCAAGCACTTGGCATTCCTGCCCAGACTCGGGCAAAGCAGGAGTTGCATTAAGAGTTCAATCTTTTGGAAGCTGCATGATTAAGCCCAATGCAGTCAAACACCTTTTTTAAAAATAAAAAGGTGTATCTTCATACAAGGAACCCCAACTAAATACAGACACTAAGCTTCCATGTACCTCTCTAAGTATTTTATACTTTTTTATAGAAAACAGGGCTGGGGATGAGGGACATGACGCAATATGGGGGAGAAAACAGCAAAAGCCTGGAACAAGAGGTCTTGGCTTTAATACTGTGTAGTTTCTCCAAGTAACTCAACCAGCGCAAACCAGAAAACAAACCTGTGAAGTCTGGTGTGCAGGACTGCAGCAACAGTCTGATTTTACCGGAGCCAGATGGACACCTGAAATCTTTTGCATAGATTTCAGCCATCCCTGGAGGTTAAGGCTAGAAGGCTGGATGACTTCATCACAAGTAACCAAGCGTGACAGAATAGCTCACATTCTTCTGAACAGTGTTTGCAGGGAGATTGAGAAAACCAGGACTACGTATTAGTATTTGCTATGACTGGCTAGATTCAATTCATAATATAGACTCAAGACAATATACTAAGCATCACCTGGTAAGTCTACAGCTAGCATAAGCTGGTGGTAGAAAACTAAACGGACCGAGTACCTAGAATTTCAGGGGCAATTAATTCTCCTACAACCAGATGTAACCAGAAAAACCACACTCTTTTGCTTTTACACCTCAATGCATGGGTTACAGCAAATGACAGTAGATGAACGAGCTCCTTAGTACCATCTATTCATACAAGCAACTTATTCTGCAGAAAACAAACTAAGTGTACTATGGTGTCCCTACACAGATGCCCCATATTGCAGTCTTGCCTTGGCAAGAAGAGTATGCCTCAACCTGAAGGGTCCCAAAGTGCTTTAATAAGTTAGATGACTCTCACCACCTGCTACTGAAATGCAGCCACATCTTCTGTGGAGTGTACCATGTTACTGCATCCTACCACAGAGAATTAATCACAGGCATTTCAAACCACTGGGAAATGAATCTCCAGAGTCACCAAGGAGCGAGGCTGGCTGGAACAGGAGGGTTCGTACTGCTGCTCAGAGCTGGGGAGGCAGATGTGAAATGATAGCTAGCAGCCAGATTTGTAGGCTTCATCACTCATTCAAAAAATCCACGCTCTTGAAACCTAGTTGTCAGATTGCCTTTGACAGCAGTGGCAGCTTCACAACTGCTGATCACAAGACCACTTGATAAAGGAAACTCCCTACAAATTTTTTAGTCTGAAGTTCTTATTAAAAAAAACAGGGCTTAGAGAAGGTCTGTGTTCAGCTGTTAAAGGCCCCGCTACTGGCTTTGGGTCCAGAGGCATTTTAATGAAGACATGATCTGCAGAAACATTCCTGCCCTACAAGCTGTCAAGACCGAACTGGTGTTAACAGCGCTGCTGTTCAAATACTAACCTTCATGTCTCGTTCAGCCTTCATCGCAGCCTGGGCCTGATTGCCTCTGGCTCCAGATACTGATCCACAAAGACCTCTGGCCACACGCCGTAAATGAGGGTGGCTCATAAGGCCTGTGGTCATCTGAGACGGCATCTGACTATGCAGTGCTACTGGCAGCCTCTGAACAGGCGTTGGGAAGGTGTTAGTATATGGGGCTCTTACCAATGGAGGGAGCAGGTTAGGCTGAGAGAGGATCTAAGTGGGGGAAAAACAACAAAAAGAGACATTTCGCAATTAGAAAATTGCCAACTAGATTGTATGTTGGCATTATCTTAAGGGGCAAAAAGTTGCTGCTCTGCTGTCAAACTGATGTCAAGAAAATAGGCTTTTATGTTAAGAGATGCCATGCTTGAACTTCGGAAAAAAACAGCCCTGTAGTGCTGCTGTGCCTAAAAGTAGTACCAACAATTTAAACCCAGCATGTAATAAGGGAGAAGACCCATGCAAGGCAGCAGAGGAGTCACAGTAAAACGCAGCCCTCGAAAGGCTAGGTAGTTTCTACTGCTGGCAATCAAAAAATCAGATCAAGTCCTGCAGTCAAACACTCCAAATGCTGAAAGACAAATATCCTACATTTTTACAGAGGCTACATTTCCCTAGCAGCCTGGCTACAGTTGCTGTGCTCCCTGGAATGCCAGAAACAAATCAAACCCTTTGCCATCAGCCCTGCCTTGTACGGACGTATGACCTCCAGAGATCCTTTCCAACCTGAACTGCTCCATCAATACTTCAGAGCTGCATCTCAGACAAACAACTGCAATTCTGCTTTGTCTTTAAACATTTAAAATATGCACTGGGACCCTTCTGAGACACAAAGCTTTTCCCCTTCCACAACCAAATATCTGTTTTTGCAGGATGAGGTGCATTACAGCTGCATGGGGAAGCCATCAGAACAACAGTCTGTTCTACATCATTCACAACTTGCATTAAATCCTCAGTCTGCACAGAACTCTCAAAATTAAACACACCACAAAATCTGCACTACTAGTTAGCAAGACCAGAGAGGGGTTTTTTTGGCTTTGATCTTGAAATCAGTTTTCTCACACCATTTCATTTTAAGGATTCCATTTTGTATCTCCCCATGATAAAGCCTGAGGAAACACAGCCAAGTTAGAGTCACCAGGTCATAGAGAGAAACAGATTTGTTTGTAGGAAGCCACCAATCACCTACCTGTGGTGCAAATTGTGCAGGAAACGGCTGTGTCATTCGCACAGCAGCAGCTGCTGACTGAAACTGCTTCTGGTAGACAATGCTGTTCATTTTATTGGACTGATTGTTAGGACTTGTAGAACTGGCCCTAAAGAAAAGAACACCAGTCAGAATCACACTGCTGTCATTCAGAGGATGTTTCTGCCTTTAGTTACAACTTAACTAGAAATTCAGCATTGGAGGGGGGAAAACAATCTCTCAGAGGAGCTGGTTTCAAATGCAAACAAACCCAGAACTTAGAATACAAACAGAAACCATAATCAGAAATATTCAGGATATGGAAAGATTCCAGGGTAAAGTCTGTATGAAAGAGACCTTTCCCAAAAGTATTAATAACACAAATACTGATGTTAAAAGTGTGTTCCACTTCCCATCCTTGCTATCTTATGTTCAGAACCACCTCTTTACACTGTTTGCTCTACTGTGTCAAGTTCAGAGCTTGTCACAACAGGCTTTAAGCATGTGCAGCAGAAGCTGCCATGTGCAGCTGCTTCTACTCTGACCTGTTGTCAAATGTTTCAAAACGCACTTGAACAGATTTCAAGTATGCACAGAAAACACTCTCCCCCTGTTTTATCTGGCTAAGAACATGACCCTCTTAAAACTTTTAAGAGGTGTTGAATCACCATGAATTAAGTGAAATCTGAAAGATTATCTGGGGGAAGGGCACCAAACAGCCCTCAGAAAAAGAGCAAACAGCCTTCTTTAGGAAATGGAACTTGATTTGCAGAGAGTTCTCATGCAGAGTGTGTGGGTGATACACTTACTTAACATAAAATGAGCAGCAGGGCACCAGTGGCAAGGAAGCCAGCTAAACTCAAAACACGTCAACATTTTATAAGCTTAAAGAACTCTGTTTAGTTTTCACTTTGAACTCTTGAGATCTATTGTGCTTTTGTCGATGTTCCCAGTACCTCTACACTTCAGAGCAAAAGCTTATGATAAGCCCTGTTTTGGTTGCTAGGAGAAAAGACATCTTATGTAGAATCTCTAAGATATATACCATAGAGTCAATTGTCCTAAATGCTGACCAGCTTGCAAATTCAAGTTTCTTCTTCCTCATCCCTTCACTTTTTTCTTAGGTGAAGTATTGGAGGCACAACTTCAGCATTGCATGTAGGAGGTCATCAAACTCTCATTTCTGCTTCACTAGAAAAGCCTGAACGCTGCCAGTTTGCTACAGTGAAAGCCACCAAATATAGTTACTATGCATAGGAGGGCAGCTTTCAGGAACAAAACTGTCATGAAGCAAAGTTCCATTTCCAAGTTCCTTCAGCCCACTAATAAGTTCACCCACAAGCAGGCCTATAGGTTTACCATGAAGTGCATCTGCATATGAGCAAGATTCTGTTAATTCTGTCAATTAACCAAGCAAACCTGCAAACAGCTTAGTAATTTCACTTGTGAGAAGCTTATAGATCTTGTACCAACTCTTAGTTCTCTAACAAAACTGTTGCCACAACTGAGGTGTAAGCCTTTAAGTGTTTTTACTTTGAGCATCGCAGCTGAGAAACTGTCTTAGAGTTTTACCCCAAAGTACATCTTCCCTACCACTTCTGTGTTTTCCTGGAACAATCCCAGGTCATTTTTAACATTATCTGTTTAGCTTCATTTAATTAACAAAAAATATTTTAAACATTTTAATTCAGAGCTATATACTTCCAGCCAAGTATAGCAGATCTGATGATCTACCAGAATGCTGCTTTTAAGCTGAGATTAAGCACTGTATTTTACATTAGTAGCCCCTCACCTCATACCTTTCAGAACTGGCTGCTCATGCATGAGTAGGTACATTTTCTAGCTCTGATTTCAAGGAATTTTGAGCTTAAGAGAGATTTA
Organism: Haliaeetus albicilla; assembly: GCF_947461875.1. NCBI lineage: Eukaryota > Metazoa > Chordata > Aves > Accipitriformes > Accipitridae > Haliaeetus > Haliaeetus albicilla. The sequence continues at coordinate 36,791,998 of NC_091490.1, read as the reverse complement.
CCGGAAAGGACTGGATGTTGGAGTAGTACTTCTACCACTAACTGGTGGTGTTCCAGGTTTAACATCAATGCCACCTCCAAAGGCCTTCAGATCCATTTCCGATATCTGAAAAACACAGCACTTGGCATGTTAGTTCTTATTCAAAGAAAAATTACATTTACTAAGTAACTGTTAGCTTACCTCACATTTTTCTTAATGAAAATAGGTCAGTTAAGTGGAAGTAAAAGTCAGATTGGAAAACAGCTTCTTAACAATTAGGACAACCCCAGCAGCCCAAGAACCTCTGTGTACAATTTTCCTGCGCTATTTGGCACTTCCAGCAATGGTACTGGATTTCTAACTTGATTTTCCTGCATAATGAAAGGGGATTCATGACTGATTTCACACATTTAGCCCTAAAAAAAAAAAATAAAATGTTTCAGGGTTGAAATTTCCTTCCCCATCTTGGGTACCACATGAAAATATTCAGACACAATCCTGAAAAATCCTGAAGTGAAAAGTGCCATAACATAATCCAGTTCTATAAAAAAACCAAAAGCACAGCAAAAACAGAGCTGTCATTCACGCAAAAAATCTGCAGACTCTAAATGGAGCAACAAATCTTGCATGTTATTTTGCAGATACACTCAACAGAATAAATTAGTTTCTGGAACAGTATCTTTCCATACACAGCCATGAAGCATAACGGCAACAATAAATCAGTTAAAAGTGAGTGGCTGTTTTAAGTTGACTTTCTTCAGCAGAAACATGATGGAACCCTTAAAATGGGGCACGAAAGTCACCGAAGGCCACCATCCCACTGTAGCTCTTCCTCATTTCTTGTTGAAATCAGTGATAATTTTCCAATGACAACTGTAGCAAGAAACACACTGCTGCTTGGAAGATGGGCTCATAAAAATTATAAAGGTGAAAAGGTTTGGCCAGATCCTATGAAGGTAGAAAATTGCAAAACCCACCATACACTCTGGTGGGTGACAGGATGAAAACTTCATACAGGTAATGTGGAATTCTGGTTGGCATTACTGTCCAAGACACAGAATTAATGCCCAAGAGAGATTTTCTCTTGTCACAGCTGTAAACCATTGGGACAGCAGGGTCATTTTATACTCAAAAGCACCCTAAAATCTAGGCTACAAGCTGTAAGGATTTCAGGTGCAGTTCCACTACTCCCTACTCTGGGGAAAGACCTTGCTATACCTGACACAAAGCTTAGCTGTGTTCATGTCCAGTGTTATCACCCACTGCTCACCTGAAAGTATGCTGCAACTGCGTTGTGCTGCACACTATCCGAAAATCCCAGGTGCCTGTAAATCTGTGATTCCATCTAAGACAAGAGACCTTGTGATTGGAAGCCAGCTCCACACATCCTCATTAGCAATTACCACAGCAGCTCCAGATAAAGGAGAAGAGATAATTCCCTCCTAGGTATTCAAGTTTCTTGCACTGTTTTAGTATGATCTCCTTACTGGAGCTGTCACTCAAGGACAGTTTTCTTCAGCTGCAAGACCATCCTTTTTTACACATCAAAGGTTCTGCCTTGTATACAATGCTATGTTCTCAATACGCACCTTGCTGTGCTATTCAGAAAAGCAGACCCCCAGCAACATTAGTAGAGCTTAATTCCGGTTTAACGTCACAGCTGATAGAGTCCATTGCAGCCCCTAAAACTCCAGTTTGTTGCACCGGAAAGATTTGATCCCTTGACATTCACTCTTGGATTCAAGTTCCAGGACACAACAGAGCAGGTTTTAATGTCCTCACAAATGTACAAGGGATAACTTCCCTTCTCGAGAGTTATCTACACAAAAATGCGTAAATTTCTCTTTTGCAGTGTTTTTCACCACAGCTACCTGACTGGAATTCTCCAGGACACTCATCAATCTGGAGAACAGGGCAGACTAGATCTACCCTGAACTGCAGGCATCCCCTATTTGACAGTACAACAGGTATATGGCAGAACAGATTCATACAGCAGAATGAGGCATTACAAATGTGACCGGTGCACTGGGTGGTTTGGAAGCATGTGAGTGAAATCTTAGAACTTGTTCCTGGTCTCATACTGGAGCAAAATGACAAACACATGCATGACCACAATCAGAAACCAGGCCTGACAGTGTAATGTTGTTTGCCTGCTGCTCAAACAATGTCTCTGTACTCATTTCTAAGTGACTTCTACATGAAATACCCTACTAATCCATGACTAATCTTCACTGGCTTTTCTGTCTTCCCCTCCCTGCCTTTTAAGGTCAAGGCAGGTTTTTAGATGCAAGAGTCAACACAGGTTGCTGTGCTGGTTCTATAAAACAGCATACAGCTGTGCTTTGTATTAATTTTTGTACGGTGGATTTACCGATATTGTTACCTTTCCAGTTGCAGCAATCATGCTGTGTTGAGTTCCTGCTGGGATTAATCCTCTGAAAGGCTGCGTTACTTGTGCAGGTCTGCTTAGATTTTGAGCCTGCGCTTGTGGTGGTGTGTGCTGTAGTGGTGGTTGTAAAGACTGGGGTAGGGCAATAAGTGGCTGTGCTGTGGATCCAAAGTTGGGCAAAGAAATTTGTGATCCTGGCAAAGGTACTGTCACCTGGAAAAAAATACAAATTCACCAGTAACATATACACAAGGGCCATTATTTAACTTTCTTTACCAGCTCTATGATTTCAGCTACATTCAAAATAAATGGCTTAATGAGTTCACACATTTACCCAGAGAGCTGCAAGCAAATAACTGAATTTATTGTTTAGCCTGCCTTTATAATCAGTTCTAATGGCATTTGGGTCTTTGCTTTTAAGAAACAAGGTTGCATGCTAGTTACTAACTCCAACATCATTCAACACAATTTCATCGTATGAAGTAGTAAATTTAATTCAACTCAGACACTAAAACTAGAATGAAATAGCCATTTTTTTTTAATTAAAAAAAATTATTATTTTTTTAAACTCAAAATGATTTTAGTCATCATAAGGACACTGCTTGGGATGAAAACTAGAGTTTATTTTTCTGGGAGTCCCAAAAGCTAGGATTTCTGAGCTTACCCCCCCCCCCCCCGCCAAAAAAAACCCAAAAAACAACCAGACCACCACAGCTTGTTCCTTGTTTGGATTAACAGGGAGTGCTGCAGGCTGAAACCACCACAAAATGGTAGTGATAAATGTGAAAATACCACAGCAGTGACCTGCCCAGTAGGAGCTGCTGCATTTCCTAGTCTGACCATCAATCCACAACCTGCAAAATTATATTCTGAATGTGACTAGAAGAATGATATATTCTCCAGATGTGAAAGACTTACTAATGTTCTGCTGTGAAGGATAACATAGATTAAAAGTATAGAGGCAGCCAAGCATGAACACATTAGTAACACTAACCCTTCTAAAAAAGGTCCTTAAAATTTTATGCTAGATTTTCAATACACGAGATTCAATTTAAGACTCTTCTAGATACCTGTCCTGGCAACTTTTCATGCGTATGAACTAGTCTATTATCAAGAACCAGCCCATCATAAGCTTTTTTCCTTTTTTTTTTTTTAAAAAGCCATTAAAAAAAATATAAAATTTAATGAGAAGATGAAAACCACTGCACAGCATCCTGTAAATATGACAGAATGCTTGCACATAGCAAGTCAACAGATCTTTCATGAAAGAACTCAAAAACTTAAAATCGCTGGAGTTATTTTACAAACCTCCTGACCTAGGTTACTGGTTACTGACTTGGTTGTCCTGTTTGCCTGTATGATAATCTATCTGCTGACTTCTCATTTGTTTTCTATATATTTGATATCATTGACATATGTAGCAGCTCTGAGGTTTCACCTCAGTGAGACCTGGTGTTAAGAATTAAGCTGCACTAAGCATCTGGAGTTTGTCTGTGTCTCCACCATCACTGATACCTGCCCCCATAAAGGCAGCATATGCTGCAATCAATTAGCAACATCACTGTGCCAACTAAATCTTTGCCTTTCACTGGAAAATGAACTATTTAAGAGAAGGATGCCAGAGAGAAATGATCAGCATGAATTTGTAGGCCATCCAACTTCTCACCAATGCAGTTTTTCAGTGCTGCTGCAGTAGCTCTCCTGTGCCATCAATTTTCAATTCTTGCCTTTCAGAAGAATTAAAGATTGTCTCAGCCCCCACCTCCACGCCCACCCCACAAAAAACATCAAGAACAACATGCTTTTAAGAAGAATACAATTTAGGAAATTTACCATGCCATAGTTTACCTGCTGGAGAGCACTGGGAGACTGTGCAGTGTTGTAGAAATTACTCTGGCCAGGCTGCTGAACTTGCCCAGAGTACAGATTTGAAGCCTGGGTGAGAGTAGCTCTGGCCTAGGAAGAGTGAAAGACACCATTGCACTAAAAAATACTTAGGAGAGCAGTTCAGAGATGGCATGGAACATTATTCTGTATTTCAACCAGTACAGTACAAACCACAACACAGGAACCTGACAACCTGAAGGTTTCAGCTTGTGATAAAGCTCTCATTTGCAAGTGGCAGAATAGCCCTTTATCACCTACCACAACAGAAATTAAATCTGAAGCTCCAGTTAGTGATAGCAGTGCAAGGAGCCCTGTAGTCTGGGGAAAAATCCTCAATTCAGAGATTATACTAATGTACCTTCATGAAATCAAAAGAATATTCTCTTCCAAGAGTCTTAAGTTTCCTGCCACCTTGACAATCATGCAATTATCAAGGAGGTGGACTTACCCTAAGCTAAGCAATACTTGATTTATTATTGCATTATCTGTATCAAACCATTGCAGAAGTTTTGCATTTTGGAGCATTTCCTACCTGGAGAATGTGTGTATCAATAAGCTGAGAGCCTCCCAGTCCTGAAGCTTGACTGAGCTGATGTTCATATAAGATAGGAATAGGTTGTGTATTAGAAGTCTGTTGAAATGCCAGGCTTGACTGTGCCTTAGCAAGCTCCTGGTGTTGCACTGCTGGGAAGTTGTGTAAGGCTGTACCAGACAGAACTACTGGTGATGGCTGAGACAAACCACTTTGCATAAAAGCTTGCTGGGATCTGCAAGAGATCAAAGCATTATACGTAAAAATGCAGACAGAGCTCAAAAATAAGCCACCAAAAATTAAGAACATAGGTTATATTCTTTAAACGGAATTAGAACGCTTAGCTCTATTGAACAGATTTTCACCTGGGAAAGGTAGATTTTTCTATTTACTCTGCACACAACAAAATAATAGACGCCACTAACGACCACAGGAAAAAACGACTAGGCTTTTAATTGAAATCTTAAAGTAGACTTAGCTATTTAGATGTGCGTGCTAAAATAGTTTTTGCATAACTTAACTGTAACATACAGAAGCTACCAGTTCTTAGTTCCTGTGCTGTAAGGTAGGACAGTGGGGAAGCACTGCATGTGAGCAGTTCCGCTTAGTCATAAACTGCTTTGTTCTCTTAACTTCACAGATCTCCATAGTCCAACTTTTAACACTTACAGGTTAAATCACTGGATGCTGACAACTGTAGCTTCCAAATGAATGTTTTGGCTTCAAAATAGTAACACAGAGAGATACCACAGCCTTTAATTTTAACTACATATTCAATTCCCTTGTCACCAGCATAGGGAAGTTGCAGTTTCTTTAAAAAACAAAGACTAAAACCAGTAGAGCAAAGCACCACAGACAGGTTGTTTCAGTCCATCATAAGTATTTATCCAAACATGTCCATTAAGAGCCTGCCAAACAGCTGCCTTCAGATTGGAGAATCAGAGTTTTTAAATAAATGCCCCTCTCGAAGCTCTTCAGCTCAGAGGAGAGTGTTTTTGATGTAGAAACACTTTTGCCTTTATCACTTGGTTGATATGTACCAGCATAGCACCAGCTCCGTTAATCTGTTAGCATAGTGGTCATGCGCTTGCCTGACAGAACACCCAGGTTAACTTTGTTCTGTACCTTTCCTTAACTGCAAAACATTCTTACACTTGCACTCTAAGCACTAGATGAACTTTTCCAGAATGTATGCAGAGGACTGTCTTCAATGTAGTCAAAAACATTTTCACAAGCTTTTTTGTTGTTGTTGTTTTTAAACCAGTAACCTGTACATCTCAAAGCATATCCTCCTCTGCACCTTTAAAGATGCGGGAAAAGTATTCATACTCTCAAATATAGCACAACCCAAAACTCCGTTAATACTGGGTTTGTGCGTGACCAGATCAGCCAGAAACATTTATTTAATCTGGACTGCATGCCAGACTGATTGTGTTTCTGCAGCTAGCCAACTGTTTGCAACAATTTTTGTCAGCTGTGGCAGGACAAGCAATATTCGGTCCAACAAAGTCAGCCAAGCACAAAGTCAGGCTACACATGTAGTAAATTAAACCTTCTGTGGCTTCACCCTTCTGCATTGCAACAAGCATTTTTTTTCTACAGCACATGCAAAACCCTGTAACTAAATTCAAGAGAAACTTTCTCAAAGTGAAACTAATAAAATTTGTCAGAATTATACCACCGTGAGTCAGTTTTGATAAGAGTTGCAAGGAAGCTTTAGAAAAGGCTTACAGTGGAAATTTGTCTGGCTATCAGTGCTATTTGAGAGATACTAGTCTTCCTATTACCTTTTGTAGCAAACAGAAAACATTTATTTTAAAACATACCCTGCTATCCCCTACACATTGAAATTAAGTTTCTACCACCTATGGGGTTCAATCTAGGATTTCAAAGTGTTTCAAGACTCCAATGTTGGTTTGATTACAAAATAACGAACACAAATTACTGAATTAAAGGAACAGACTTCTCTCTTTCTGTTCTCTTAGTATGAAAGACTGATGTTTTCAGCTTTTTAGCCTGGTTTCCTAAAGATACAAATATCATGCATAGTTTTTGAACCCATGATTTCACAACTACATCTGCACATACTGACTAGCCAGACAGTCCACATACACACTGCTCAGCCAGACAAAAGAGATTTTGGGGAAGACAGGAAGATGAGGCAGCTATTGAGCACAGAACACATGTCTGCAGAGAAGCAAGTCCTATAAATTCTGCCACTCAAAAACCAAATAAATTTGCATATGCTACCTACCTATAAGGTTGTAAAGAGGAGTTGAACAACTCTTGGGCTTGTGAAACAGCTGGTGCTGCTCCTAAACTCAGCTGAGCTTGATGCTGTCCTTGCAAAGGTGCATAGATGGGGATGGGGATCTGCTGAACTGAAGCAGGCTGCTTAAAAAAAAGAAACCATTAAATATCCAAGGACAAAAGTCATATAGAAAAGCAACAGTTCTCAAGGCTGCATGCAGAGGTGCTATTGCTCCCATTCAGAAAATTACTTTCTAGTTGAATTTTACTTTTCATTGCAAATAACCATCAGAAACGGAATCATTTAGATTTGTGTACAAAACAACTGCACAAGATTGCATACAACTTTGTACTACAAAAGTTGAATAAGCCTGCACTAAAATGGCCACATAAACACCTCCCGTGAATATGTACTTTTACATAAAGTATATTTGGGAGTGAAAGCTTATTCTCTCAACTTTCATGACAAATGCTTTCACTCTTAGGAACAGTAGAGATCAAACACTGCCCGCATGCACCAGAATGAAATGGCAAGGGCAGGCATGACCTCATTTTTGCAGTCTTTAGTCCCACTCTCCCCTGCCCCCATTAGCCCATTAGTAGAGCTTTAAAGGCAATAGGGACAGGGAGGGGAAAAAAACAGAAAAAAGAAATCCCCAAATACCTGAGAAAGCCCTGGTTGAAAGCCTTGCTGTTGGGCCAGAGAAGGTGGTGCCAAACGCGCATGTTGGGTATTGAATAGATGACTTGTATCCATATAAAATGCTGGGATTTGAGCTGCAGTACCTCAGAAAGAGCAATACAATTAGTACCTGATTCCAAACATCTCCCTGCTAGAAAGGTTTTCATCAAGAGTGAAAGATGCAGCTACTGTCAGTACTTCTCAGCGTGACAGCTACCAGAGAGGCCGGGAGAAGAAACAGAACTGAAGAGCTGGGTGCCTAACCAGCTTTGGTATCCTTTCCAATTCACCCCCAGAATCTATTGGTCTTGCATATGCATCTTCAGTCCCATGCAATTCTTGGGGGATGAGCAACAGATCTGGCCAAAAGAAGCATTTGGGTGAAGGAAGGGGAAGAACATGCTATACTGTCATGTAATTTAGGTTAACTATATGTAGGGTTTTCTTTAAAGAAAAATGCCATCATTCTAAAGTATTGTAGCACTTTAAGAAAGAAGTCAAGACTAAGTCATTCTTGGTCTTAAATAGTGATTTAAAATTCTGCAACAGAAAAATGGGACATCAAGAGATTCAAACTTACTTTCCTCAACAAGCTAACAACACAGCATTATCTCTACACTTACTGAAAGAAACTTGCATATTTAGGGTAAGACACAATTAGTGAGTATTTGCTTACAGAATGCTCTCTATCATTCTGTCTTTACTGCAGATAAAACCAGAACTGAATTTAACTCTCCAGCTTCAAAACTCCAAAAAAGCAGACATGTGGCTTCTCAGCCACAAACACTATTACCTGCTGCAGACTGAGACACATAGACCTGGGGACTTTGCTGTTGCTGGGCAATGAGGGATGGCATGCAGCTCAGCTGGGAAAAGTGACTGGCAGAAGCTAGGCTGCTTGTCTGCAACTGCTGTGGTTTCACTTTACATATATTGGGAGGGTCTGAGGTGCTTGCAGTCTTTGTACTCAGTGAAGAGGTTGTGTATGTTCCAGCTCCTAGAAGGAGAGAAGCAAGTGATACATCATAAAACAGCTAAAGATATTTCAAAGCCTCATCTTTCAGTGGTCAAAGTTTTGGGACAGCTATGCAAGCACAGCCACAACTGGAAAAGAACATTGAAACCTAATGCAGCTGTTTCCATCAACATAAGATGGACAGGGAGGCCAATTCTGTTAAGTTCATTATAGGAAGTGCTGCAACCATAAAACATCTCCCTCCTCAAGTATAGGAGCATATAAAAATACTGAAGTAGACATCTTGGTTAGTTATGCAGCAAAATATTGCAATGTATAGTGGTTGTGCCTCTCATGGTTGAGAGCTGGGAGCCAGGCTCCAAAGGTCTTTTTCAAGCACTTCAGCTGAGATTTGGGCATACATTCTTTAAAAGGGGTGAAGATTTAACCAGATATAGCATCTTTTGTTTGCTGCAAAGAACCAAGGTGGAAACCAGCACTGTTTGTAAAGAGCAGCTGGACATTTGCTCTGCCTAGGGTGAAGGGGTTTTGGTATGAGCTGTCAAAGCTTTGACACCAAAAGCCAGAGCACAAATGAAAGTAAGACTTCAATTAGCTGGAATCAGAACTACCATCTGCTCCAAAATCTACTTGCTTGCCTTCATTCAGCTGAACAAAATGAAACCAGTAAGGCAGCCAACATGAGAAGTTTACCTCCTCTTTCAATTCCATGTAAGTGGCACAGGCAGAGAGATGTCATCTTGATATTCTCTTCAGCTAACTGAAGTGAAACAGGTGAAGTATCTCCTTGTTAATTAAAAGATGTTTGGGAAGCTGCTGTTCAGATCCGACATTTCATACTAGCATAAAACTTCTGCTAGCTTTGCATTAAACGTAATTCCAAAGGGAATCTAATCTCTTGAAAAACATACCCAAGGAACAATACAACAGGATACTACAATCTTGACATCTGGTACCTGACAGGGAAGTTGTCGGTGTAACTGACGCCACAGGAATAGGAGGCATTGATGCACTAGAGAAAGAGCTGTAAGTACCACTGCTTGGCCCAGTGTTGCTGCTGCTGCTGCTACTGCCGCTGCCACCAGCAATGGGAGATGCTGCAGAGGTCACTGGTGAACTCTTCTCCCCCATATTTGGGGAATTCTCCCATGCTTTGCGTGCAGACTCCATCTATTTAAAAGAAAACAAATTTCCTCATCTATTAGGAAGTTTCAGCTAGTCAAACAGTGTTCCTCTTTTTAACAGTTCTTTTTAGTTCAAAAGGCAATTCAGGCTTCATGCGAGCCTCTTTTAAAAGTCACCATAATCGTGCAACTTTGTTCATGCAAAAAGCATACAGCCTTAAGTTGGAGCTTCTTATCTGTTCCAACTGCACACGTGCACAGTTCATCATCTTAACATTCAATGCTCGAAAGAGAATTCACTCACACTAATTTGGTTTGGTTTTGTTTGACATGAAGAGCAAAAGAAAGGTAAAAACCCCTCTAAATATTTCCACAAAGTCCTTTACTTACAAGTTATTGGGCCATTTAAATGAAACATCCCTTTGCTTTCCTGGTAAATCATCCACTTTGAGTGACCACCAAAAATATCCAAGGCACTCTTCAGTAAATATGAGAGTAGTCAAGTTTAGATTTCCAAAGCAAAAGCTGTTCAAGAAGCAACCACGAGCTGACACAGCTTGTGCACGCTGCTTTACATTAATGCTAAAAATGCTTCATGCTCCTCTACTTCTATAATAATTATGAGTTTAAGTCTTGCACAGCAAGGAAGATGAAACGTCAATTTAAATATTTTATACACAATAATCTTCCACCAAAAGTAGAAAGAACTATTGTTTTACTGCACCCAATAACAATCTAATTACTACTACATTAGACACACAATGCCAAATCTGAACTGAGACACTTTTGAGGGACTACGGAAAAGGAAATATTAATGTTCAGACTACACTTACTAAATTTACAGGCTTAAACACACCCCATGGACTTCTCTACAACCTTCAGCTGTCCCAAGTTGAAACAAAGATTTTTGCTAGCAGAGCTGGATGCCACAGGCTGAAATTGCTCATCTGGCAGACTGTAAGCTTCTCAAGGCCAGGTGTTGTCTTAAATGGTATATGTAAAGGAGCAAATACATACTCACCAACAAATCTGACCTCACTGCCTGGATCAACAGAGCCCCCTAACTGGGACTTGCAGTCTCTGAAAGTTTTATACGAGTTAGGCACAGTCTGAGCAGACCAAACATGACTTAGTTAATTTGTCTAGATGCTTCAGAAGTGATAAAAAAGCAAAGTAATATCAAAAGAAGTGGGTAACAGGTGATCAGTACGCACCCACATGGAAACTGGAGTTCTGTATTCCTCAAGAGAGTAAAGGGGAGGAGGGAAACTTTGTTACACATTAACTTGTTTGGAAGCAAGTCACCTATTTTCACTTTTGAGACCATCTTCCCCAGCACCATTCTCAATTTCCCCTCCACAACATTTTCCTCCCTGCAGACAGGGCAAACTTCAAAATTTATTATTAATCTGCTGGAAAGGATTTTGCTTAAGGTGGAGTACAATAAGACTACAAGCTCCTTTCTGAACACCACAAGCTCTGGTATGACGGGGTATCGGTCTTGTACTGCATTGGTATTAAGAGAAAGTGAAGAAGTACCTGTGAATGTCTGACTAAAGAACATGTAGAAGCTTCTATTATGTTCAGTGAGTTTCATGATGTCCTGGAGAAACTATTGATAGCAAAAGCTAGTCTACATACTGCATTTTGTCTTCCATTTTCCCATTTGCAATAAAGGGCATATAACAGAGTCCTGAATTTTCTAACAGCTTTGCTTTTAGAGAGCTCTTTAACAATCTCTAACTTCTTAAGCCAGAAAAAAAGATGCGAGAAATTGGTACTCTAGAAGCGCCTATGCAGCACCATCTACAGACCAGATAGGAAGGAGTAAGAGGCTCGGGAAAGCACTGTAATTTCACTGCTCCCTTAGTTACAGGAAAAGGAGAGCACAAGTTGGAATCATGGTTGCTTGAGGCCTCTCTTCACTGTTGACCCATTGGGGCCTTTACATTGCTATAATGGTCCAGTACATATTACCCAAAAACTTAACTGGAGACAAATACCAATGTGCATACCCTTAAGTATGCCAAAGTTTAAGTGATGAGGAAAAGAAAGCCGAAACATGTCAGATTCCGGACCAGATGCCTACACAGGAATTTTAGACAGAACCTCAGAACATGGAAGAGAGCCAGGCAGTTCAGTTTTAAGATTGGTTTGGACTTTCTTTTGCTCAGCTCCTTACCTACCAATAGCCCTATCAGCGAAGTCCTTAAGAGGATGTCTGCCTTAGTAAAGGTGTCTTTAGCAAAGTTACTCCAAGGAAACAAGAGATCTCAACAAGCCTTCCCATCTGAGCACCTTATACCTACACCTTCAGAATGATGCCAAGTAGTGGAAGCAATTGTGGCTGAGTTCCCCTGCTGAGCCTCCTCACAGACAGCTTTCTGTGATAGGGGACAGAGGAAAGAAGACGTGCAAGGATTATTCATTATGGAGGCAGAGCCTGGAGATTCTGTTCTTTTAAGAGAAGGAAGGAAATGTGTTCCTCTCTGCTGCCCCAAAAGTATCTTTTAAAAGAAGGAAGGATTACATAGAAGAGGATGACATAAAGAGCAGCTCTGCTCTGTCTGGACCAGAAGGCCTGTTGTAAAAGCAATAGTCTCAGTGCACGCTTCAAAACAAGCTTGTTGCTTTCAGCATTTGCAAAAAGGAGGTAGAGCTCCAGTGGCTGGAATAGAGAAGTTAGAGGCAAAGCTGCTTCCAAATGCCTTTCCATTCAGACTTTGGTCAGTGTTCTTCAAGGCAGCCTCAAAACATGGATCTTCAACATACTTTGTTAGCACACATCCAAGATCTACCATCCACTGAGAAAGCAATCAAATCACCAACACCAGAACAGCAGAAAAATAAACTGTCTGATGAATGACACAAACACCACAGTTTGCTTCGTAACTGAGCAGTGTCACATTCTTTGCAGCATCATGCTACAGTAATGTTCCTACCTGTATTACATGTGAATCAGGTATCCAGCTGCTAAACAGTTAGCGACTGCTATTTTAGAAAAATGCTTTTGGGCGCCAGAAAGTCAGATTATGGCAACTTATGTAAAAAGAATGCAATAGAAAACCAGATTTTTGTTAAATTATTTGTCCCTCTCCATCCCTCTCCCCATTTTTGCTGGTCTATTGTTTTAAAGTGATGTTACATTTGTTTCAGGAAATAAAGCGTTAACAAAAGAAAAGCAAAGATTCAACAAGAGATCATTAATAACTATCATCTGTAGAGAACATGAGCAAGCAGCTGTCAAACCATGCCAGCAAGACGCAAGTCTCACTGGGATTGACAAGCGAGTTTCTCCAAAGTGTTAGTTCTGCATTCAATCCCTAGTTTCATTTCTTCTTTTAAAAATTTAGAGAAACCAAGACACCACTCTTCCTTAATAGTAAAAGCAGCAACAATATTTCTACTAGTTCAGTCACCTGTAGTCACAATCACAGAGCAGATCTAGGACACCAAAAAAAAAAAAAAAAAAAGACCAAATACTTCTAAAGATACAGTAGCAAAGCCAGAGCCCAACTCTATGTTAGTGAGTTATACAATGCACACAGTCCAAAATCCAACAAAATGAGAAAACATAATTCAAAATATTCTACACACTTGCTCTACACTGGAGAGCAGAACACAACAGAACATTTATAGCACAACAAAACACGTTCTGACTAGCTGATCAAACTGCCCTTCACAGACACCAACACACCACCTACATTTCATTATTTAGAACTTTAGCCATCCAACTCAAAATCACATTATCACTGCAACAAATCTTACAGCTAAGAAGAAATCAAGCTCGGCTTACCAAGCAACTCCTTACAGCCTTTAATACCAAACCCAGCAACTTACTTTAAGCTAAACTTTCAAAAAACCTCAGTCAGATTCTGATGGTTTGTCATGAACACTACAGTACAATGCTAAAATGCTAGGATCTTTTTTTTCAGGGTGGTGGGAGCCAAGATTGGTTGAGATGCCAAGTGTTAATGCAAAACGGGGTTAGAGATTTATAATTTAAATGCATCCTTTGATAGAGTCTTTTGTTTCAGCCATCCGTTTATATGCAAAAGCAGTGTAGCAGAGGAAACAAAGGAAGGCTCTAAAAAAAAGGTTCACCAGCAAGTTCTCCATTAACTTTTTCCCCTGCATGCAAGAAAACGACCCTTAGAGGGATGTTGTACATACCTTGAGGGTGAGGTCGACGGTAGCGGGAGAAACTGGAGTTAGGCTGGAGCTCTGTTGTAGAGTCTCCCTCCTAGGGAGGGGAAGGGTGTGGGGCAGGGGCACCTGAAAGGCAGGCAACACACATCACATTCTAACTACGTCTACTACAAAAGCCCCAGAAAAGCAAAGCTCAAGCTTTATTAAGTGAGCTACAATTTCTTCAAGGCTTGAGCATTGGCAGGGAGATTTTGATAAAATCAGGTGAAAATTTGGTAGGCGGGGAAAGGCCATTCAGCAGGTGCTGAGGTGCTTCTCATCTCTCTTTAAGAGGCTGAAGACTAAGGTTCTCAAGTGTCCATGTCTTCTGCATAAACAAATACCAGTTTTCTGCTTTGGGATTTACTTTAAAGTACCATTTCAGTTTACTGATATGCAAAAATTCTTCCCAAGCCAAGTTTGTCCCCTTTTGTACCAATACAGTACATGGGGCTTCATGACCTTGAGTTCTGAGATGCAGTTTCTGAAAAGAGGAAGCTACGTATCTCCAAAGTCACACGACCGTGAAACAAACCAAAACAGATTTGCCATCCTATAACTGAATTCAGTTATCTTCTCTTTCAAAAGATTAAAGTTGTGAACTTAAGGAAATAAACCTGACATAATGCTATTGCTATCTTTGCCTAAGAAAACACTGATGGGTTTCCTAGAAGTTTCAAATTAAATGCATCAAAAATACTGCAGTGGCCAGTCTATTACTTCTAACCATTTCTTTCTCCGTTCAGACCACAGCTCCTGGACTTCCACTGGATGAGATAAGGCTAATCCAAAAAGACAGAGATACTGAAGTTTTGAAGCAGGTGATACCACAGATCCTTTGTGGCCAGGAGCCCCTATTTCCTGTGTTGGAAATCCAACTGCAACACACCACAGGGGAGTGTACACTAACATCATTAACACAAAATGATTCAGTCTTTCACACTAACCACCAAAGGCACAAACGATACCACCACCAGAAAATCCAGCAGAAGAGTAAGTTCAACCAGTATTGCTTCAAAACTGCATTAAAGGATGCTGCAGTAAGCTGAGAAGCATCTCTTAGATGGAATTCACAAGACATCTTCATAAAAACATGAGATCCTACTAGGATTCTTTCTTCCCCCAATCAACAAGTGACTCAACTCTGAACTAATTCTATTTCTGCTACTCAAACAACAAAAATCACAAGATCCAAGTTCCCTGACATCCCAGCACACTCAAGACAAACTTGATTTTGCTACAAGTCACAACCCAGCAGGTCTTCTCAATCACTACACCACACTCAGTCAGGATCATTGGCTTTGAGGACTGCAAACATCTAATCTCCATAACAACTGAAAGTCTGCTGTCTGCTTTCAGAAACGATTAAGCTGCTCCCTTTACATGCAGTTGCTGTGATTTCAGGCTAGAGTTCAAAATTGCTTTGTTTGTAAAAGCCTTTCTTCAAACTCACCTACAGAGCTTTGCTACTGGTACCAGGTTCAAGTCCCAACTGCTGCCAAGAGCACATTCCCTCATCATGCCTATTCTTGCTTTTTTAGAATTGTCCCTAGAAACATCTTCTCCACTTTCTGTGCTCTTTAGCTCATTGTGGTTGTTCAAAAGACAAGAAAATACCTGAAGAATTCCAGAACAGACACTAATCAAACCAAATGTCCTTCAGAGTAAGATTACTGGATAATGCACAGCTAGTTAACATGAAAGAAACCCTAGTGACTTGTTTACTGAAGGCACTATTTTGTGCTTTAAAGAAGTGTGAAAATATTTTCTTGTCTTCAAAGTCAAGACGATCACTGCAATGATCACTGCAATAGACTTACGTTCGTCACCAAAGTCTCCTCCATTTTTGTACTGCTAGTAGCCACTGTGTTAGGATGAGAAGAAGGTGTAGTGTAGTCTGTTACAGACTCCTGTGAAGAAAAATAATTCCATTAAAATATCTCCCTTACCTAAATTAGATTTAAATTTCTTGGACAGATGTTACCCTTTCTACAGGAGGAGCTCACCAAGCACTAGAAGATTAGAATTTCACATCAGTTTTTTCTTGGAAGGCATGTCCAGCAATCCTTACTGCTGAATTGCTACTGAGGTCAGAAGAATTCTTTGGAGATTACAGTTTGCCTCATGACCTCACAATGTATATCTGGAGACAAGTCAAAATACAGTCTGTAAAGCAAGAATATACAGAGGGATGTACTGCCTGGGTACTAGACATATTGAACTGTGGTGGTGTAACCAATTATCATTTGTCACCCAAGATGCTTTAGCTACCTGTAGGCACTTTTAGCCTATTTAAAAAGTAAAATGTATTAGCTGAAAGCTTTCTGTAGCTTTAAATACATACAGAAATTTCTTGGGTAAATCTATGACCAGTAAGGCCCTCCAGATTAAAAAGAACACATAGGGATGGTTGCAATTTGCAAAACAATTTTCTTTCCTTTAAGTCTTGTCTCTGAAAGTCACACGACTCAGTTTCTCTGGATGATGAAGCCTACGTCCCGATTTCTGCACTGGGCAGTTATTTCAAGGAAGAAAAGGAATGAAGTTTCCAATCTACCCAGAGGCTTTCCTTGAAGCTTATTTGTCACAGTTAAGTGGACTGTAATGTGTTCAATGAACAAAGTCCACTTTCATGGACCTAACTGTAGCCAATGACTATTGCAGTTGCAGGTATAAATTGCCTGATGGAAGTGTCCCATTGATAACACTGCCAGCTCTCTAGAGAATAACCTACAATGAACAAAAAAAGACACTAGTACTTCTGTGAAGCCATGTTCAGCACTGTTTTTTAGTTCTTGTCACTGGGTATCTACTGAGCATATTCTGGACAGGCAAACAGGCGTTATCAGAACCTGACCCAGAGGTGTGACCCTGAATTACCCAAGATCCACTCTCCAGCAAGCACTGCAAACTCCAAAGTTTTACGTGTCTGAAGCCCAGAAAAGGCTCTATCATTTTTATGGAACCCAACACCAAGAATGAACTGAAGGACAGATTAGCAACAGAACTGTTGATGAGTGCCTGGACTTGCCAACACAATGATTTTGAAGGCACAAACCACATAATGCTTGTTTAATTGCATCTAACTGGTATGATGATAAGCTATTAAAAAAAGTGCACACTCAATGAACTCCTCAAGCCTATGGCAATGTCTCCTAAAAGAGCAATTAAAGCATTAAGATACTAACTGGCAAATAACAAAGAATCTTCCTTAAAAAGATGAGCTCATTTTGGTAAAAGACTAGGACAACAAGCTAAACCATAATGAGGAGAGAGAGGACACAATGTGCACATCGACTTATTTTTGTATTTACGAAGGAAACAGAGAGAACTATTTTCTCCATTTAGTTATTTCTTTTACTTGTTAAACTGGTGAAATATGAGATATACGTTTCCCACAATCTGAACTACCAAACTGCAAGTTGCGCATTTATATTTGATTCCAATAGGTAACCTTAACCCAAGGTAGAACAAGGCAAGCACACGAGGCTGCTTTAATCACAATGTCCTTCGAATGAAGTAATTAACTGGCTTCTTGGTTTTCTAAGATGCTTTACTGCATTAAGAAAGAGGATATAACATTATTAAAGTTCCTTCAAGGTTTGGATGCAAATTTTACAGGGTCTCAGCACTAAAATTCCTTACAAAAGAAATTAGATCAAGACTATCGCTAGCTTTCTCACTTCAGAAACTCACAGCACAAAAATGCTTTTTCACTAGAATTAAAAAAACCCCACTATATCAAGTCTGGTGCCCTTAGAAGTACATACGCAATGCTGAACCATCCTACAAGGATGAGTTACATGCTGAACATGCAGATAAGACAATGCTTTAGCTGTAAGAACACCACTCCATAAACTGTAGGTTAACCACCATCCTTCATTTACTGGTACATTAAGACTAGGAATCTCTGTTAGATATGTCTTATCACCAGAAGCTTTTGTAATTCAATTAAAGTGATTCTCCTGTGCAACTGTTTTACTGAAGAAACCAACTGATTACTTTATAATAAACTAGTAATAGTAATTATAGCAAGAGCAAAAAGCTGTACATGCTTTTTTGGAGTTATCTACAAGTTATTTATACCTGAAGAAAAAGAACAGGCAAACTTTTTATAACTACCTTCTTTGCCCAAAAAGAAGAGATCACAAAACCTGAAGTGACTTTATGAACAAAAGGACAAGGCAGACCTCAGAGTTGACCTTGCCATAAAGAATCAGGGTACATATGGGATTCATTAGTTATTTGATTTGTTCCTGATTTACGTAAATCACTCAAACCAGAGAGCTTGTCAGATACTGAAAATTTATTCTCAAGTACAGACTGTGTCCTTTCAGACATCAGCTCTGTAGCACGCAGGTGTTATCAACTACCTGTGCAAACATTTCATTGCCATGTCTATAACCAGTTATTGATCGTTCCTGTGATTTGAAAGCTTCAAAGCTTTAGAGATGGTAGGGTGGGGAAAAGCAATGGGTAAGGTGTCTTGCCCAACTCAGACTTACACCATCAGATCACCTTTATTCCAAAAATACTGCAAAACCCAAGAGAAACAGCTGCAGTTGCTTCAGAGCATCATGCTTATGTTCTGAATTTAAACATCTCACCCGTATGAATTGATTTATATTTATACAGTTTCTAAGGTAAAACAGTCTTGTATGATTAAATGCACATGCTCTTACAAAGATGTTTGTTTTGGGATGGATGGGGTACTCGTTACAGAGCTTCTGCTTCTGAAGGAGGACAGCTGGCTTGACTTTTACAAACATTTAAATCATGAAATACACTAAACAAAGTGTGCCTTCCTGGAAGCTGAGTAGTAGTGTCTGAGAAGGACATTAAAGAGTGTCAAAATCATTTACATTTGGTAAAATTTCAACATCTGACATTCACACAACAGAATAACGATGTCATCACTTCTTTCCTCACTAATGAGCAATGGAAAGAGTACAAAGACAAGAAGAAAACAGTTGCAATACAAAACAGCATAGGAACTCCAGGGCTGGAGCAGTATTTGAAGACATTTTAAAAGCCACTTTAAAAAGTAGCAAGACTGGTTTATTCCTGCAAAATCTAGATGAAGCTTATCCTCTCCAATAAATCTGCAGGTTGTTGGTTCAACTTCCAGAGAATTAAATATAAAATATGACCGCCCCTTTCCTAGAAAATTTACTGATGCCGCGGGAACTACTCATGACAAAGGAATTCAAAAGCAACCTGGAACTGTTGAGACAGAAATATTTAGGCCAATTATTAAATGCCTCTGTTATCAACCACTTAATGAGGAAACTATGGGGAATTTTCATATCCAGCACAACTGGAAAGTTTCCTTTCACTCTGGTCTTCCCTCCAGAAGACAGAAGCTTTGTGCTTTAATACTGTGATACTTCAAAGAACCTTGGCAACCCATGTTTAAGTAAGGCCATAAAGGCACAAAATTCAGACTCCCCTTTTGAAGATCTCATACTTTAAAAATACAGTTGTAGAGACAAAATTACACTGATTTTAGTAGAGCTAGTCCATATTGAGTTAGCCTGGAGTAATCAACAAAGATATGTTTCCTATTCTGTAGGTGGCTTAGAAGAAGTGCCTCCTCTTATCTTGAGCTCTGGTCACAGGAGCTTGACAGACAGTGAGAAAGCATGTGACACACATACAAACAGCCTTCTTAAAAATATTTGAGCAAGCTGGTGTTTATGCCTCTACACTTCTGATTCTGCATACCAGAAGGGAACTTTAACCGTTTCTGGTATCAACATAAACCATTCACATCCACATGCAAGATGGAAACTGCCAGCAAGGATGAGAAATCCCAGCACCGAATTTCCTTATGTATTTGCCCTTCCACTCAAAAACTCAAGTTTGCAGCTACTATGTCAGACACAAATATCCTCCTTAACGCTTGCTCTGTAATAAGACTTCACTGAGATAGCATCTTCTGCTTGCATGACACCTCAGCAATAAACTGCCAAAATGGTCTTTTTTTCTTTTGCCAATTGCAGGTGACAAAGATAAATTGTGAGTGATCTGCATTTCAGACTCTTCAGCAACTTATGTAACTCCTGCAGAGGATCATTTTTCCTAAATGGCATCAGAAAATTTCTGCTTAAGACTAGGAAAAGGCAAATTGGGACAGCATGCAACAAAATTGAGTCTAAACTCATAAAACCACTTTACAAATGTACAAGAAGCATTTTTCCTTTACGAAAGCAGGTGTAACTATTAACTAGTAGCTACTCAAGCTGCATGGTTTCTTTACATTTGAGAGGTAACAACCATAGTTCTTGCTCAAGACACAACACTACCATAGTGAGGGCAGTACACACACAGGTCCTTAGGCAGAAAGGAGAGCGCCTCTGTGAATGTTTTTCAACCGGTGCTATCAATGTACCACAGCTAAGAACTGAGTTGTAGAACAATGAATCCTGCCAGCAGGTCACCATCTCACTGTTGAGCAGTTATAAAGAAGTCAGGGGAGTTCCATGCAGACAACTATGATGAGTCCTCAACATCCTGAAGGAGTTCTGCAAGGGATATCTTGACAATATCCAAGCCAACAGGAGCTGACATACAGACCCTTTAGATAAACTGAACAAGTCTTATCCAATGCTTTAGCATATTCCTAGTTTAGAGATTTCTTTTTTCACAGAACAGCACTTAATTCACAGCTTCAGGTCATCCATGCACTCAGCCAATGATCGCACACACTACTTCAGTTCTCTGCTGAAAGTCAAGCACTCATCTCACATATGTCACATATATCTGAGTTTGCAGAATCTGCCTATACCAGGCTCCAGTGCCACTCTCCACAGCAAGGCTCAGGAAAGAGTTTTCACATTCATAAGGCAGCAAAGAAGTTTAAAATCTTCCAAGCTGATCTCTGTACAGGGGTATGACAAACAGCGTGTCTCCGTACCATTTCTGGAGAACTGTTTAATTCAAGCAGGACTGATACGTTTCATATCTGTTATTCAGTGGGCTCTGCGGTCCAGGTAACTACCACCATCAGGCAACCAAGTGTCAATTACATCATTGTAATCATGTTTTACATATAGTGCTCAGTAATTTATCAGTATTTTTCTTACCTTTGTGTTTGTTCCAAACTCTGGAGCAGACACAGATATCATTGTTCCTATTTCTGTGCTCAGTTCACTTGCTGCTTTGGTTTCCTTTGTAGTGACAGGTTCTGGACTTCTGACAGAGGTGGGAGATGGCTTCTCCTGTGCTTCAGGATCTCCCTGTTGGGCATCCTTCACCTTCCTGTTCTTTAAAGACCGTTCTTTCCCAATAGGACCAGGTTTATACTCTTTGTTTTCTACCGGACTCAAGTCTGGAAGCTAAGTTAGTGTTAACTTGTCAGTTATGTCTTCCCCCCCATGTCCTATCCCACAAGAATATTCTAACATGCTTAAAATAATTTTGTTTAAATCTAAAAAAACTTTCCTGAAGGGCAAGCATTTTCTAACAGATAAATAATTTGAGACTAAGTTAGCAATACATACATGAAATGCATTCATTTTAAACACTAGGAATCCAAACTGTTGTTTTCAAGAAATACATTTTTTATGTTAAGTGGTAGAGTTCAACTAAAATAAGATCTAGTTAAAATCTACAGAAGAAAGCCAGCTTGACTCTCCTTACAAGAAAAGCAGAAAAAAAGTATAGAAGCCACAAGACTTCATATACATACAGGTTATTTTAATATTCAGAGAATCAGGATTTTAATATTCATAATAAATAATAATATTAATCAGGATTAATATTCAGGGCCCCAGGAAACAGAAGACTCTACCTTCATTTGAAGGTATCTCCATGTATGGATGTTGGCAGCATTCTTCCCTAGGAATTGAGCACTAAGGGGATATCCAGAAAAAATAAAAACCTTTGTGGAAGTGCTGCCTTATATTGCAGACACCCTCGGGGAACTTGAATGCTCTGCTGTTTAAATAGCCATATCCTTTCTGGCTGAGACTACTCAGCCCATTTCACTACAGAGCAGCACAGTAATTCCTTAAAGGCAGTCCTTAAAATCCTATTCCTTAAGCTTTGATAGTGGAAAGACAGAAGCTTCTGGTATTGTCTCTATAAATATAAACCAGCTGTTTCAGGAGTAGATGAAGACTCTTTACAATACAATGCTTTTGGTGAGAGTGGAGTTTCCCAAAGGTATCTGGTACCCTCAGGAGGCCAGCAGAGACTAGCTTTCAGAGGGAAGAAAGAAAACAGTAGAAGCAGATACCTGAGCTCTGCAATGCAGCAATCAGGAACATCAGCCACACCTCACCCCAAATATTTTTTGCTCTAACAGTTTACAGAGGCAGAAATTCCTCCAGACACTTTAAGGTCACACTTGGAAAGGTAAATTGCTTTGTTTCAAGTATGTTCCTCTTACATTGCCCATATTAGTTCAACAATACTAACCTCCAATCCTGAACATAAGTTTGTATTTAGACTTCATAGCAAACAATATCACCATGGGCATGGTGGGTGTGTAGGAATTGTTTGTTTGTTTGTTGGGGTTTTTTTTGTCATTAAGACAGTTAAAGGATTACAGCCCTCTCATTCAGAAGAGTACACAAAAATGTCAATCTCCAATGCATTTACCTTTTAGTCACACATTTGTCTTTCAACAAAATCTACAGGAGTCTTGATAGCTATAACCAAGCAGAAAAAAGGAATTTTCTACACAGTATAAAGTAGACTCTTTCTCTCTCTCTATTTAACTTTAGAGTTCAGTATCTTTAAGTGATTTCATGGGGGCAATTTTAGGCCTGCTGCTAGTATATCAGAGATACGGGTTTTGAATGTGCTGGGTTACAACAATTCACCAGCAGTATTAACTACTGCATATTTCTCTGCTGTATGGGTTTTATATTTTGCAATAAAACCCATGAACTGCAGCACACTCAGTGCCTCATGTAGCAGAAGTTAAATTCATTCTACATGTGACTGCACCTTCAGATTTCAGCTTTTTTTTTTTTTGAAAAAAAACCAAAACCCAACACAAACACAACCAACACAAACAAACACACACCCACTCTTCTAGAAAGACAAAAGGTTTGTAATTACATCAGGACTGCTGCCAAATCTCAGACATCAAGAGGGACTGAAACAGCTGGTTCTCTAAGTCACCAGCCATGTTTATCTGCTATAACCATCTCTTTCTGGGAGTAAGAAGCTGGTGCTGAGCGCTAGCAATGCACAGATAAGTAAGCACTGGAGGTAGAAATAAGAGCAAAGTACATTTCATTAATGTGAAAGATCACTAAATGTAATCTAAATGACAGGAGGAGAAAGTGTTACTCCTTATGAGTGGTAACAACAGAAATACAAAAAGATGATAATCAAATGGAGCCCTTAAATCGCTGGAGGGCAACCAATACACTTTAAATAGAGGTAAGTTTGATTACCTATCCAGTCTTCCTAGATCAGTTGTAAAAAAATTAATTATCCAGACATCTGTGCATTTGAATTTGAGACTTTAAATCAGTGGCTCTAACATTCCTCCCTTTTTTCCTGCTACTTGATGTATTACTCATCTTGGTAATCTGGCTACAAAATTAAGCAGGGTACCACGCATCATTTAGAGGAGGGCAAGGCAGGCATGGTGGCAGGAAAAACTACTGAAACTGGAAATACAGCCAGGGCAGAAACAGAATGCCTGTTTCAAAACAGCTCTCAAAGTCTGAGTGAAGTAAGCTCAAGAGAGAACCCAAAACCCCAAACTAAAAAACAAACCCAAAACACTCTACCACATCCATAGTCTCCCCAAAAAGCTATCGCAAATCCATAATCCCACCCCCGCTCTAGCAACATCCCTTGTTCCAAACACAGAACCAATGGATAAACTCTGCTGGGCCAGGAAGCTGTTTATTTACACTTGCTCCTTGAACTGAATTCCCCATCTTCTCTCCAAGAACCAACTTGTTGATTGTTTTAAGAAATATAAAAGGTGAATGAAATATTTATAGGTCTAGCCCTAACTGAATGAGTATTCTATTCCATTATTTGTAACCTCTTTTTGGCTGAACTTCTTTAAGTTTAAAAGTCTGTACTGAAGATACGATCTTTTACCTTTTGTGCTTTGATGGGTCCAGCCCGAGGCTGTTTCTGTCTTTGCTCTTTTGGTTCTGGCAGCTTGTCAGCAGACTTCTCAGAAAGTACAGGGCCAACTTCATTGTCACTGCCACTGGAAGCTGGGGCTCCAAACTGAATAGTTTCTATACCAAGATCGACTCCACCTTCCTGCCCAGGCTTTGTCCCCTAGTTAAAAGGTAAACATTTAATGCATTTCAAAAGATTTCTAGATTGGTACAATGCCACTAATTCAGAAAAGGGCACAGAATATCCTCAGCTGAAAACCACTAAAAGGGTATGTTTACCTTCTGCCAGCAAAAGCATTATTTGTGACCACAACAGATTTGCAAGAGTAAACAATATATGAATGTGCACTTCCTCCCCCTTAAGTTCCTATTGTTGACACAAGCTCAAGAGTAAGAAAAAAAAACAAAAACAGTGAAGAAGTATGTAAACAACATCAAGATGATGAACTGCTAGAGAAGGGGGAGAGGGACAAGTGCAATATCAAAATGTCCACATTCAGGTTCACAACATTTTCCTGAAAGTTCAAAAATTAATGTTCAATTCAAGAGGAACAATGAGAAATTAAAAAAGATTTCCAGATATCCTTATGCAGTTAAAATTGCCTCCTAAGAGAGTCATGTCACATTCTTACAGTTTAAAACAAAGTCAAGACCAAAAAAGCCCAAGAAAAAAACACCACAGGACTTCAAATGTAAAATTTAGGGCTATGCAAATTCCATGGGATAAGCAGAGATGATACAGTTACAAAGCATCTACTGCTTTTTGTATCTCTGATTTAAGAAGGGACACAAAAAACATTTAGTTCCTTGGAGACATCCTGTTTCTGTCTACATTACTGAACTGTACATGAGTGTTCACATGCAAACTAGGCAATATTTTTACTTAAAAAATGCACTGAGAAAGAGCTTCAATAGAATCAATAGAAGAGTAAGATTCAATAGAATCTGTGAACGGCTGAGTTTTTATTAAGAGAACAGTTTTTCCATCCTGCAATCATAAAAGCACTAGCCTGTATCCTATGTTTCTGTACTATCTCCTGACTTCATGGGATTCTACACATACTAGTTTAAAGTACATGCACACCTGAATAAATGGATAATCTGTACCCAATTCCAATTCAACATAGTTTGGGTAAGCTTCACATACAGCTACTCTTCTTCCCTTTATTCTTACCTCTGGAGATGTAGCTGAACCAAAAGATGTCAAAGGCTTGTTCCAAGCGCTGACCGAAGGTGGCTGAGGTGGGCTAATGGGTCCCACTGACAATTAAGAAAAGAGAGTTAAACCCCGCCGTGCAATGTTGCTAATGCATTCAATTGAAGTTATCAGTTGACTGAGAATTAAATTATAGACATCTTGATTAAATAAGCTTTGGTTAAGAAATTGTTAACCTATTCAGCAGTTAACAATATACTACCTATTTAGCTACTTTCAAGTCGGGCAATCATCATTTGGAAAGATGATCAAGACCGACAAAACACAGATTCCTGAAGGGAGTGACAGCTGCTCATTCACAGTGAATGAAGAACACGACAACAATGTAAAATACTGAGTAATACCATACTGCAAAAATCTCTTTTCCTACATATTCATAGGATACAAGGCTGCACTTGGGAATGCTGCCCTCTACTTCCCATGCAAAATACATTTGTAGGTAGAAATGAGACATTAAGAGAGAAAGCTAGCGCTGGCAGTCGGCATTCTCTAACTACAATGCTTGCCCCTGCTCCAAATCCAAAAGACACCACTTACATTTTTTGGAGATGTCATTTAGAACTGCTGTAGGAGGCACCTTGTTTTCCCATAATTCAGTTCCTAGACCGTTGTGAGCCTGGGTGTTTTGCAGAACTTTTCCTGTCACTGTGTATTCTGTGCCGGCTGTCCCTCCTGCAGCCTGGTTTTGTGGCTGAACAGAAGCCTGTGGCTGACCTGGAGTCTGTGCGGTACACGGAGGCTGTGCCTGAGCTTGTGCCTGAGCTTGTGCCTGCTGTGCAGCTGCAGCTGCTGCCTGTTGCTGCTGCTTTTTGGCAAATCTGGGTGGGAGCTTGGAATTCTGACCTCGGCCTTTTTCGCTTGATCCTTTTTTGGTCCAAACCTGTAAGCAGAAGCCAATTTTATTCTTACAGCTGATAGTCTGTATGGACACCAATTGTACATTGTGTAGCAGCAAAAAGCAGACTGATTAACTCTGTCATTAAATAAGTTTATTTTTTTAGGGGTATTTAACCACAGGAACAATGATCTCTCATCTGTTTGCCTCTTGGAATCAACTGATTCAAGCAATAGTATAAATCTTTATCAAAGCATGAAAAATGGTGTTTTCAGTTCGCCAGTTCTACCTGCCTGACAGTGCCCAATCAGGAAGTACAGAATTCTAAGATGAATAAGCGAAAATTAGTTTAATTTACTGATTCTCAACAACTTAATATTAACACAACTATCTACTTAAAAATATAAGGTGAAAATATAGCTTTGGAAGGAAGGTCCCGCACACTTCACAACATTCCCAGTACCACAAGGAGCTCTTTCCCACTACAAATGCTGGTTTAGTACCTGCACTGTTTGTTCTTCCTTCTTTCTGCGCTCCTCATCTTGCAAGCGTTTTTGTTGCTTCTTAGACACCACTTCTGTGAAACCATCATCATTCAAGTTAGATTGGGAGTCTTCAACTACTGTCACTTCAGGGTGATCATCAATGATCACAACACCTATAGAAAAAGGAAAGGTATAGATGCTGCTGTTTTAACAGCTTAAGATGCAGCGCACCAAGCCAAAATCTGCTTTAGAGTGGAAGCTACTTCCCAACAGACAGCGGCCCTGATTAAAGGTAAGCTTCTGCTTGCCAAGTGCTTTGCTGTTGACAGGAGTTAATCTTTAAGAACTGACAAATTGGAGGTTCCTGTACCAGACTCTCCAGGAAATAAGAACCAAAACATAGTAATGAATAATGAACAGCCTTCCCAGATATTAGCTGTAAGCTTATCAGTGATAGCCACTGCCTTTGCTTATGAAGGTTAAGCAAATTATTAGTGTGGTGGAAAATGGCATGAACAACAGAGCTAAGATGAGATGATAGAACAAAATTGTTCTTATCTATACATAAAAACACGCATGAGATTTGTCACCTTTTAGAGGCACACACATCGTTAATTAGATATGACAAAGGTAGCAATACCCAAGTACACAATTATTCTGGTGTTTAAAAAAAAAAATCACCACTCCTTTTTTAAGTTTTCAAACATCTAGCTCTATATGCAGCAAAGCCAGCAAGACTACAAATTCTTGTTAGCATATTATCAATACATACTTGCATAATTATTAAGATCAAATTGAGACAAGGCATCCACTTTTTCCTTAGGCTTCTTTGGACCACCCTTAGGTTCTTCTCTCTTTTTGCCACTTGCATCCTTGGCGCTCTTTTGTCCTGTAGCAGTAACACCTCCATCCTCCTGATGTATAGAGTTGCTGTTGGTGGGATCAACACCAGGCACAGTTGCTGTCTGCTCTTCAAATGGTCTATATTAGAAAAAAATTGAGAAAATTAATGACCAGCCACAGAGAACACTCAGGAAGGAGCTAACAACATAATGCAGATCCCATTACAGGTCTTTAAGTGTCTACTGTGCAACTTCTTAGCAGGCTCCAGACTCTTACTTTCAGCTCCTCAGTGAGAAGAAGCTTAACAGTAAAAGCTGTTTTGAGGACATATCAAACGCCCTGCTGCCAAAAGGAACTGCAGAAAAAAAAGGGCATAATTTTATGGTCACCTCTGGCTTGGTCTATGTAGTTAGAGGTACCAAAACTCAACAAGTATGCAGTTCAGTATGCTTCAACGGCAGTAAAGCCCTCCATGGGAAAAAACCCAAAACCAAACCAAACAGAAGCTTACAGGATGCAATGTGAGCAAATATAAACAAGGTACAATATACTTGCTCCACAGGCTCACTTGCCAAAAGCTATCCGAAGCCATAAGAGTCAGATTTGCAGCATTCAGACTTTGCTGTGGAACCTGGAATACCCAATTTTTGTTTCAACATCACTGTTAAGTGACTAGCCAAAGGAATTCTTAATAGTTTTAACTCAGAGGTTAAAGCACTGATCACAAGTTTAAGCCCAGGCAAAACATGAACTTAGAATATCGCAGCCTACAAGGATAAGAGTCCTAGAGTACAGGGTAGGCATTCAATGAAGACATGTCTTGTCCTGCCTCCCACTTATCAGACTACTGTGCACTGTGGCTATGAAACAGTGGGCAAATAGTAACATTAAATAATTATCAAGTTTCAATCAAATTTAGCATATAGAGAAACAAAGTTTAGTTTCAATGGCAAGCATGTCTCAACACACTTTTCTATGTTAGGTGATCGATCTAAAATGCAATGCAGCAATTTACGTATTAACTGCAAACCTGCTCACATTAACATTTCAGCTTGCATCCAAATCTTGAGAAACATGGTTTGACTCAGAAACAGCACTGCAATTTTTTTTAATTGGGTATTTTTAACACTGTGCAAACAAGAATACTCTGCTTTTAGCTCCATGTTCCAAGTGTCTGTATACAGACAATATAGGAAGTATGCAGCCACAGGTGCATGTGTTTGTCCTACTCTCTTTTCTACCATTTTACAAATCTAAAATAACTACTTATGATTTTGAACCACAAGAGGACAACAGAAGACCATGACCATGGGTGCTTCCTAACAGAAGCTGGTACTCACCCTCTTTTTCCACTTCTGGGTGGAGGACCACTCCGCCTGTCACTCCTAGGCCCTGAGAAGTTCCTCCCTGGTTTAGCTGGCCCATTGTTGCCACGTCGGTTTTGACGGTCTATTCCAGGCCGCTGACTAGAGAAACTTCTCTTGGCTATTTCCCTTTTTGGAGCTCCAGTGTTTTCTCCTGCCTTTGCAACCACCTGTGCTGCTATGTCTGCTGTTTTCTTCTCATCCCTCTCCCGCCTCTCATTGAAGTCACTGCTTTCTGAGGCTGTTTCCCACTCTTCATTGGCCTGGTCTGAAGAATTCTGGTTTGACAAGTCTGGTGTCTTACTTCCTGACACATCCAGAGCAGTGTTGGAGGGCTCATTAACTGCATTACTAACTGTGGCACTTGTTGATGAGCTGGCTACCACCTCATTTATCTTTGATGCGGCCTCTCTTTCTTTTAGGCGCCTAAAACGTGGTGGCTTATCTTGCCTTGGAGGCCGAGCAGGTCTTTGTCTTCTTGGCCTCTCTCTATTTGGATCAAACTTTCTCTCAAATTTTGGAGGTCTTTTATCAACTGGTATAGGACCATAATGTTCATTTCTTCTCGGAGGCTCCCCATCTTCTGGTTTAATGATCTCTGTTTGCCTAGGGTTCCACTGATTGTCTCTGTAGGCTGGTCTCCTTATTGTGGATGGACGTGGAGGACGCCCACCAGGATCTCTGCCACCACGTCTATACATTCCCCCTCTGCCTCGCCTAGAAGGCTCTCCTTTAGGAAGAAATCCTGGTTTGGGTTTGTTCTCATCATCTCTTATGTATGTTTTTTCTAGGGATCTGTTGTCTACCCTGATATTGTTTTCAGGTTTGAACGACAGGGGCTTTGGAGGCTTCTTGCCATCAGCTCTTTCTTCTCTTTTTGGGTGCTTGCCTTTGATTAGACTTTCTTTGTCTGACAGCAGCGTGTCACTAGCGCTTTCATGAACTTCACTGTCAGAATCTGTCTCTGAACCATGCTGTCGCCGTCGTTTTGGGATCACTTCAAAATCAGAACTCTCACTGCGAGTTTCACTCTCTTCTCTTTGCCTAACAGGCCCTGAAGGCACGTGGTCTGATCTAGGCTTAGGATCTCTGTAGTGTGGGTACTCTCTATTATGGCCTCTACTGCCCCGACCACGTCCTCCGTAAGAACCCCTGTAGCTACGACCTCTAGAATAATACTCCCCACGACCTCTGCCTCTGTATCCCTGATCTGGGAACCAGTCTCTATCCCTAGCCTCTTTCCAGTACGTCCTAGGTGGTAATCCAGGCTCTCTTTTTACTGGTCTGGTTTCTAAGCGTGGTTTCTCTACAACCTCTTTGCTAACTCCCTTCTCAGTCTGCTTCTCTTCCTTCACTGCACTAGCTGGCTGCTGAACATGTGGCTGCTGCTGTGCTGCTGGTTGAGCAGGTGGCTGCTGCTGTACTGCAGGGGGAAGCTGCGGAGCAGCAGGCTGGGCAGCTGGCAGCTGCTGCTGGACTGGAGGTGTGGGTGGCTGAACCAGAGCTTTAGCTGCAGTCTCAGTTTGACTGCTCTCCTGGCTTGCTGGCGTTGGAGCAGCATCCTGGGTTATCTTCTTAGCCAGAGCGCTGCTGGCGGCGGATGTCTCTAGCTCAGCCTGAGGCAGTGGCACTTGAGGTGCTTCCTTTTTGTCACTTTTTTCAGACTTGCTAGGTTTTTCACTAGCTGTCTTTTCTCCTTCTTTCTCCTTCCTCTGCTCACGCTCTTCTCTCTGTTCACGCTCTTCCTTCATATCTCTAAGCACAGGTTTTTTAATAGGACCTGATCTTCTTACTGGTCTATCACTGCCTTCATCTCTCCTGCCATAACCTGGCCTAGGACCCCATCTTGTTTCAGACTTAGGTTTGAAAGTTTTTTCAGGTTTTGGTCCTTCTGATGTTCTATTATTGATCAAAATATCTTTTTTTGGCTTAATCTCAAGTCTCTCAATTGTCTCCTTTGTCTCAACAGGCCTGTTATTTAATTTAGGGATATTTGTTGCTGTCTCATTCCTCTGATCTTCTGATTTTAGAGAGTGACTTGAACCATGGGAAATGCTTCTCTTTAGTGAAGAGTGACTTTCCCCCACAGACACCAACTCTTCTGGAGAGCTATGTGTGACTTTCTCATTCACTCCTTCAAAATTAACTGCTGTGTTAGGTGTGTCAGTTTGGAGAGGTTGTACATCTTCCAAAGGCCTGCTTGGGAACTTTTGTACCTCCACCTCTCCTGATTCTCTGAAAAAGTCTGTCTTTGGATGAGAGTCCAACTGGTTGTGTTCTACAGGATAAGCAGCAGCAGGGACAGCAACTCGTTCTTGCTCCAAGTGTGCCTCAGACCTAAGCAGCAAGCAATTAAGAATGTTAGGGTGGGGGGAAAAATTTTTACTCATAAATATTTACTTAAATCAAATAATCTTCTATTTCTATGAAGGATTAATGTCAGTTCTAGGAAATAACAAGTATTAATTTCATAGTGGCTGCTAGTTGTAGAGGTCAATTTTATTCTATCCTGATTAAGAGTTCAGTGTCAAAGTACAATTAGCTATAGGAATTTATTACTGTTAATGGCTACACATACCATTTTAAATGGAACCCCCAAGTTAGCAGGCTAATGTCACAAGTATTACCCAGACAGCAGTAGAGCAAAAAGAATTTTGGGGTACTTTTAAGATGTAGAGGAAGCCTTCGTGACCATTCATCATGCAGCAAAGGTCAAAAGTGACTGTCTTGCTTTATACCACTTGTATATGAGTTTCAAAAGTGGTATGTTAAGTACATCAGACAGAAGTTCTCTGATATGGGGAGGATAGAGAGCAGGACAACACTGTAGGACTGTTCTACAAAACTGAAAATTCAAAATATTATGGCAATCACCATTCATCAAATTATGTTAAGGATCCTAAACAAGGGGTAAATTGTCTTTCTACACCTTACTACAGAGCAGGCATGTCTTTTGTTTTATAGAACAGTGCCAACTACATGGGATCGCCCAGTCACAAGTCCTTTTAAAGTTCTGTGTGAAGAGCAGCTATAACTCAGTCAGCTTAAACTGTGTTTTGCCATGTAAGTTACACAGCCAAGTGTGTAAATATGCAAGGCTTGGAGAAGTGACACGAAGGAGTACATCACTCAGGCTTACCTCAAATCGTCAGGCTCTTCTAACACTTTGGGAGGAGAACTAGATTGCTGAGGTTCTGCATGGGGGTATGGATCCGACCCCCACATCATGCGGGGCTCTGACAAAGGAACAGTGTGCTCTCTTGCTGAGCGAGCTATATGTTCAAATGAATCTGAACTGGTTGCCGACCCCTCTATCTGGTCTCTTCTCATCAGTGGTTTGGGAGGCATAATTCCTGCGCCAGATGCAAGTTCAACAATTAAAACGAGTTTAACATTAGCAAAGAAACCTACCTCAAGACTAACAAAGCATATCAGGAGGTACTGAAGAACACTATTCTCTCTCCTCCGATCTCCTTTCCACTGTACCTTCTGCTGTTGAAACCAAATGTCTATTCACTGCCATTTAACCTCAGAATGGCTAAATCATATTCACCACTAGTACTCTATGTACCAACAAAAGGAAAAGCTGTGTGCTTCCACTATAATGCAAAGAACCAGGTCTGTAGACCTGTAAACTTGTGGGTGAAGTTTCTGCTGTAAGATGTGAATGGTAAAAGGCAAGATGAGTGTACACACATGTTTTTTTGTACTCTGTTAAGGACTGGGTCCTTTTTTTTTTTTTGTTGTAACATTTAAAAGAAATTCTACAGTTTTCACTGTCTTTGCTTAGCCTGCCATTTCCTCCGTTCATTCCTTGCACTCATTCAGGATACTCATTCCCTTGCTCATTAGCTGGACAAGTATCTCCATTACATTACATGTCAGACTGATATTATTTATGCATAATAGCTTTCCTAACTGCAAGTCAGATGGCCATTCCACAAATTAAAAAGGACTTTTTAGTGCTAAGAACCTGAAAGCACAAATTTAGTAAGGCTCTAGAGTCTAATACATAATATAAAAATAACAAAATTTCATGGCTTTTTTTACTAAGCCATGTGGTATCAAGTGCTAACATATAATGAAATACAAATGGTAAATACGCTATTTTTCTCAGTTCAAACTAACTGATACCAGCTTTAATATCTGTAACAAAGTAAGGCTTATGCTGACATTCTGAATACATCCTTAACTGTCACTAACATGCCTATAATGTGAAAGTTGTGATTTTACTTTACAGTCAAAGATACACATTGACACATGACTATCATTTTTCCAGTATTACTAAAATCTATTTTGTCTCAAACAATGAAATAATGTAGTTTTCTTCTTTAAAAACCCCACCCATTCACTGTTACTATACATAGTGTGGTTTGGGAAAGACTTCTATTTCAAAACCAAGAAAGCTGAACAGTCAAGAAATGCTGCCAGATTTTACCTGGATGAATAGGAGGCATATCCATTGCAGGTCTTCCTGACATCATTCGTGGGTCCATGTAAGACTGCATCATAAGCCACCGTGGATCAAAGCCCATTGAAGCTAAATGCTGAGGATGGGGCTGCATGGGCTGGTAAAGGGGTCTGTGCTGGGGAGGTGGGACAGGGCCACTAGAAGGCTGTGAGGGAGCAGACTGTGGAAGGACACCTTGCTGTTGTTGCTGCCACTGCTGCTGTTTCATTTGCTCCTGCATAACAGAAAACAGTATTACCAGACTTTTTGTTAAGATGAAAACTTGAGCAGAATTCAAATAACCCTTTGAAACAACAAATACAGTTATCTCCAGGACACTATGCATTCTGAAAGTTAATTGCAAACATGCATCAGGATGAACTAGGAGAAAAGGGAGAAAACCAGACCAGACAATTTAGAATAGATACAGTTTTGCTGGTGTTCAGCTGAGACACAGAACAACCTATGCTTCATGCATGTCATTAATGCAAAGTGCTCTTCAGACCATAGGACCCAATCGAAATTACATTTGTGAGTGTCATACCCTTTAAGGAAAAGCTGCAGAAACAATGATCATCAAACCCCAGGTTCCATAGGCAACCACTGGGCAATGCTCTACTGCCAGCAACTGATGGAAGAAACAGCCAGTTTTAAGAGCCTCTCTTGCCTTCTGCTCACTTACACTGCAAGTGACAAGAAGTGTTCCATGCAGAGCAATTCCTGCCAATACCACAGATGTTAGAGAAGCTGGGAACCAACAACTTATGCTTTTTGGAACTCCTATGGTCATGTTCTTATTCAGAATGAGACAGAAGACATCATTCTTTTAATGAGCTTCCTTCTTTTAATGAACAGGTTAGTTACCTGTTGCCTCTGAAATCTTGGTGGTAATGACTTCTGGAACTGTTTAGAATAGCCCGAGGAAACAGCAGGACGAGGCTGAGATCCTGAATCTGGCTCACTCTCATGAGTCACTTGTGAAATCTCTTTCTCATTCCGACTACTATCTTGTCTGGTAAAGACCGCTTGATCTTCTGAAAAAAAAAAACAACCAACCCCATGCGGGAGACAAGAGTGAATCTTGAAACTATGACAATTTAACCAGAACGTCAGATAAAGGATGTTGTTCTAAAATGAAAACAGTCTGCATTCTCTAACCTCACAGTCTTAGTTTCCAAAACCAATAAAGGCAAAAAAAGGTAAGAATGACCCCTCAAAACAGAACAATTGTTGTTAATACGTCTCTCGGTGTCCCTTTTAAACTCAAATACACTGGGTAATCAACCACTGGCATTTAGGTTGTAACTATTATGTGATTTGAGAAGTGCTGTATCAATGCTACCATATTACATTTGAATCAACTTTTTTTATGAACCAAAGTTCGGTTTTACAATCACTTTTATCCATTTAAAGGATAACAGAACCTTATTAAGCATAGTCTAACAGCTCTCTTGTGGCATTCAAGTTCCACTACAAAAAGTGCACCAAGTTTAAATACATGCTCTTTGTGTCTACTTCTCTAGGCTCGCTGAAAGAACAGAATAGCTGAAATAATTTACATTGCTTTTTAGCAACATAAGTTGCTGACCCTCCTTTAGAAAGAAAAGAAAGCCTGATTTTCTTTCTGTATTCTTCAAAGTCCAGCCTAAATCCCAGAACCCATTTTTCCTTTAATGTTCTGGTGAGTTGGGCAAACAGGTCTAGCTCAAAGGACAGTTAGCAGCTGTAATGTGCCAGAAAAACAAATGGTCTAGATGCACTAGGTTAATTAGGTATGCAAATTAGACTCCTAGATTACAACTATGCTCTGTGGCTCATCTTTAAGACAGACAACTCCTACTTGCGTGAAAGCATACCTTTTTCTTCCTTGTTATTTCTGGTTTCACTTTCTTGTTTTTCTACTACAGGTGTTGCCACAGGTTCTACAGGCTCAGGAACCTCATGTGCTGGTTTCTCATCTTCTTTCTCCTTCTCACTCTCCTTTTCTTCTTTCTCCATCTCCTTTTCTTTCTCTTTCTCCCTTTCCTGCTCTTTTGCCTTCTCCAGTTTTTCTTTTTCTTCTTTTTCCTTTTCCTTCTCCCTCTCCCTTTCCTTTTCTTTCTCCCTTTCCCTCTCTTTCTCTCTCTCCCTCTCCCTCTCCTTTTCCCTCTCCCGCTCCCTTTCTCTTTCCCTCTCCCTCTCCCGCTCCCTCTCCCTCTCCCTTTCCCGCTCTCTCTCTTTCAGAGGGTCTTCCCGGGAGGGTTTTGTCACACAGCCAAATTTCTCATTTAACCGTTTTAGCTTTTCAGCACAAGCGGCTTTTCGCTGTTCTTCCATTCTTCTTTCTTCCTCTTCTCGCCGCTTACGGGCTCGCTCAACAGCAGCGGATATCTCTGACTGCTGTCTTCTCCTCTGTTTCCAAATTTCATCTTCATCTGGTACTGGTTTAGGGGGAAAGGGTCCCTGCCTTCCAGGTCCTACCTGGCGATCAGGGGGAGGAGGGTGCTGCAATATTAAAATCAGTTAAGTCAAGTTGAACATGTATGATATAAATAGCCAGCTGAAATATTACATTTTAACTATTTGTTGACACATGTATTTGCATGGCACCTTTAAAAAGCAAGATTCGGAAGAAAAAGCAAGCCCCCACCTTCCTGCTCCAGTTCAGACTCATGCAACTTGAGCTCAGAAAGGAGAGGTAAGGACTCAGTTGGGCTCATGTCACTCCTCCTCCTCATCACCAAGGCAAAGTGACAGCAAAGATGACAAACATCTTTTAGATTTGTTTACAGGCCGCTCTAAATCACAGAGACTCAGGGTAGATCTCAGACAAAAGTCCCCCCAAGGAGCCAAAGAAATTCCAGGTAGCTCAGGATAACAGAGATTTTAATAAGACGTGTTGAAAATTGGTAAGAAGCTACTATATACACATTTTGTTTGGGACTTCATCTCCCTGTCTGCCTCAACAATCAGCGCTCCAGCACTGTTCCCATGCCCATGTCCTCTCTAGTTCCCAAATGGGACTGGATAACTGAAAGCTCTTGAAGTTCTCATGCATTTCATACGCCACTTACAAGACAGGGCTGCTTTACACAATTAGCAGCATGGCTGTGTTGGGGTCCCATTCTTACTGGCCACAGTCACTATGATCATTTTAGTTGTTAAAGAAAAGGCTCATCCTTATGTGAAGCATATTTTTACTTTCCTTAGTCAAAATCCTTCCACCATAGCATTAAAGAATGTAACTCAAGGAAGTAAAGACAATTCTAATCTTTCTTACCGGTGGTAAAATAGATTTTGGATGAAGAGCAGGACCACCTCTTTCATGTATAGAAGGCTGTGCTGGACCCCGATCCTATTAGATCAAACACAGTACCAGGGTTAAGCAAGCTCATAACAACAGTCGTGCTAACAAATTTTAAATTTACTGTTTTCTACTGCATTAAGATACTACACCTAGTGAACTATCTGCACACAACACAAATTTGCATGCAAAACAAGGGCAAGAACATTTCCACTTCACACACTGAAGATTACTTCACTGAAGTAATGTACTTCATTACTGAACAATTACTTTAGAAATTCCCACGTCCAAATTCCAGAGTTTATGTTACTGCACTGTTTTTTCTCTCGGATTCAGTGTAGCTTCAAACCTTGAAAGACGTGATCTTTATATACAGAGAAAGTGCAAGTACAACTAATTCAGGATCCCCCAGCTTCATTACTACTGGTGTCAAGAGAAAACATTTCTGGGAAATTTTCAAAGCCAACAGTAGCTTTTCCTGTGGGGGTGTGGGGCAAATTAAAAAAATAGGGCTGAAGCAGACATAAGCTGAGGTGGTTGCCACTCATCCTCTACTAGAGGATAAACCAAAACCCAAAATGGCTGAGCTGATGAACTCTACACGGTCTGTATAAAATCTATCTGCCTGCCAGAACAGCTTTATTCACTGTTACAGGGATGGACAGACAACAGTATAGAGTTAAAGCTTGCCAGTTGAGTCACAGTAACTGACACAAGCGTTCTCACCCCCTCACAACTGTGGATTAGAACACAGTAGATAAAGACATGCTATTTTTATTTTGCGACGAGAAGCAGCTAAGTTGACTAAGCAGCACCCGATCACAGTTACCACAGCTCAGATAAAGCTTTCAGTAGCTAATGCTTTCACTCATGTTCATAACCTTAATTGACCTGTCAGTTTGGAAAGACACCCGAGTTGG
The DNA here is from genome assembly GCF_947461875.1 of Haliaeetus albicilla. NCBI lineage: Eukaryota > Metazoa > Chordata > Aves > Accipitriformes > Accipitridae > Haliaeetus > Haliaeetus albicilla. The sequence goes on along the minus strand of NC_091490.1, from coordinate 36,754,492 downwards.
ACCTCTCCTGACAAGGCTGTTGCCAGAAGAGCTGAAGAAAAGAACACACAAACCTGATCAAGCTGAGAGCTTTTGCCGTAAGACCCTTTGGTTGCTGCTGTGGAAACCTGTGTAGCAGACTTAGCACCTGTCTGTTCTTCTGTTTCCTTCTGGCCATCAGGACTCTGGGAATCTTTTGATGGTGTTTGTTCATCACTATGTGCAAAGAAATAAGAAAAATGGAAGGTGTACTCCACACAGGTATTTGGTGATTTATCTTCTATCCTCAATGTTTCTTAGCAAGAGCAAAAATTCCTCACAGCAAGGATAATTTCTAGTACATGCCCAGCTGACTGGAGTCTGCAGACAGTTATGCAATTTAATACAGTATTAAATTACTGGAATAAATGTTATTGGAATGAGTACTTGCACTCATTTCATTCAACCTTCCCAAAAGCTAAGCTAGTTAAGTGGCATTCACACCCAACTGGCAAGCAACTCACCCACTTTCCTTTTCTTTTTGACTACTTCCTTGCTCATCATCATCACTGAAGTTCAACTGCTCAGTGTAATCCACTTCACTCTGAGCACCTGATGCATAAGCAAATATTCAATTAATCTTTCAGAAGGATTCAATGTACACATAACAGAAAACATTAATTTGATGTGCTTACCAGCCCAGCCTTCATCAGCCTCAGCATCTAGATTATCAAATTTATCAAGTTCTTTAAGTTCACTAGCACTAAGAATGGATGGTCGCTCAATAGGTTCTGAACACCATGAAGGTGGTCCTCTTCCCCTTGGCCCTCTAAAATAAAAAAGAGAGAAACAAAGACCACTGTCACTATTTATCCACAAAATGACTAGATAAAATGTCAAATTGTATGCAATTATTTGAAGTATACAGTACTGTTCTCTCAAATACAGTATAAATGTGAACTATCATCCATGTGTGTGACTATTGTAGTTCAAATAATTACTGCTACACCACCAGATGGTTCTTTATGTAAGAGAAAGATTAGATGCTATAGTCTTGCTTGCACACTTCATAAACAAGCCAGACATCAGTTGACAGTAGAAAACCACGTGCCTTGTAACTTTCAAACAACAAACTGCATGCATCTGGCATCCTTCTTAACACCAATTTATCCACCTTGGAGATATTCCTTTATACTTTTCAATGCTTTCCCACTGTCAAAGGTTCTGTACCTTCTTCCTACTCCTATACTCAAGTTTTCCCAGTCATCCCTCTCATCCTGTCCTCTTCCTGATCCCAACAACAGATCACCCATCAAAGTTTGTACCCTACTGCCTATAGCATCCCCTATTTCCTCATGCATGTGCACAACCATCCTCAACTATGGAGAAATGCACAGAAAGGAGGAAAACTAATTTTATAATGCATTACAGTTCTACAGTTTTATAATGCATTAGTTGGAGAGCAGTAGAGTTGAGAACCAGAAATTAACTACTTTCATTATAACAATAAAAGAGTCCTTTTACAGGCAAAATACTGGTTGAAGTTTTAAAGGTGTCCCCAACTGACTCCTGCTCTTCCCAATCAAAAACCCTGTAATGTGCAGAATTCCCTCAAGTTTTGCAGTTGTCAAACACAAATCACTCCATGGCACTGCTCCACACAAGCCAAACTTGCGAGACTAACCAGTGGCAGTTCTTATCTAGTGTATAATCATAATCAATATACTCAGTGCAAATTCCCCCCCCCCCCCCTTTTCTCCATTGAGTCAGAGTTCATACCCATACAACAGTAACACTTGTAAGGTTTCTTACCTGCTGGGCTCAGAATTGGGAAATCTCGTTGGACCTTGCATGGAAGGAGGATATGCCATTCTAGGATACTGATTAAACATCTAAGAAAGGTTTAAAAACAGGAGGCATTCATTAAAAAAAAAAATAAATCATTGCATTAAGCATACTGAGATCATCGAAGGAATCACAATGGAAGTAAAGCAAGACTCTTCACTCAAGACAGTTTGCTTAATATCACAAGTGTGTGACATCAAGTCACCAAGGTGGAGTGATTACAAGCATTGATCAACTCCTGACAAGTTCAAACTCAGTGTAGCAGGAGCAGCAACAGGTAGCCACATCCTTCAAGGAGTTGGTTGCAATCCCACCTCTTCTAGCAGAACTGCTAAGCATTCCATGGAGGGAGGAGAAAGGGGCATAAGGAAATCACGCTAGCCAATAATCAATCCCTGCTGCTTAAAAACTTTTCATGTAACCATCACTTACATAAGGTGGCATCATTGCTCTGTACTGAGATGAGATAGGCGGTTGCTGCTGGCCATTCAGCTTGGGCTGAGGGACCTGTGGTAACCGCACATCCCTCTTTTCTGCTGCCTTCTGGCCGTCATTTTGTTCTGCTGGTGTAGCATTACCATCTTCTTGACCAAGAGCCTTAGCTTCTTGATCGGTTGGAGAACTGGGCGAGTTGCTCTTATTACCACCTTCTCTCCAACTAGTAGCATCTGCATGGACAGAATCAGTACAAGAAAAAAACAAGAACAGACTTTATATTACAGATTTACAGATGGGCATGATGAAAAACACATTCTTCCTACCCAGTTTTCAGAGACACAGCGATCTGTGCAGACACATGTTCATATCTGCTACCGAAACAAGCAACGGCCACTTGAGAAAACAGAGGCTGTTTTCTAATCCTCTTCAGCCCTATATCCAGCTGTGTTCCTGAAGGCTAAGAGTTAAATTTATAGACTGCTCTTAGTTGTCCTACTCTACCTTCCAAACCACAATGCAATTTAGGAAGGATACTAATAATAGCACAGGAGAGAAAACAGATTTAGTTGTGGTAAGTGGGCCACTGTTGACTCAGTGAGAAGATGCTGTCAAGGGAAAGATCACGCTTCTTAAGTGGCAAAGGCCTACCATGAAACTCTCAAGCAGCTCAAAATGACATATACCTGTACGTTAGAATCTAAGTGAAGACAGGTATCCAGAGTCTGGCTTGTATCTCTGTCTGATAAGGATAGAAGTAATGAGGGCTGTACTTCTTGGTGTGAATGTCTAGCAAGAAGTCCAGGAAAAGTAAGGGATTTTAATGACCTATCACTTGTGCCAGGCAGTCCATTCTTTTAGGAGTTTCTGCCTACAGAGCATGGGTTATGACAAAAAAAAGAGTAAACTTAGCAGCAGTGCTCAAATCCACAGGGACCAACAAAAATTCAGACACACATTGTAAATAATGTTCCTTTAGGGGCACAAACCCTTTAAGCAGTGTTAAAACTATGCTCCTATGTATCCATTACAGGTCTTCCACTTATCTTTGCTGGGGAGCACAGCTGCTAAAGGGGCAACACTCGTCATGTTGGTTTACATGCTTTCTGACAGCTTTCTGCTGTCAGACCTGAAAGAAGGTCTTAATATAGTATGCACAGTGCCAACCAAAACTGTAACTGCCTGTAGGAGGCTGGAAGAGATACGCGTAGCTATGGAAAATAGCTAATTTGGTATTGGACATCTCTCAAATTTCTTGACACGCTTATTCTTTACATCAAAATCAGGTGAGGACATTAACAAGCACATAGCCTCAGTCTGCAGGACCTGACAAACAAATCAAGCAAAACTGAGGCCTGTACAACAGAGAGGAGTTAAGGATTCCCCAAGAGCCCAAGCCCTCTAAAAGCAGGGCACATCTTGCCTACCACTGGCACAAGACAGTGCCACCTACACTGCAGGAAAGGATCCCTAGTCCCATCAAACCTCATCGAAAACAAGCTTTTGAGGAAGAAAGGAATCCTGTTTTTCACTGGAAGCAAGCACAATCCCACATGCCCCCCCATTAAAAGAATATGGGGAAGCAATACATACACATTTCTTCAGAGACATCTAAAACCAGCACTGTTATGGTTGTTTTCACTAGATCTAATCCCCGCCAGCTGAAACAGATCCAGCTAGTCAGACCACCTCAGCCATGAGCTGAAGATGCCAATGCCTTTCAAATCACAGTCCACTCTTTTGGTATCCTGTAGATCAAACTTCCTATTCAGGATTTTTCAGGCTACTCTCTTATGAGAACTAACTATTTGGGGACAACCCTAATGATGATTTATATAATTAGTTAATATTAGGAGAATTGATTAAATACATATTTTAGCTGTTGTGACCTCTAGCAGCCAGAAGTAAGAAAATGCCAGTATTGTACAACTAACAAATGCTCTTCAGAGCACAAGTGGAGTACTGACTAGGTTGGGAAAACAGAAAGTGAACTGCAGGATAGGATTAAATGCCCTATTTTCCACACACCAGGAACACAGTAAAGCAGAAGAAAGCCCCCAAAATCTGTTTCTTCAGTGTAGGAGTGTGTTGATTAAAACAGTCAATTCATTGTCAATTTATTTTGTACAGGGCACAAGTAATCTTGTAATAAACAAGTTACACACCCACACAACTTCACAAAAATTTGTAGTATATACTTACTTTGCGGTCGCAAGTTGGGTCCTGATCCGTGGAGCTCTTCAGGTGTATCTTTCTCTTTCCCTGACTTTTCCTGATCCCCAGCTGCCGGCAGACTGGGAAACTCTTGCTGGAAATAACTATTTACTTGAATAGCTGGACCTACGCAGCAAGATATTCACAAAGTCACAACTTTCTGTAGTCATAACAGTTCAGAAAGTGATAAAAGCCTGATCACCCTTAAAAAGTGAAGGTTAAAGCCACATTAATTTACTGGCAACATAATTCACATAAGTGAAGAGCAATCCTTGTAAAGCATTCACATTTGCTACCAAAGTTGTTAAATTTACTAGGCCAACTATCACACCTGTTGGGGCTGAGAAAAATCCAGAAGCATCAGAAAGTAATAAAGGACAATGGAACAAGACTTAACACAGGGAATACTGGAAATTCCTCGGCTCTATTAACACTGTTTTCTTCTCCTTCCAGACAAAGATTTCCCTCAGTTTATGCTACAACTATAGTCAACCCCAAGAATGGGAAACTACATTATTGCAAAAGCCCTTAAGTTTAATTACTGTTCTAATAACAACAAATAATTCTTCAGGACTTTAAAAGGCCACAGCTTTTACATTATGAGAAAACTATCAGAACCATAGCATTCTTTGATTTCTAAAACCCTTGACATCATAACTCAGGATTGGAATGTAAGACTTCTGTTGCACATGGTAGGGAAGCCAAATATATAGTCTTCCTCTTTAGAAGGTTTTGTTAGCATCTACTCAGAATCAATTTCTCACACCCCCCTCCCCCCCTACACATAATGGATATTGACCTATTAGGTCAACTAGTACCAAATCACTGATAATCTTACTACGGGAAGATTTCTATTCCAACAGCCTGAATAACACCCTGTTCCTGTACCTGTCTTTATTACTGGCTACTGTAAGTGACATTGTATTAGGCTACATGGATTATAGCGGAAACTCACAAAAAAGGATCTGGACATATGCCATCCAAAACCCACCAATCCCCATGATACACTTTTCTTTTTTTTTTTTTTTTTTTTTTTTTAGCTAACAGCTAGAAAGCTTCTGTTCTCTCCGATCTGTGAAAGAATCCTTTGTAACAATAAAATGCAGGGATGTCCTGATGGTTTTTTTTTTTTCCTTAAGATTATGAGTCAAGCACAGGATAAACTCCTTACTCTTTGTACTTTCTTTGTAAACGCATGACAGCAAATATCACTATTTACCCCTGTGCCTACAAATTGCCTTGAAATCTTTCAATCTTCATTCCAACTTCACATACTATGGATCACATTAACTTGTTTTTTGTTAATGGACACTGGACTCTTGACATTCCCAAGCAGCTACATCCAATGACTTGCTTAACGGGACTGAAAACTGCAGTCGCACTAACTGGATGGCCTTCCAGGCAAGGGAGCCTCTTCAGAGGTCCTGTGGCATGCAACATTCATGAGTTTTATGAACTTTGAAAAATGTTTTCTGCTCAAGTCTACACAGTAGACTTTAACAGCAGTCTGTTACAGCAGTAACAGCAACAATGTTTTAATTGCAAAGTAATGGCATCCTCAGTGATCAGCTTGACAGCCCTTAACCTATCAACCTGAAATAGCCAGATTGTCAGCCAACAGTTCCGAAAGAAGTCAAAGAATTAAAAAATGTTATGGTAGCAATCAACCCCAACTTTTAGCCAATGCACGAGCTGAAAAATACATGCTGCCATTACATTATAGAAGTCTTTCCTTTCTACATGGCCACCAACAGCATCAGAGAAGGATTTAGTCTTGCCTCACTCAACTGCAGTCTTAAAAGAGGACGAGGCAGCCAGCTGAATGACTGCTGGAATGCATACAAGGCATCTGGAAAAGCTACAAGTTCCACCAGCCAACTGCAGATCAGGAAAACATGAACACAACAGGTGTATCCCGAGTTTCAAACTGAGGAGAAGAGCAAGCAGCTGATGCCAATTTATTCTGTATTTCTTCTTGAAACAGCAAACCCACTACTGCATTAATTGAATGAAATGAGGGTGCCATCTGGGCTTGGCACACAAGCTGCCATGGTAACTACAAAATTATTAGCTAAATGCATTTTGAAGCCATTGAGCTGAATCACTATTTCCTGTGTCATAGAGATGATCTTATCAGCTTATGTAGAAAGGCTGGTATGCAGATCACTTTGCATCAGTATTAATTCCTTTTTTTTATTCTACAAAAATCCTGTAAAAGCTTAAAGGAAGAGAGTTCCTATACTTGACAATGAAGGAAACACTGAGCATTACAGAGGAGAGCAAAGAGTGGAAAATCTAGAATTGTCACTGCATAAAGAGGCAAAATAATTCGATATGCAATGTTAACAAACTCCATATAATGGCTCAGAAGTTACCTCCATGCAATTCAGATTTTACTATTCCAATATCTCTACCCAGAAGAGAGCTCACTTCTTCGACTTGGAAGCCAAAACTCTATGTTATAGCCACAGAAAGCTTGCAAGCCTCAAATTTAAGGAATAAAACATTCGTAATGGAGACAGAGGAATTCTAAGTAACCTCTCACTCTACAAGCAATTAAAAAAACATCTGCTAAAGATTTAGCTCTGATCTTACACCTGTAATGAAAACACTCAAGCCAAGATTCACACTAATGGAAATAGTTCTCCATCCTTTAATACAATTATGTTACAAACCCCAAAACACACCTTTAATGCTTTTCCCAGAATAAACCCTACTTGAATACTATCACTTTGAAAAAATAACCAAGGAATCTATAAAATAAAGGGAAAAATATCGCATAGCAGACATTTAAATAGAAGCAAGACCATACACATTTTGCACAAAATGATCCAAAATTATGATCGGAATGACCACTAACTGTTTATGGTTCTCCTTTTCATGCCAAAATTGTATGCATTATAACTACCGACCGAGATTTTCCCTCCTCACCACAGCCACGTTCAAGATCTTATGCTGTCACCACCATTTCCCTGTCAATCCAAAAGGGGTGACTATGCCAGCCCTTTAAAAGGCAGTCAGACCTGCTGCTAAATCAGGCTGGAGCTCACTTGAGTGACAGGGGATCAGCTCACCTTCCAGCCAAGAAAGTTGTCTCCACAGCATTCATAGTCCCAACTGTCCCGGTTAAGACTCAAATGGTTGCTGAGTCTGGGGGTCTCTCACAGCTGCATTCACAGCCTGCTAGGCCTGTCAAGAACCCCTCCACCTTGAACATCACTTACCATCTTGTCCACCTGGTTTGGTGTTGGCCCACGATTTGGCAACAGGAGCTGCTTCTGGAGGAGCAGGAACAGCAGGTTTTGGCTGTGCCTGTGGCACTTCTGGCTGTCTAGAATTAGAAGAAAGCACTTGTGAATACAAGAGGGTGAGCACGGTATAAGATCACCAGGATTACTACCACAAACAAGTGAATGAAATGAGGTAGCTACACAGTTGAAGAACCAATAACTACTCTTCTGCAGAAAAACCATTTTCTTACATAAAAGGAGTTGTTATAGTAACAGTTAAAAATTGGAATAAATTAGCTAATTCTTTCAAAAGTAGATTTCCCAAAGTGGAGAGGAATGAATGAAAATGGCTGAGCAGAAAATGCAGTCAGGCATGAACAGAATTATAACTTTTGAAGTAGTATATTGGACAATCAAAACCCAACCAATCTACAACCACGGAAGGGAGTAATTTGGAATAATGTTCTCTTGCCTCAGGAGTTAATAGAGGAAAGCACTTAAAGACCACCATGAACTGAGAGAAAGGAGGCAAATATATGTTAGAAATTACAAAGTAAAAGAAACTGGTAAGGAAAGCTAAAGGCATCATGAAAAAATTATGGGTACCATGAACTGGAGCCCAGAAGTTTAAGCCTATTAAGAACAAAGTCCCAATTTCACTATCTTAACAATGAAGAGGCAGACATAAGCACTCATTTTGTCCAATATAAAAAACCAGGCATATTCTTGAAGATCTTCCTAGTCTACAGATTCAGTGATGTTGTTTAACTTCTTTCAAGAACAGCTATTTCTGAAATCTTTATATTCAGGTAACTTAAGACTCCAAAGCATTAGTGTCTACAAGTCAAGATCTCCAGTAGTAGTAATTTTTGATAAAATAGAAGTTACAGGGCAAATCCAGGAGTCTAGAATCACTTTATTATACCAGTAAAAAGATAACTAGTGCAGTATCAAGTCAAGTTAACTTACAATAAACAACTGTAAATGCTTTAAATAGATCCTAAAGTAATCCTAAATTTCTGAGAACTGCCACCAGGAAGTCAGTTCCATTTGGGTTCTGCAGCGATCAGCCCAAAACTCTACACGGTAGTCTCAGAAATTATGTAGAAGTCAACATCACCAAAAAAAACCCCACTGCTGGGGAGAAACACACTTGCTTCTCACAAGGATAACTAAAAGCAATTTTTACTTGTTTCCACAGATTACTAGAATTTTAAAAAAAAAAATCTCATCTTTCCTGTTTCCACTTAGTTGTATTTTCTTACAGCTGCACATTTTCTAAACAGACTGCGGAAGTTCGAACTTATGTCGCTGTACTTTGCCACTCAGAAGTGAAACAAGGAACAAGACTGTTAAGGGTTTATTTCTTACAGTTCTACTGTTTCAAAGCCAAGCCCATTTAGAATTTGAGTTATACAAACACTGTCCTATAGGTGTACCATTCCATAAGGGAAAGAATCATAGAATCATTTAGGTTGGAAAAGACCTTCAAGATCATCGAGTCCAACTATGATCCATGCCCACTAAACCATGTTATGGAGTACCCCATCTACGTGCTTTTTGAATACCTCCAGGGATGGTGACTCAACCACTTCCATGGGCAGCCTATTCCAATGTCTGACAACCCCCTCAGTAAAGAATTTTTTCCTAATATCCAACCTAAATCTCCCTTGCCGCAACTTGAGGCCATTTCCTCTCATCCTATCTCCAGCCACCTGACAGAAGAGACCAGCACCCACCATCACTACAACCCCCCTTAGGTAGTTGTAGAGAGCGATAAGGTCTCCCCTCAGCCTCCTCTTCTCTAGAGCAAACAGCCCCAGCTCCCTCAGCCGCTCCTCGTAAGACTTGTGCTCCAGGCCCCTCACCAACTTGGTTGCCCTTCTCTGGACACGCTCCAGCAACTCAATGTCTGTCCTGTAGTGAGGGGCCCAAAACTGAACACAAACAAAACTGAACACAACTCAGCTTGGTGCTAGCTGAACTAAATCAATACACAACAGGCTGCACTATCCAGGAAAAAGGGACTGAAGCAATACCCATAGGAAGAATGACAACTTGGGAAAGCAACAGAAAAAAAATTTTGTAATCACAGGCAGCAACTCACACACGTGAACTCCAATGCAGTGATACAAGAGAAAAAGAATTAAACTAAAGCAAGCTGATACCAAGAAGCTACCTTTATTCACACACTTGCAAGAAGAATACCAAAACACTTTATATGTGAACTGCAACATTTATAAGCATGTTGAAGTATTGGAGAAATATAGTAGTAGTTACAAAGATGGTCTGAAGACTTGAGCAAATGCATTTAGGAATTGAGGAGAATTTACTCGTGGCCTGGGCATACATACCTGTTCCTGGGAACAAAACCCTCCCCCTCACTAGTTTTACTTGTATGTGGTCTTCGATGCCTTTATCAGAACAACGCGTATGAAAATACAAAGGCAAACACCTTCCAGTTGCAGATAAGGGGCAGCTATTTATTTATTTTTAAATGCAACATCAATTACTAGAATATACTTTTAACACACGCAGTAGGCTATGGAAAGGCAGACAAAGATGCAGATAAAGTGTGCTTTAGTCAAACAAGCTACTGGCTCAACACAGATTTAACTAGACAAAGTATAAGTGACCTTGAAGTTCAAGAAGATGTTTTTAAAGTACCATACAAAACATTGGGCAGAAAATGACAAATTTGGTTTCATAAGCTTAAAATAAAAAGCTAAACACAACAGTATATTCCTGAAGTCTAACAGCTTTTCAGAGAGATGTCAAAAATTGACATTTAAATGTAGTCAAGTATACAGGGAGACATAAAGGGACAGCAAGAAGGGGAAGAAAACCTTTAATCATCTTTTGCTTTCACAAGTGCTAGTGACATACAGTCAGTGTCCCTATCTTCAAGGGTTTTTCAGAACAATTTATATGTCAAAGCATAAACACTTAAAACCCAGTTTTACTTTTGTAGTGAGAAGCATATCCTATTTTAAGCTTACATGGAAAAAACTTTTGCTTTAGAATAGCTTCTAATTAGATTATTGAAAAGTTTTAGTCTCTATTTTCTTTAGCTGACCTCCTGTACAAGTGTGAAACAAACTCAGCAGATGGAACTGTACTAAGCATGGGAAATTATATTATACACAGTATACATCAGTGCATCACCATCACCTCTGTTTTGTTTGTATCACATATTGGGGGAGCATGAAGCAACGGTGTAAAGTTTAAGACAGAAAATTTTTGTAAGTCTGTAGAATTTATAGCATACTAACCAAAGTGCAAATATTAAGAACCATTAGGAAAAGCACAGATTCAAACAAATGTGTACAAATCAAGAATTTTTGAGCTTCCTCTGCCATACATCAGCACAATCACACTAAATTAAACAGATTTTTGCATACTCTCACAAACTTGCAAGTTATTATTTAACTTAGCTGCTGTGTGCCTAAGGGTTCTTCCTAGAGTTCCAAGAGACTTTTAAGTTGATTACACTGATCTTACAAAAACATGCTATAGTATTTCCCTTAAGCAGCCACCAAAACTTACACAAAGGTACCCAAGTCAGTTGGCTAAAGGAAACACTCATCCCCTTATACAGAATTTGTAAGCGTACTGCTTTCCACCTAAGTGTGGTTATTATTGTTGTTGTTCTTTTGAACTATCGCCCTAATAGCAAGATTCTTCTTTCCTCCCTGGTAGCTATCTTGAGGATAGTCAAGTCGAGCCAATTTCTTCCCATGCCCTGCCCACCCCTTGTTTTGGGAAAGCTTGAGAGAAATAGCACAGCAAAACAACCCTGATCTCATTGGTCACTTACTTTTCTTCTTCATGCTGTTCTTGTTTTGAAGCCCATCCTGTGCCATCTTTAGGCACAATGTTCACATTAGGGTCATTGCCTTTGTTCTCTGCTTTGAGACTGGGGAGGTTAGCTGGGGGAGGCATCCTCCTTGAAATAGCAACTTTTCCAAGACTCTGTAATCCATGGCGTGCAGCAACTGCATGCCAAAACAGAAAGTGCAAGTTAACAATGCTGTTTAGCAGGTAGTATTCAGCAAAGCTGTACAAATCACTAAAAATGTTTTGCAAGAAACTCAAGAAAATATAAGAATTAGAAACACAAAATTCTTCATAATTTAATTTAAAAAATGGGAATTATAAAATACTTGGTTTGGGACAACTTGAGTACTTTTTGAATAGTGTGTCACTATGGTTAGCCTATTCCAGAGATTAAAAGGGATATATGGCCCCACCTCTATACACAATGCTCAGTGACAGAAAGCTAGAGGAGCCCTTTAAAATGTGACGTTGATGTTTTAATATCTTTTAACATGTTGACAAGCATCATTCTCTTGCTCCTTTTTGGGGTTTAATGTACCTTTATGAGTCCAGGAATACCCACATGGGTCCAACCCATTTATTTTTTGCTGTCAGTTTCAGTTAGCAGATGCTGCTCTTGCACAAACATTGCTACAAATTGCATTTACTCCAGACCACAAGTATAAAAGAGCAATATGAAGCTAATGGACTACATGGGACATTCAGCCTAGCAACTAATCATCTCAGGTGAACAAGTACAAGATACTGCCCTAGGCACATTGTATCATTACAAAAATCTCAGTTTCAACTTTTAAAAATAATATTGTGGCAAACTTTAACAAAGTTTGAATGTGCTTCCCCTCTTTCACCCCTCAATTTAGGCAAGTATGTCAAATCAAATTAAAAGCCTTCAGAGTGTCATTTCCCCCCTGGTTCTCAATTTAATCAATCACAAAAAAGCAGGCCCACAGTGGCCTTCTCTGAAACTTTAGTATAAGTTTCACCCAGTGTTTGTCTGCAAAACAAAGCACCTGATCTGAAAGTCAGCATTGTCTTGTTAATCAAACACCTCCAGTACCACAAGTGTTTTCTGAAACACGGTTAAGAAGCACAGCTGGGGAATGGCATGTCATATGCTGATAACAAATAGAGACTGCAGCTATAAACCAGTTTTTATTTATCTATACTCTATTTCCTACTAGACTGCAAATGCTGTCTCCCTGAACTGATACTCTTGTTTATAGCTAACCAGAAACTGTAATCAAGATTGCTTTCCAGAGTTCTTCTACTTAACTGTTGTATCAAGCAGTTCAAAAATCTTGCTGTGGTGAAGTGCTCATATACTTTGCACTCTTAATTAGTACTACAGTAATGATGAAATAGAATGCAAAACTACAGCCAGTTTACTCACCTGTGGTTTTCTGAGTTTCCAGTGATTTTCCCTTGTAAGTATTAAACAGACTGAGTGTTGCATACTTTGTTTTTCCATCCTTTGCTTTTGTACTCTGGCCTGACTTTTCCGACATTTCGATGGAAACTCATCGAGTCTGGTACTTCCTGCTCACCCCTCAAAATTTGCCTGAAAAGAAAAACTCCAGAAAAGTAAAATAATTTTAATATAAGCCAATACTTAAGACGACAGAGTTCATAAGGCAAAAGAGGACAGCATATTTAACACTCTTAGCACTGTTTCATTTAAGCATACCGGAGATGCCACAGAACACATTAGCCCTAGAAACCCCAAGCCTTAGGTAACACTATGTAATTTTAAAGTATTTCCATCTCCACAATTTGAACATCACAAAATCAGGAGGGTCAGCATTTAATTAATATTAAACACTGTAAAAGTGGTAAATATTGTCCATGATCTCACACACATTAAAAAAAAGCGCACACAAAGTTTCCACCAGCAGCTCGCTCCGCACCAGGAAAGCTCAATGACTTCACCCACTCCTGCAGCCAAGTGCTGAGATACCATTAACTGTGGTACCGTATTTCTGGAATTTGTTTTTTTTCCCCCAATTAAAATTATCATGAACTCAACAGCTAGAGAAATTAAATACACCAAGTCAGAAGTTTTCTTTATCAAAACTAGGAACATAGTATGTTCAGACAGGGAGGGTGAACAATTCCTTAAACCTAGAGTTACACTATTCTTTTTGCAGCAGTAAATTACAGGGCTGTTAGAGCTGGTCATCCCTCTCCTCTCTCCTTCCCCCAGAATAGCAAGCCTTGAGAAGAAGAACCCAGTAATTATCACTGATATTTCACTAGAAGTTCTTAGAAGGAACTTGACAGAGTTGCTGCTCATCATCAGGCAGGAACACAAGCGAGTGTTCGCTTAAACAGAACATTATTATATAGTGGATTTATCTTAACACCACCCAAAACCCCTGCTACCACCCTTACAATAACAATTTTTAAATATATTTCCATATGAATTCCAGAACAGTTACATATGCTCAAATACTCTTGCATTTCATTCTAAGAGCAAACTGCAATAAGCAAGACAACTTGTACATCCTGCTGAAACCCTCTGGTGATCAACAAACTCCCTGGTCAAACTTAGAGCCTCAGAAGGCCTTCAAAAGGAACTTGGATTCACATGCAAGGCACTCATGTATTAAGAATAGTCTGCATGGACAAGTAGTCCAAAGAATAAAGCACTTATTTGGTCATGACAGACATTAACCAATGCCAAAAGGCCAGGGAAGTTAAGTTTCATTTATATAGGAATGATAACATTCCCACTCTCTCTGCCTTCTACCTTAATTTACAAGCCATGATCAACAAGACTAAGAAGTAAAGATGGCAAATAACCTTGGGATGGTCCAGCTTCCGCAGGATTTTGGGCCAGATGCTATTCTATTACAATCCACAAAGACTGTTGCAAAGGGGACAGTCTTCAGCTTTATAGAGGGCCACATACATAGCTAAGAAATATATTCTCCCCTCTCCCAAGGACAAAGTTTCTCCCAGATTTTTTTGCCAAATCAGCCAACATTTGGCTATTTCAGCGGAATGTGTTACACCAACAGCCATTCCTCATGTCATCCAAAAACACAAAATACAAGATGGAAGGAAGCTGAACCCAGCTCACCAAGTGGACCATGTAAACCAAAACACAGAACTCTGATATGGCTGTTAGGCCATCTCTTATCTATCAAAAAAACCTACGCATTGAGGCTGCAAGGTTTCACTCAAACATCATTACAGGCACAGGGAAAGAAAAAAAACCCACCCCAAAACAAAAAAAACCAAACCTCACAAAAAACCCAGCCTGATACACAAATTTAGACATGCTTATCTTTGGAGCTACCAGGCAAGCACATTTCAAGCAACCATTCACTGTTCATGGCTGCCCCAATACTTATTTGCAATTCAACAACATGTCAAGCTTTGCCCATTATTATTATTCATGGCCACGCAACTGCTTTCAGCAAGTCTGGAGACCTGAATCCAGGCAGACTAGTTTATCAAGCTGGAGTCTAAATCAGACATTAGGCCCTGCATTAGCCTCTTCTTCTATGAGGAAACTCAGTTTATCATAAGGTCTTCAGTAAAATGTCTGTGAAAGAACCTGGCAGATTCTTTCCCTTCAACTTTCCTGTTACTCTCTGCTCCCAGACTTCTATTTATGATAAAAGAGTCTACCGCATTCATCCTTGAGCATCAGAGGAGTAGGTATTGGGCAGATAATTACCAGGAGCACATGGGTGGCAAACAAGCTTTCAGGTGTGCATATAACCATATCAAGTAATACACTATAATTACTTGATACTTAGCTATGCTCGCAAGCACTTTCAAGTGAGAACACATACACAGTTTTAATTTTCAGACCAAGACTCATCCCAGCCCCAGATTTTGTAAACAAGTAGCTTCACAATGGTGAATAATCTAGAAGCTGGGGGGGAAAAAAAAAAAAAAAAAAAAAAAAGACGATGACTCAGGTCATTTATTGCCCCCCCAATTCACAAAAGCAGTAAAGCCCTAACAGATGCAGGCAGAGCAGAAGACAGTTTGAGGATGGTTTAAGATAATGTTTTTATCATACTTTCCAAAGCCTATACCTCTGGTAGAGATCAAACACGGAAAATCTTAATCGTAACTCTTTTCTTCATAGAATAAAACAGAATTCATTCTTGGACAAATCTTAATTGTAACAATTGTTCTTTCTAGAACATTTGATAGCTTAAAGAACAGGAGGCAGTGATCATGTTCCCCAATAATGTCAAATTATTTTTTATGTCAAATTTACAAAAATTGGTCTGCTCGTTACAGCTGAGGACTATGCCTTTTAGAGTATTAAAATTCATACTGTTTGACAAGTTTTTCAAAGTTCCACTACAAAGAAAAAGAAGCAGAATATTTTAAATTCATTAAAAACACACATCCCTCAGTAATCTGACTTACAGAAAATAAATCAAGCACTGCTAACAGTGCTCTTTTAAATTAGACCAGTCAATATATTCATATTTAACTAAGTTTAGACCTGATACCAGTTGCCAAAGAAGATATACTTGCAAAACTGGACTTTAGACGAAGTACTCAAGCCAGGGATGACAAATCCTCCCTCTGAAGGGCCCATCTGGCCCTCTACAAACATACCTGCTAGGTCACAAGTTAAACAAGCACCCAGGGCCATCTAACAGTTATAAAGAGATAATTGCACAGTTTTGAGCCATATGAAATAAAATTTTGAGCTGTATCCAGCTCCAAAACCCTTGTCTTTTCACTCAAACTTGTACTTGTATATGGTACATTCCTATACAGGAGCATTAGAATCATTCCCTGTACAAGGGATTTTAACCTTGTACACCATGTACAAGGTATTTTAACATAGGACATGTTTAATTTGTGCATACGATAGGTTGGCAAGTACCAGACTCACCAAGCAATTCCCAGTTTGCCATAGTATTTATACCTTTGGTTATTATCAGTAAGGTAGCTGTTACTCTGAACTCTATTAGTCAAATTCTTAAAAGCGAAGTGCTGCTGTCTACTAGGTTTAGACTCGTCATATGAGTAAGAACATGAGACAGCTGTATACCTCTGAAGAGTAGCAACATACAAAAGATGTCAGAACTACTTAACAGAATTAAATAACTACCAGGATAGCAAACAGAAGAACAGGCAATAGTACAAGCAATAGCGGCAGCTGTCAGGGTTCACTGCACTATGAAGAAATTTAAGCAACTCAGCAGTTCATTTTGAATGACTGCAGTTACTATTATGCATAATCACAGAAGGCACAATGCTCCCCAACTTCTGGAGCAAAGACTACCTTTCAGCCGCTCTGTAATGTTATCAAATAAGCTAACTGACCTTCACTGTGGCCTTAGGATTTTAAGGTTAAAATTATTACAGTAATTTCTGTACCACACTATTTTTCCAGACTGCAACTGGTTGGCTTATTTAGATCCTGCAATGAAGTCAGAAGTATGTGTATAGAAATTAGCACAGTAAGTCGCTGCTACAAATTCTAGATATCTCAGTCTCTGTTAAGGAATATTTACCTGTACCCTCTTAGACACCTATATAGTTAGTAGAAGAGCAAACAATGCAGTATATTCTAGACTGTAGAATCATATTTTTAAAACAATAATAAAAAACCAGCAAACAAAACACACATACACAGCACACAGACCTTCTCCACTAAGATCCCAGCTCTCCTAATCATTTCAGAATTCCCCATGACAACTTGTTTAGAATGTAATGATACTAGTTTGTATGTCTGTAAACTTTGCATCATGCTCCAACAGGACCAGCTGCAGACTAGAAAAGATCTTACCTCCACTTTGGAAAAAAGTTCTTATGTGATCAAATAAGAAACAAAGTATTACATATTTTGAGGTCACTTCTGATAACTGGAGCGGTAAGAAGTTTAAAACATCTAACAACTCAGCAATTCTTGTTTCCTTCCTTTTCTCCCACCATGTCCATTTCAGTATTTTGTAGTTTTATTATACATATGAAAACAGTTTTACATACACGCAAGAACAGAAAAGCATTCTGTATAAGCTATGATAGTTTGTTGTCTCGGTGAACAAATACAGACAGGCGTGCAAACGGCAAGAGAGTTCTGCAAAGGTTCAGGTGGAAACTTAGCTGCTTTATCCACGGTTTCTGGAGGGGATAGATCAACTCTTATAACTGCCATGGGAAATAACTGTATTCTCTATGTTATGGTCTTCCAATTAATGTTTCTGTATATGTTTGAGGCACAGCATACACCATTCTTCACCTTTGGGAGAAAGATTACTATTCCCTGTATTTTTCAGATATCCATCCTAGCTGATATAAGCAGACAACTGCATGACAAACTCTCTGGATCTCTATTTCATATGCTGTATTTTTAAACCTCTAGACAAAAGAAGTCTTTATTTTTTACACAAGTGTAACATGTTGAGAGACTTCAACAATACAACAGTTATCTTTTATACAGTCCTATCTTCTTAAATCCCACACCTCACACTTATTTAGCCTACAAGCACACAATCAGTTAGGATAGGTAACTTGTACATTAGCTTCCCAGGATTTTGAAGTCTTAAAAACATTAAGTAAATACTAGAATAATTCCCACATTCCCTATTCAACACCACTAGGATATCTAGTCCCTGCCACCTCCACTCCAAGGGCTATATTTTGGCTAAATTTGGAGAAGGATGAGCTGCAATGACTTAAGGCAAAGGACACTATTCAGGACTCAAACCTGCTGAAGATTTCCTATGACCTTCAACTCTTGGTGCCTCAAATGCCCATCTGTGAAGCAGGAAACACCACAAAAAACACTACATGAAAGTTTATTCATAACTGGGACACATTAGCACCTCTCTCAAAACAGAAACCAAGAAACAAATCCAGAAGGACTTTTCATACCCTATTTTAAGCACACTAAAGAAAGTGGTTAAGGGGCAAAAACCATCATATACAAATTTGTCATTTGTATCCAGCCATAACTCCACTCTTCTTAGAATAGCTTTGTTTCTGGCACATTGAAGAATGTGGTTCTGGTAAGTTTTGGAACTAAATACAACTGAAAAAATGAAGCTTTTTTGCCACATGCTTGGTTGATGTTAGAGGCAGATGTTCCCAAATTCAGTGTTATTAATTTCAAAAGAGAATTCTTAACCCCTCAACAAGCCTTGTGCTCAAAACCCAATAAATAACGTGGTATTAAAAAATTCAGCTGGAAAGGTTCAATGGTAAGTCTGGCATATTTAGATTCCAGAACTTCACTGAAGAAGTTGCCTCCTAACTGTAAAACCTAAGCATAATCTGCAGCTAGATACTAAATTCTGAAAAAAAACCCCCAAACCTGTGTGATCTTCAGAAAAGAGACTAATTTAGACTGTTTACAGAAAAATAAAGCCAACTTAAAACAGAGAAACATAGGATACTGGATTCAATGAACCTGGAACTCCACAAAACCTTCATGTTTTATTTGTAACTCATTATCAAGGAACCCTGTTATTTTAGATGAACACTCAATATTGTATAATTATTGAATACATGGTTTTGTGCAGAGAAGATTGCACACAAATAACAAATGGAATCACAATTAAATATACTGATTTCACTTCTCTGACATGGATATGTTTATGAACAATACACACTAACTAACAATCTCTTATTGATGACCTTTTATTTACAACCTTCTGGTGCCCAAAGTATCATTCTGGGACTGAGGTTTTCAGGCCCAATTTTTCTTAGAAATCCCCCACATTTTGGCCATTTATCCCACTATTAAGAATTCTTAGTAGCTTCAGCACTAATCAGCTTAATATGATGTGAAAACAAGCCTCAAAAACCTCCAGTAACACTTAAGTAGCAAAAGACTCTGTCAAATCAAAGTATCTAATAAAGAAAAAGCCTCTAAGGTCAGGATTTCCCTTCCCCACCCCCAAGAGCAATTTACAGCAGTGTTCCTTGTCAAATAGGTTGTTGCTAAGCAGGATGAAAACTGCAGTAATGCTTTCAGGGACTTTTGAGCTTCTATTTCATGTCCCTCAGACATGGCTCTATGACCTAGAAGAATAGAAGCTCTCCAGATCTTCAAAGAGTTCTGGGTAGATCTCACTACAACTCATTATTGAACAAGATCTATACTAAGGTTTATTTCCTTAAAAGCCAGGCTAACACACATTTCTATCCCTGTTTTTTCTCCCCCATCTGTAGATTTTGGGCTCAATGGTTTTCAGCAGAGCTTGACAGAGGGTACATGATACAAAGACTGCATTGATTCCCTAAATTCAGTGAAGGCAGGTGGCCGAGTAGGAAAAGAAAACTCTTAATCACCATCTCTTCTGCACCCATCACCTCAGAGGAAAAACTGTAGCACAGGCCAATCTCTGAGGCACTAAACTATCTATAGAGGAGTATTGTTAATGGCCACCAAATGGAAAATCAACTTGAGTTTTGCTCCTCAGAACCAAAGTACTGTATCATGAGACAAAGCTGTAGCAAAGCTGGCTTTGCTAGTTCTACCATTCTTCAAATTACTCCCCTTTAAAGCCTAAGAAAGTCTTTCCAAAACACTACCAAAACTAGATATGTCAGGTGGAAAACAGATGATGACAGAAAAAAAACATTTTAGGACATTATCCCACAGATGCATCTTATAAAAATGCAGCCTGTGAATGCCAGAAATGAGCATCCACAAATATGTCTGCATCAGTTCTAAGAGACACCTAACAACAGCCTAAATAGAGCTACTAAGATTAAGCAATGAAAAACAACCAAAATTAGCCACCCACAAAATGTCTACACAGAAACTAACTTTACCACAAAGCATATGTTAGCTTAAACTAGCAATCTATAGAGCAAGCAAATCTCTTGCTGCCCTAGAAAGACTGGAAGGCAGCTTGTCAAATTGCCTTCTGTAAGAAATACTAGTCACCTAGAATATGGCCTTTCAACAGGACAACCAGCAACAAACCACATCATCTCAGGGAACTTCTAATAGGAGTGTCTTAAGTCTAACATGGCACTAATAGCAATGACTAACACTTTTAAAATAAACTTTTAGGACACATCCTGCAGCAGAAAAATATTAGCACGGACTAAAATAATCTGTCAGTTCTATTCTTTTTTTCTTCCCAGTGCATTCTTGAGAACAAAAGGAAAAATTAGTTAAGAGCAGCTGGCTGGAGTAAAAAACCACAGATAAAAGGACAGCAACCATGCAAACCTCAAATTTATCTCTATCCACAGATTTAAATACATTATTTAACTATATATGCATGAACATTTCACTTAACATGCACAGGAATCACATTGCTGTGCAACAGCCCTGCCAAAAGAAGCCTGATCCATAAGATCAATCATCAGCAGCATGTCTTTTTAAATGTACCCATATAACAACGGATCAAAAAGCCACAGACAGGATAAACTCACAGTGGCAATAAAACTGTCAAAAATGCACTACACATTTTCACATCACACAGCTTCTTTCTTTTAGCTAAGATAACTTCTGATACCTGTACTTTCTATGAAATCTTCTCCTTCTCAAGTGACCTCAGGTATCAGAGAAGTTATGGTCCCCTCCCCTCACAGGCAGAATGATGCCTGTACAGCTAGTTAAGAACTCTGGGAAAGAAAGGACAGTTTTAATTTCATTTAGTTTGAGGATAATTTTTTTGCATGTTTATATTCAGAATATCAAAGCAAGCTGTTCAATATTTTAACAAATACTACCGAAATATTATCTAAGGCAATACTGTTACCCAGTGGTTCAATGCTTTCAATGTTTACTTTCTTCCATGTTTTACACCAGCGGCCCAATTTTGGTCTCCCATTTTCCACTGGATAAGAGATAATGTTCATCAACACAGCTCTTACACTTACTTTTGCCTCTTACAAGGAAGGAAGAAGATAATGTAAAGAGGCACTCAAACAAATACAGCTATTCTTATGAACAAAATGCTGAAATTAGTAAGCACCTCCATAAAATTTTTATTCAGTTCTCAACTATTGTACATGTAGAAGATGTAATACCTCTGTCTACTTTAGCTTTATAATTACACTTTTAAGTACTCTTCTGGCTGTAGATTTTCCATGTTTGAGACATAAACCCAGTTTTATCACTAGAGAAGATTCAAATCTAAACTGTACAAAGTGCTATTAATGAAACATTTAAAATAAATAGTATAAGACTGGCTACAGAAGGCATGTTACAAATTATCAAAGAACAAAAAGCCAAGTTTTTGAGATGTACAAAGATAGGAGGTTTTGAAGGCTGATAAGTACTAAAAGACAACCAAGCAATGACTACCTAACTTTTTTTTAAATACTTTCTTGTCATCTTTGTAAAGAGATGGCCACATACTGAAGTAAAGCAAATTCTTTTGAAACTAAAAGTAAGGTTCTCTCAAAAGCCCTGCACAGAATTCTTTTCGCTGTGATAACATCCAGTGCAGGTCTTTAAATCCTTATCACATCAAGCAGAATGAAGACAGTAAAGAAGTAGTTTAAAAATAAATAAATAAATCTCTTTTCCAAGGAAAAAAGCTGGAAGGACAAAGCACAGGCACCACTGCTCTCACTGGAAGAGGCTGATGAATGGAAATTAAATTCCAGTTTAAATCTTAGACTAAAGCCACAATGCTTCTGATCTATTTAGGCGTCTATCTGCTGCTACAGTCAATAGGAATTAAGTTCCTACAGGGTATGATTTGAGCTGAAGTTTCCACCCTGTGATTCAAATGAGCAGAGTGGCCATAACTTTTTATGGGTAGTTTCACTGTTACCATTCAGAAGCTCCCCAAGAGCCAGCAACACATTTAACTTTTACTTTGTAGCTACTAAGATAAATATAGACTCATCGGGGCTTTCCAGACAACAAACAAAATTTGTAAGGAGGCAGCACATCACCACAGAAAAGGAGACCTAAGAAAGCAACAGCTGCTCCCAAGCAACAGGCAGTGAATGAGGTCTGGAGTGCAGACACTAACCAGCAGCAGATGAACAGGTGACTTAAATGGAGTTCAGGACCAACTAACAACCAACCCCTGCCCTTCTTCCCAGCAGGGAAAAACATTTCCTCAGACTACCACTCCTATGTCTTCACATTAAGGTTTCCACTCTTTCTAGACAGCTTTCTAGTAAATTTACATCCTCTGCAAAGGAAGGACAATGGCTTTGTATTTTAAAGATAATTTACAATTAAAATAGAAATCAATTTTTAAAAATACCAAGTATCAAAGTCCAGTATCAAGTATTTTGTATCTTCAACCTAAACACAGATGATAAAGCTCAAACACTAATTCTTTGAATTACCTTAAGTTAGATAATGAAAAAGGGTACAAGTATCACCCAGTGAGTTTTAACAAAAAAAGCCTCTACTATTGCCTACAACTTCCTAGCCTGGAACATCATTAGACTTATCACTGCACCTCCACATCACCAAGCTGGTGAAGAGGGCTTTAAACTACAGTTGTCAGGGGAGGGGAACCTCAATCCATCCCACTGTTACCTGTTTGATGTGTCAGCAATAGATGCCCAGAGTCTGGAGAGGGATCACAGGTGAGCACCTGAAGAGCAACACAAAGGAATCCCAGCCACTCCAGCCACTAAGTCAGCTTCATCAGGGGCCCAACATAAATGCCTCTATGCAAATGCACATAGTATGGGGAATAAACAAGAGGAGTTAGAAGCATGCGCATGCCTGCAGGGCTATGATCTTACTGGCATCACACAGACATGATGGGATGACTCCTGTAACTGGAGTGTTGGAACGGAAGGATACAGGCTCTTTAGGAAGGACAGGCAGGGGAGATGAGGAGGGGGTGTCGCCCTCTATGTCACTGACCAGCTGGAGTGCATGGAGCTCTGCCTGGGGATGGATGAGGAGCTGACAGAGCCTATGGGTCAGGATTAAAGGGAGGGCAGGGACAGGTGACATTATGGTGGGGGTCTGCTACAGGCCACCTGACCAGGAAGACCAAGCAGAGGAGGCCCTCTATAGACATATAGGAGCAGCCTCATGTTCACAAGCCCTGGTCCTCATGGGGTACTTTAACCACCCCAATATCTGTTGGAGGGACAACACGGCAGGGCACAAGCAGTCCAGGAGGTTCCTGGAATGCACTGATGACAACTTCCTTCTCCAAGTAACAGAGGAGCCAGTGAGGAGAGGTGCTATGCTGGACCTTGTTCTCACCAACAAGGAGGGGCTGGTGGGGCATGGGAAGCTCAAGGGCAACCCTGGCTGCAGTAACCATGAAATGGTGGAGTTCAAGATCCTTAAGGGCAGCAAGGAAGGTGCACAGCAACCTCATTACCCTGGACTTCAGGAGAGCAGACTTTGGCCTCTTCAGGGATCTCCTTGGTAGAATACCATGGGATAAAGCCCTGGAGGGAAGGGGGGCCCAAGAAAGCTGGTTAATATTCAAGGGTCACCTCCTCCAAGCTCAGGAGTGATGCATCCCACCAAAGAGGAAGTCGGGCAAAAACACCAGGAGGCCTACATGGATGAACAAGGAGCTCCTGGACAAACTCAAACACTTAAAAGAAAGCCTCCAGAGGGTGGAAGCAAGGACAGGTAGTCTGGGAGGAATACAGAGAAATTGTCCAAGCAGCCAGGGATCAGGTTAGGAAAGCTAAAGCCCTGGTAGAATTAAATCTGGCCAGGGATGTCAAGGGCAACAAGAAAAGTTTCTATAGGTACGTTGGTGATAAAAGGAAAACTAGGGAAAACGTGGGCCCTCTCCAGAAGGAAATGGGTGACCTGCTTACCCGGGACTTGGAGAAGGCTGAGGTACTCAATGACCTTTTTTCCTCAGTCTTCACCAGCAAGTGCTCTGGCCACACCACCCATCACAGAAGGCAAAGGCAGGGACTGGGAGAATGAAGACCCACCCACTGTAGGAGAAGATCAGGTTCAAGACCACCTAAGGAACCTGAAGATGCACAAGTCCATGGGACCTGAGGAGATGCAACCGCGGGTCCTGAGGGAACTGGCAGATGAAGTGGCTAAGCCACTATCCATCATATTTGAGAAGTCGTGGCAGTCCGGAGAAGTTCCCACTGACTGTAAAAGGGGAAACATAACCTCATTTTTAAAAAGAAAAAAAAGGAAGACCTGGGGAACTACAGGCTGGCCAGTCTCACCTCTGTGCCTGGCAAATTCACAGAGCAGATCCTCCTGGAAACTATACTAGGGCACATGGAAAATAAGGAGGCAACTGCTGACAGCCAACATGGCTTCACTAAGGGCAAATCATGCCTGACAAATATGGTGCCCTTCTACAATGGGGTTACAGTGTTGGTGGATAAGGGAAGAGCAACAGACATCATCTGCCTGGACTTGTGCAAAGTGTTTGGCACTGTCCTGCACGACATCCTTGTCTCTAAATTGGAGAGACATGGATTTGACGGATGGACCACTCAGTGGATAAGGAATGGCTGGATGGTCGCACTGAAAGAGTTGCAATCAACGGCTTGATGTCCGAGTGGAGACCAGTGACGAATAGTGTTTGTCAGGGGTCGGTATTGGGACCAGTGCTGTTTAACATCTTTGTTGGTGACATGGACAGTGGGATTGAGTGCAGCCTCAGCAAGTTTGCTGACAACACCAAGCTGTGTGGTGCAGTTGACATGCTGGAGGGAAGGGCTGCCATCCAGAAGGATCCTGACAGGCTTGAGAGGTGGGCCTGTGCAAACCTTATGAAGTTCAACAAGGCCAAGTGCACATGGGTCAGGGCAATCCCAAGCACAAATACAGGCTCGGCGATGGACTGAGAGCAGCCCTGCAGAGAAGGACTTGGGCGTATTAGTGGATGAAAAACTAAGTATGAGCCAGCAATGTGCACTTGCAGCCCAGAAAGCCAATTGCATTCTGGGCTGCATCAAAAGAAGTGTGGCTAGCAGGTTGAGGGAGGTGATTCTCCCCCTCTACTCCACTCTCGTGAGACCCCACCTGGCATACTGTGTTCAGCTCTGGAGCCCCCAACATAAGAAACACATGGACCTGCTTGAGTGGGTCTAGAGGGCCATGAAGATGATCAGGGGGCTGGAGCACCTCTCCTATGAAGACAGGCTGAGAGACTTAGGGTTGTTCAGCCTGGAGAAGAGAAGGCACTGGGGATACCTTACAGCAGCCTTCCAGTAGCTAAAGGGGGCCTACAAGAAAGCCGGAGAGGGACTTTTTACAAGGGCATGTAGTGATAGGACAAGGGGTAATGGCTTTAAACTGAAAGAGGGTAGATTTAGATTAGATGTAAGGAAGAAATTCTTTACTGTGAGGGTGGTGAGGCACTGGAACAGGTTGCCCAGAAAGGCTGAGGATGTCCCATCCCTGGAAGTGTTCAAGGCCAGGCTGGATGGGGCTTTGAATAACCTGGTCTAGTGGAAGGTGTCCCTGCCCATGGCAGGGGGGTTGGAACTAGATGACTTTTAAGGTTTCTTCCAACCTAAACCATTCTGTTCCAGCACTCAGGCAAAGCCATGCATACTCTCCCTATGAACACCTGAAGTACAGTTAAGTAAATTCAAGAGTAACTACACAGCTTATACTAAATTAAATACACAAGATCCCTAAACCCCATTCTGCTTAGAATATTTGCATCACAATTCTGAACTGAAAATCCAACATCTGCTATCTCCAGCAGCAGGACCTTTAGGCACACAAGACTCCTGCAGAAATCCTCTCCCATACTTACTCTGCCATTCAAGTACCTTCAGGTGAAACATGCAATGTCAAGACTCAGCCTTAAGTCTCTAATCTTTTGTGTAGCCGAAAAAATTAATGACTGGCTTAAAAGATCTAGACAGAAGTGATTTTAGTTTGGCTTCTGAGTTTAGAAAACATACTTTGGTCATTTTTTTCAAACTTCTTCGCAACATGAGGGATAGTTCTTTAGGCTAATATGCTGATGGAATCTGCATATAACCAAATAATAAAGAGAACGGAGTTAAAGGTTGAGGTTGTACACCATAGTTGCATGTGTTACAGGCACCATAAAATTATGAGATTCAGAAACCCTGTATGTGCCACTAGACCAAATGTACATTGGGTTCAGCATTCACATCTAGTGGAATGGACCAGAATGATCTTGGTCTTAACATACCAACCTCAACACTGATCCAGCATATCTTGTTTCTGTTCTTACAGTCATGGTTTTGGAAGGTTGCATTTGTCTCAGATAGCTTCCCACTGATGACCGAAGTAAATGTGGACTCAAGCTTAAAGAAATAGTTTTCTGTATGCCTGCTGGCAAACCCAAATAGTAATGACCGACAGGCTAGTGGAGCTTACAATTCTTTTTAGAGCAATTCCTAGTTCAGGTCGAGGCACAACAGAGCAGCAATGCAAAACAAATCTTGTTTCTCACTGATACATGAATAAAAACCTTCCAGAGCCTGAAAAGACTACAATCCATATTGCATGAGAAGAACGCAGTTACTAGACTAAAATTTCACCAGTGGGGTAGAGTGACCACATAAGATATACTACAGCCTTCATTGGTATTACAAGCGTCTAGCTCATTTACTCATTTGTTCTACATAAACCAGACTAGTGGAAAGAAACTTAATACCACCACGGCTCAAGTAAAAATGACAAAGATTAATAACTACTAATAACTGTATGGTATTAGAAGCATTCCTTCAAGTACCAGCCCATTTTCAAGTTATCAAAGTACATTTAAACAGCTTTGCCAGAAAGGATTTTTCAAGATATTCCAGTAGAGATTGACAGTGCGTGCCACACATAAGTCAGAACTAGCACACCATAAAGCTAATGCACTAACACAACACA
Organism: Haliaeetus albicilla; assembly: GCF_947461875.1. Classification (NCBI taxonomy): domain Eukaryota; kingdom Metazoa; phylum Chordata; class Aves; order Accipitriformes; family Accipitridae; genus Haliaeetus; species Haliaeetus albicilla. Next base: position 36,727,237 of record NC_091490.1, on the reverse strand, counting down.
GCTATTCTTGCCATGTTCTGATAATCCTCAAACATAAATTAGAATAATTTAGATGTTTTGCAAGATTACTGAATACATTTCAACTACAAATGTATTCTTTTCTGAAAATATAAGATCCAAACTTCTTTGCAGCTCACTTTTAAGGCAGGCTATTTTATTCCTCCTTAGCCTGACAATTTCTTTACACATCTTTATTTCTTTATCACTAAGCATTAGAGCAAATTTTTTTGCAAGACAGATTTTTGATTTTCCAGTTTCATGTAGCTGGTGAAGAAACTTTTTAAAATTTTAAATTTTTAATTGTGGCAGGAGTTTTGAAGTGCTGGAAGGAAACCAGGACGGTGGGGCGGGAGGGGAACAGTTTCTATACAATTAAAGAGACAATCATAATGAGATGCATTCTCATTACTTCTGGGAAGAGAACAATGTAAGTGCTTTCACCCAATTAGCTTTTCAACTTCCAGATGCCACACGAGATTTATTTTCAAGATTTGCAAAAGCATTTATTAAAGAAATCTCCATTATTTAAAAGAATGAGAAAACTTCAAAGCTCTCAAAACTGAATCACTGCCTATTTGAGAAAAAGATAAGGGAATAGATTAAGGCAAATTCTTGCAGAAACAAGCCATGTACCTGCTACCAAAATACAGTATTCAAATAGTAGGTTGGTAGGCAGCATTTTTCACTGAATACAGAAAACTAATGTGACCTGTCTTACCAATGAGAAGTCTTTTTTAACTGAAAAAGTTACAACTATTCACTAGGCTTCTTACAAACTAATTTAGGTCAGTTTATCCTGACCACAGCCATTCTCTGTAAAGGCATCTGTTAATGTTTAAGAACACAAACAGTCCCTTAAAAAAAATTACAAATGCACTTAGCACACTGTCACGAGTACCGCTTTGTTTCTTGCTCAACTGCATCATGCCATCCAGCAGAAGCCTGAAAAGGCAAAAGTACTAGCACGCCCATTATCCTAGCACGCCCATTATCCCCACGCACACAGAAAGAGACATGGGGAGTCTCCTTAGTGGCATCCTGAGTAGCGGTTGGTCTGTCAGGCTGAGAACAGGGGAGCAAAAGGGTAGTCCACAGTGGGGCTGCAAAAGAAGCTACACAACGGGTGATATACAGATGTCCCCATGTCCTTTCAAATGAGACTGCTGAAAATATCCAAATGGTTGGCATCTCTCCGCACTTGGTACATTTAGATTTAGCTGCACAGAAAGAATAATCAGAACTGGTGATGATGGTGGGTTTGAAGATCCATTTGCAAGAATAAAGGAAGCAGAACTGCTTGCCCCTACAGCAAAAAAGGTATGAGCAAGATGTCTCTACATATTACTGGATTTCCTCTTATTTCTAGACATACAGAGTAACAGCGAGCTGCAGTTCCCTTCCGGCTGCACTTCAGCAGATCTGACTCCAGCTGCAGGCTGAACACTGCTCAGGATCTGTTCCTCTGCAGGTGGCTGTCTGGCATAAGTTAGCAGAAAACAACAGCTGAGCTGAACAAGAGGTGACTCCTTAAGTCAGTCACAGTGTTTGGTGCAAAACACTTCCTTTTAGGAAGCTGATGAAAGATAATCGATAGGTACATGAAAATAGACCAGATTCCCAACAGATGACCAGAAGCTGCAGCCATATAAAACTACTCAGCTCTTCACTGTTTCATTTTTCCCTTTCATTTTAATACTCTTACTGGAAAAGCCCTTGCACTTTATTACAAACTCTGAAACAATGCCATTTAAACCAGTGGCATATTTCCAACCCTTTCCACCCACCCCACGTTCAATTGGACAGTGGAAGAGGGCAGGTCAGTTTAGAGACAAACGTAAAGCCATTCCTTGCTGGGAATAACTCAAAGAATCTTTTTCAAGACTTCCATTTCCTGCTTCTTTACCACAATTTCCAAGCCCCACTGTAATAACTAGCATTTCTTGACAGAGGAAGCGACAGTTTCAGCATTCTTCCCAAGGAACCACAACGCACTTTGAGCAGTGGATTTCTCTCCACATCATACCCTTCTACATCTTTAAGTATCCCTGACCTCAGCTGCAAATAAATAAAAGTTTTTATACAAAACTTGTTTTTCCAAAGCCCCTATTCATAGATCAGCCTCTAAGTAACATGAATAGTTACATCTAAGGTTTTTTACTTCAGAAATCAGTTAGATGTTGCTTTGAAATAATGTTCAGGCAAGCTCTTCGATTTGTGAGCTTTTTCAGAATATTTTGGAAGTGCACAAGAATCACCCTAGGGCTACATCCTTAAAGATTTTAATTTCTCTTTAGAACATATGTGCCAAAACGAATTCTCTCTTCTCTAGCTATTTTTTCCAACTCTTTTCTGTTCACCTTCTTAAGACACTTTTGTTATTGAAGGGTCCAACCTGAAGATGGAAGTACACTCATTAACTACAGGAATCTACAGAATAAACCATTTTATAGAGAGTTGTGTATGACCTTATCATGATAAAAAAAAAAGTTCAAAACAGTTACTCTCATCAGTTATGTAATGACTTAAACTACTTGTCACCACCTTCAAAACTTCCCACCTTGCTCAACACCTAAATTGTGTTGCCTGTAACTCCTACCATATACCTAACCTGATTCATGTACATAAAAAATAATAATTTCTCCTCTGTATTAAGAGATGTTACAGCATATTTGTTTTTAAGGCTTTTAAGATAGTCCCACTGTGAGAGTGAGAGCCAGGGCTGCCAAATGTACCAGCTTATAATACACCATTGACAGCACCAATAAAAAAAACTTCACTCCCCTGCATACAAAGGTGGTAGAATTTGCTCCTTGGTCTGGTCCAGCTTGGAGACGGCTCATAGCTGCTCACAAACAGTCCCTCTTACCTGGTACCTGTTATCCTCCAGATCTCTGGTTACATGTTTTTCCCTGTGACTCACTAGTTTCTTGGAATAGAGACCATCTCCTTCCTCATTGAAGGAATGCTCAGCATGTAAGAGATGCAGCTGCAAAAAACACACTGACAACAGTTCTGGACAACACTGGTTAATTACACTAAGGGTCAACTTCAGCCCTCTGCTTTAGACTGGATTCAATCATGTCTTGTTAAAAAACAGAGAAGAAAAAAAAAAAGATGAGGAGCTAAATTAGAAAAGCCTTATCAGCATACCCAGCTTTACATATCTGCTTTTCAGCATTACAGAACCCATTTTCCAGGGAAGTAAACTTACATCTGCCAAATGGCTACAGATGAAATTTTACATCTTCAGTTGCTCTTGGTTCTCTTTTTATTCTGCTTAGAACCCCATGCCCCCATGTGTCTCTTGATACGCTGCTTTCAAGATGCAGTAGCTAAATACTTAAGGCTCAATACATTACCAAAATACTTATCAAGAAACTTTTCTTTATCCAAAGCTAACTTCATACTACAAAGCTCCGTCCGTGCTGGTAGCTTGATTTGTGGCATGAAAAACATCTCCTAACCAAGATGACTCCAGCAAATTAACCAAGTAGCTATGTCACAAGCCAAAGTCAAGTTTTTTACTAGAACACATCTTTCCTACAGACTATTTACACACATTAGCAAAAGAAAATGTTATTGTTCCTCCTCACTAGAACACTTCTACTGCGCACCTATATATACACCTAGATACACTTGTACAGGAAGCACAGACTGTCCTAAACACTATTATAAAACAAGCCCTGGAAATACAATAATTTATTTTTTGCAAAATTAAAGCATCCATGCATTGATCTAAAAACAGTGAGGTCCTTCAGTGGAACACATGGTTACTTTGAAACAGAAGAAATATATTAAGTCCTAAAGCATATCAAGTCTTAAATTGGAAGAAAAGCATTGGCTTCTAAAACAAAATGAAGATGTTCCTGCACTTCCAGCTTAGTTGAAGATTCAAATCAGTTAAATAATGTTTCTTTTGCCAAGAATAACTTAAACTATTACTCCAGAAAATACAATTTAAGTGTACAGTCATAATTTTAAATTATAAGTTAAAATTTACAAGCACTAAAACCTAGGAATATTAAGGTCACGTGCTTACAAAGTATTAATTTTAGAACAAGCTGTAGCTGTTTACATGATTTAATGAGGACAGCCTGAAAAGGTTTGCTTTTCTAAGCAGATAAAGTTTGATTTGCTAGCTTAAGCAAGCAGTGCAGCAAAAAATGGGCAACGTAGCCATGGCTGGTTTTACTATGAAAAACCATTTGATACCTCTGAGCATTATTAACCACATCTTACCTCCCAACTAACTAAAAATTGAGTGGAGCTGCCATTTCACTTAGAAATCAGCTGTACATTGATTTATAGAGATATTTAATAGACCCTTCTTCTCTCAGTAACCCAGCATCAGGTGATGCCACAGTTCTTTAGGCACTACTTGTGCATTTGATGTACCTGAACACTGAGCGCAGTAATTCCTGTCTGATGCTGTAAGCCCCTGAAAGTACAGCCCACATTATTTTCAAATACATATCAGTTAAAATTTATCACCATTGTACTTCAGACTGAAGCTATATAATGTTGATTCTGCACTATAATTTTACTGTTAATCAGGACAGTGTCAGATACATAAGAACATGAACAATGTGAATGATACACAGCTTTTCCCTTTAATACGTGTTTGCAATCTGTAACAGACTAGTTCGTTAGCATTTAGTTAGAATGTTATGTAATGGTTGAGGTATTTGTAATAAAAACAGTCTATTTCTGTTAGCCTGTTCTTCATAGACATAAAAGCTGTCTTCATCTGATTTTTATTAGGACTTCATCTTCTTCTACTCTTTATGCATTTTTTAAGACTTCTGTGCCCTCTGTTTTCGTTTCACCAACACACACAGAGTATTATTTCCTCCCACCTCCTCACACAAATTTCAGCTTTTATTTTTACACCTGCTTTCACCCATGTGAAGTTTCTGCAGGGTTTTGTGAAACCCAGACCCCCCCCCAAAAAAAGGGGGCATGAAGCTGAGCAAAGAAAAAATTTCCTACAGAAGATGAACAACTGGTTCTACCAGTAAAACACCACTGGCAGTCCCGTCATTACAAGCCCAACATCCATCCCCAACTAGTGGAAAGGTGGTGCATTTTCAGGACAGAGCTGGGTTCCCCCCCGCCCCCCAAACCCTCCATTACTGTATACAGCCTCTGAAGATGTCCCACTCTTCCTTCAACAGAAGGAAAAGGAACGTTTTTTCTTCACTCACATCTCCAGCGTGCTACACAAGGGTTTATTCCTCTGCAAGAGCACACTATGCAAGGGTTTAATCCTTCTGCAAGAGCTACCTTTTTCTTTTTATCTTCACATCTAAGCCTCTTATCCACACCACCCTTATATGGCATTTAGACTACATCTTCCACCCTCTCTCCACTTCCACATCACTCCCGTTAGTTAGCCTGGAAAATATTCTGGAACAAAGAGCTTGCACTTCCAGTAACCTAGGACACCTGGCTGAAGTCAACCCCATACCACGTACCCACTGCTTTGACTTACATTCTTTCTCTTAATTAACATATAGCATTCATTCAGACAGAACAAAGCTTACACAAGAGCTCCCGTCTGAACTGCATCATCTTTTCCTTGCTAGCTGTGGCCTGTTTCACTTTCCCTAGTAGACTTCAGGATGTGGGGAAACAGGACCTACAGAAGATGCATACCATAAATGTGTACCATTGAACAAGGATTCCAGCAACCACGTTAAAACTATAGACTGATGTAACTACTTTGCTCTACAAAAAGCTAGGGTTCCTGTTATGAAGTCTAAATGAGAGTAAAGAAATTATAAATTGCTACTAAACTGCAAAGAGACAGAATATTTACATTAGCAAAACTCACAGAAGTGACCACGTATTGATTTATACATATTTTACAAGCTATTATTTACCAAAGCAATCAATTTTATGCAGAAAACATATATACACTAATGCAGAGTTCTAGGTGACAGACACACACACAGAGGCCATAATCCTAGTCTCCACACACAAGCACTGGCCTACAAGAGAACTAAGTTCTCACTTCAGGTTAAACAGCCACCTCTTAAGCACACATCTCCACCAAATTGGTCATACTCCCCACGCAATGAGCACGATATCCTGAAGCACAAATTGCCTTATCACTGAACGTTCACCAAGTTCAAATAACTCCCAAAACTTTGAGATTCCTTAGTCCCAAGGAGACTGCAGCAGAGTTGCACTAAAACACCCCAAAATTAACACTGAAAAAAAGTTCTCTAGACTACATAAAGAAAATTGACAGCCACTCAGATCCTGGCAGTCAGTATTAAACGATAATCCTTTTGTTTCTCACTGACGGACAAATGAGATCACGTCCTGTTTCCTCCCCCTTCAAAAGCAGTTTCTTGTCTGAGCAGAGCTCTTCAGACAACCGGTAGGCCTGATGCCTCACTGCAGAAGAAACAAAACTATTAAAAAGTCCTGATCATTCCACTGGAAATTATGCTCACTTCTAGTAATGTACCCATCTGACCCCAGCAATCAAAGAGCAACAAGGAAAAATGGTCCTTCCGCAATGATACAGAATTCAAGACGTTTCACAAAGGAACAAGCTTACAAAACACGAGAGACACAGAAAGGAAAGAAACAGAAAAAACAAAATAGCCCATTCAATGCCCAGCACCACACTCTCATGCACGCTCCCCTTCCCCATAAAGGGGGGGCTAAACCAGAAACTATCTGGGCCATCTTTAGCCCCAAGATTTTCAATCCCTGCATCCCTCGGTGATGGCTCTCGTTATGCCCACTGCATTATGCCCACTGCAGACTAGCTGCCTGAATTTTAGCCGTGTCATCTAACCATGCTCTCACCATCCTTTAAGCGCTATCAATAAGAACACCCCTGACTGCTCACCCCACCCCTACAAATCTTGTCGCTAGGAGCAGAAACAATATCTTCCTGAACGCTGAACGGTGCTTTGCTCAGTTACACATCAAGGAACAACCTTTTACTGTACAACTCAAGAACTGCGGATGAATATTTCAGAGTTAGAAAACCGAAGCGCCGTGCCCTGCATGTGCCTCCAGCATCCCGTAAGAAAGGGCTCCCCTCCCCCCGCGTTTCTGGAGGAAGAATCACAGCCACAAAGTGAGCGCAAACGCACGAACGGAACGGCACGTTTCTCCAGCAACCTCCCTAGAGAGAGAGAGAGAGAGAGACCTGCAGCCGTTAAAAAGGAAAGGGCGGGGGGGACGACGACGACGGGGGACAGGAGGGAGGGCGGGAGAAACAAGCAACACACCCGCAAGAGCGGCCCTCAGCCGCCCCCACCGCGGCAGCCCCCCTCCCGCCGCCCCCGGGCGAGGCCCGGCGCTGTGCCCGCCGCGGGGCGCGGCCGGCCCCGGGCGGCGCGGCGATGCGGTGCGGTGCGGTGCGGCGCGGCGCGGCCCAGTGGCGCGGGGCAGCCCGGCCGGCCTGCCCGCCCGCCCGCCGCGGGCCCAGCGCCGCGCCGCCTTCCTCCGCCCGGCCGCGGCGGGCAGCGGTGGTACCGGCCCCCGGGGGCGCCCCCTTCGCCGCCGGCCGTGGGCCTACCGCCGCCGCCGCCGCCGCCAGGCCGGGCGGAAGCCGCCCCCGCCCGGGGCCATGCGGCGCAGGCCGCTCGCCGCCCGCTCCTCCCGGCGCCGGTCCGCTCCGCAGGCCCGCGGGGCGCTGCGAAAGGCGGAGGCGCCGCCGCTTACCTGGCGCTACAGCGCGGCTGGGCCGGCGCTCCGGCCCTCCCCGGGGGTTCCCGGACACGGCGAGGCCGCTGCCGCTCCCGGCGCCGCGACGCCGCGCCTCAAGCCGCTTCCACACAGGGGCCAAGATGGCGGGCGGCCAAGCCGGCGCCAACGACGTCTGACCTCACCGCGCCGCGCCGCGCTCGCTCGCGCGCGCGCGCCCGCTCCCCCGCGCCGGCTCCGCCCCCGCGCCGCCGCTCACGTGGCCACGCCGTGCCGCAGTCGGGCGGGCGCGCGGCTCCCCGCGCGCCCCCTGGCGGCGCGGGGTGGTGGGCGGGGCCGCCCGTCACCCGTCCCCGTCCCCACGCGTGGGGCCCGGCAGCGCCCTGAGCCCGCTGCCGCCGGGCGGGAGCTCCGTCGGGTCGGGGGGAGAGGGGGGTACGGCTGGGGACACGCTCTCCCGGAGGCGAGTGGCTGCAGCCCCAGTGCAAGTGTCCTGCGCCCGTCCGCTGGGTTTGCAGCAAAATGCCCAGATGAAGGCACCCACGGGTGCGTGGGGAGGGTCGGCCTTCTCCCCGTGGGCTTCAGGGTTCCCTGCAAGCCTGCGGCTGCCTGGGCAATGGCGGGGACGCTCGCCCACCTGGATTTGTCACTGTATATATTATTTCTTAGGACAGGGCTCTCCCCTCCCCCACGACTCGTGGTACTGGGTCTACTTGACACCTCCCCCGGATAATAAACCATTAATAACACCATCAGAGAAGACCAAATCCGTGAGGTTTATTTGTGGCTCCCTACTTCATGTCCCAAAAGCTACCAGACAAATACAAATATCTCTACAGCTAGTGGTTCGGAAAATCTCAAGGTGGCGTGGGTCTTGCTGAAATTTTATGGAGGAAGCTCGAGCAGGCGGGGGAGGAAGGCTAGCCCTGTGCACACCAGCCTGTCCCAAAATGGCTCTTCCCAAAAGCCCTGTGGAGATCCAGCCTGGTGCTGGTGCAACACGGGCACGGGTTGCGGCAGGTTTGGGGTAAACGCTCCGTATGGTCCTTGGTGGGTGTGAAACATCGGCAGGAGGAGGCTGGACACCCGACAGCACTGGGGTCCGGGCTCCTGCCGGCACTGGCCCAGTTCCAGTCCCGCTGACAGCACCCGGCAGTGGCACAGCTTTGCACCATCCCCAGCTCACCCGAGACCGGGTCTCACCAGGTTTCTTCTACAGCTGGGGACCTGCCCGGGGGCTCCAGCCCGGCCAGGGGTGTCTAGAAAGGAGGAAACCTGCTGTGAGAGCCACCGGCAGGGCCACGAGGCACATCCAGCACCAGCCGTCAGAGCCGTTGGAGGAGTCATCCACCACCCGAGTTCTCAAGGGCTTCAGCGTCCGCTGCCACTGAGTCAGGATGGCATCTCTGGCCCCACTCCACTTCCCCCGTCCCACCAGTCGGTACTGGTAGGGTGTGCAGGGGCCAAAGAAGATGGCCAGCGCCAGCCGGGGGTCCGTCAGGAGCAGCCTCAGCACACTGGGCTTTATGCCGGCACATGAAGCAATTTCATCAGTGTAGCTGATAAAACTTAGCTTCAAATTCTCCCTCTCGGATGGATTCCTTCAGTGGGACATAAAAGAGACAAAATCAAATAGCATCATCCCATCTCAGTTCCCAGCTCTGTGGAAAGCAAAAGCTCTGGGCTTGGACATCGGCCAAGCCCCAGTCTCCGTGGCTGAGCTCCCTCAGCCCCAAATAAACCTAAAGGCACCAAAAGACCCTCTGTGGGGTTGGTCCCCAGCAGTTACCTGGGGCAGGGAATAAGCAGAAGCTTGTTTTGTCTCTGCAACCTAGTCACAGCCTCAAAAATGCTTCTAGCATAATACTGCCATTGTTGTAATGCCACAAATATCCACACTACGTCCTCCCCCGAGGTTCACAGGTGTGGATTTGGCTGATTTTGAGAGGTAGAGGAGTAGACATTCACAGATGAGACTGCCAAGGGGACTGGGAAAAACTGGGAGGTACAGAAAGCTTCCCATGCTGGGAGGGACCTCCAGGATTTTTCTGCTTGAGGTCTCCTCCCCCTTGCAGGAGGGAGGACGTGTGCTGAACCTGCTTCAGCAAATTTGGGGCAGCCTCGAGTTTGTCTCCGTTGCACCTCAGACTCCTGTATTTCTGTGTAACAGCATCGTGTCTGCAATCGCTGGGGCTCCTGGTGACAATCCCCCTGGCTCTGTTTTGTCCCAGATTTTCATCAGTGTCCTATGAGCCAGCTCTGCCCTGCTGGCAGACCTAACCCAGCCTGCACCCTGCCTGGCCTGCGGTCCCCTCCTTGCTCCTGAAAGCTGCTGCAAGGCAGCACGTCCACCATCACCGGTCCCATAGCATTGAGGACACGTCTCGACCTCCTGTAAAATCCCAGAGCCGACAAGGCAGGACGTTAGCTCCCACGTACACGATGGACAAGTTCCAGCCTTGTCTAATATTCATCTATGACCTGTCAAAAACTGCCACCAAACTGTCCCCCAACCACATTGCCTGGTTCCAATAGGGTTTCTGGATGGGGCTTGGCCCTGACCCCAGCACTCCCCGCTGCCTGGATTTGGGAGGGAGAAGCCACGAGATGGCACCCTTAGTCTGGAGGAAACTGCACCTCCATCTTGACATGCTGGGAATAAGGACATGGCTTGGAGGTCTGGCGGAGGGGACCTGCAAGTCCTGGGTCTGGCCATAAACTGCTCCAGAGCACTGTGCCCTTGGTATCTTGGCCCGTCATCCATAAAGGACCCACAACAGCATTTCCCCACCTCGCTACGGGTGATGAGGGAATAAATGCATCCAAGAAGAGTTGGTTGTCCTAGGTGGGTCCCTCTCACGACCGCCACAGGGCCACCCTTTCCCTGGGGTGATCCTGGCACACGGCGCCCATTGCACCCCGAGTGCAGGAGCATTATGCACCTTTTGACTGGCGGCTTCTTCTTCAAAACATCAGCCATCATCTTGCTGGTGGGAGGGAGCTTGTTCCAGCCTGAGAAGAATAGAGGAACCAGAGACCTCCATCAGCACCGTAAGCTGAAAAGTTGACCCCCTTCCCATGCTCCCAGCCCCTTTACTGAGAGTGTTCATGCTTGCTCGTTACGGCAGCGTGCGTGAAGCAGCAGGCATATGGGAATGCAGTTGCGGGGGGCAGAGGCTAAAGTGCTACTGATGCCCATGGCCACCACGGGCACTGCAGCAGAAGCCGAAATATGCCCTAGGCTCTGTGGACAGCACGTCAGGCTGCCCCAAACTTCCCACCCCAGCAGATCCCTCCATCCCTGCACCCCATCTCCCACCTGCAAAGATCCCTGTCACCCAGCGAGCCTGCATTTCTGCTCCCACCATCACAGAGCCCGTCAGCTGGACTAAGCCAATGATGGCCAGCGTCGGCTTTTCCAGCTGGGGAGGGAAGATGCGTTTATAGAGGGAACGATTATCGTCGAAGAGGCTGCGAACCGACTCTTCGAGGAAGGCAAACGAGAAGGAGTAGCCCGTGGCAAAGAGCACCACATCAATGTTTTCTTCGGTTGTCCCATCTTCAAAAACAGCAGAGCTTTCAGTGAACTTTCTCACTTTTGGCTTCAACACAACAGTCCCAGAGAGGAGGCAAAATGGCAGCTCTTCGTTGACAATTATCTTAAAGTTGGAGCTTGCAGGTGGAAAAGAGGACAGCAATGTTAGCATCTGAGAGGGACCCGAAAGGTCTTTTGTGGCCAGAATTTCCCTCCAATGGTTTGCTATTCCACAAATATCCCCTGAAATTAAAAATTGAGCATTTCACACCATTAAAGCCCCCCTGACAAACCAACAAAATAGTCAGAAAAAACACCTTTTGGTGGATGCCAAGCCATAGTTCGCATGGTTAAATCGCGAATTGAACTTCCGAAACCTGATCCTCTTTGTGATGGCTGATGGGAGAAACCAGTCAAGAAAATGGTTGAAGCGGGTGGTGTTGACCATGTCGAACGGGAAGCCATGGTCCGAGACCCGGCTGATCACCCATGTGTTGCTCCTGGCGCTGAGGAACACCTGGGGAGAAGGCAGGTCTCAGCCTCCTGCCCAGAGGAGTTGTCAGTTTTGCCCATCCCATCTCCTGCACTTGGGAGCCAAGAGGGGTATCCCAAGGGAAGGAGCCGGTGTCCAGATAAACCGAACAGCTCGTGGTGGCTTCTGCAAAGTTCCCACAGCTGCTGAATGGCCACACCTCAGGTGGGCCAAACTCTCCAGGAATTGCAGAACTTCTTCAATTGCCCTTAATTTGAAGTGCTATTTATTGAGAAACCCAGCAGGCAAAGTTTTCGTACCTTCGCAGCCACGTGGCTCAGCTCCACGGAGAGGTCACCACCGGTGTTGCCAATGCCGACCACAAGGACCCGCTTTCCCCGGAAAGCCTCCGCATCTTTGTATTCCTGGCTGTGGAGGTACTGGCCTTTGAAGCGAGTGTCAATACCTAGGCAGAGAGCAGGGAGCATATTCTACTGCCACATACATTTGCTTGCCCCAGCCTCATGCCTGGACCCTCTGCAGCCCCCAACCCTCCACCTCCCACCTCTGCAGCTGAGAAACCTGTGGATGTCTTGGCTCCACGTGTGATGCCACGCTCTTGCACCTCCTCTGCTCAGTCCCGCTTTGCAAATTCTCAAGCAAGAGCCTGGCTGCATCTTTACGAGGTGTTTTTCCCATTCCTGGGAATGCCCCCCACCATTCCCATGGGATGAGGGTCCTGCCTGCCCCAGCATGGGGGCTTCATGGAGCAGGCAGGCTCACAGAAGAAAATGCAGTCAAGGGACCCATGGGTGCTGGGTGAAACCCTGGGGGGCAGCCCCAGCCCACCCCACTGCTGAGGCAGGGCTTACCTGGGAAAAAAGCCAATGGTAAGTAGGGCTCCTGGAAATGGCCAGTGCAAACCATGACAGCATCAAAGACGTGCACCTCCCGGATGCCGTTGGTGTCGGTGACCACCTCCCACTGGCCTGAGGTGGCGAAATCTGGGCGCTTCCTTACGCTGAGAACTGTCGTCTTGCACCAAAGCCCAATGAAATAGCAGTCAGGGACTGTGCCACGGTTCAGAGAGGACCTGCCTGCAAAGGGCTGGGGCTGCCACAGGCAGGCTGGGTCCCCAAGGAGCTGCATGTCACCTCTGAAGCTGTTAAATCCCACCCTGCACCTTTCCCCTGGTGATGGCATTGAGGCAGGGGATGCACCAGGCAGCCCATGTTCGAGCAGCCTAATTTAAAACATGGAGCCAAAAAGGCTGTGTTCAGGCTGCAAAAGGCACATGGTCTTCTACGGGATCACACCCGACATTTTCCCATCCCACCTCGGCAATGCCCTGGTATCTGCAGCCACTGATGGCTCTTCTCCCCATGGTGTTTGTGGTCCCTGCTCACCCTGAAGCGTATGTGCCGCAGGAGGTCAAAGTGCCGGCTGTACATCCGAAAGTACTCCAGGAGAAGGCCATGGGGTAGGTAACTGGGAAAATCCTCTGGACATGGGAAGTCGCTGAAGCAGGACATCTCCTTGGAGGTGTTGGTGATGACTGAGCGGTACACACTGATCCTCCCACCATCCATGGAGTCCTGTGTGAAGCCAGCAGTGCCATTTGCAGGTGTGTGGGGAAGGACTTTCTCCCTCCAAAGTATTTGAATATTTTTCCTCCTTGTATTTGGGTCCAAGGAATAAACCAGGACTAGCACCTGGTGACCATGGCTTCTGCTCCTTCCACCTCCTTCTCCACCTTGAAGTTAGGGACACCCTTATGCCTGGGACAGGGATGATCCCTGAGGGCATGACCACCATTTCCTCTTTGCTGCAGGCAAAGGGCATCCAAGGGAGGGGACAAACCCAGGGACAATCCTCCCCGCGCAAGCAGAGCCCACTGACCGTGTACCGCCAGAGCCCCCCGATGTCCTCACTCCTCTCAAAGCAGGTGGGCTCCAGCCCCTCGTCCAAGCAGCACTTGATGGAGGCCAACCCACCGACCCCGGCCCCAATAACGGCCACGCGTCGCACCATGCTGTCCTGCAGCAGGCAACTGGCCAGCGTGCAATCAGCTGGAAATAAAATAGCCCAGGGTTCAGCAGAAACACCAGTCCCTTCTTCCCATCCCCAGCAAAACACTCCTGGTCTTCTCTGGCTGCAGGTGTCCACAGAGGAAAAGTGTCCTGGGAGAAAGCCATTGCCAGCTCCTGGCTCGAGCATTATGAATGGATGTTGCTCTTTACCCTTCCTGCTGGGCTAACCCCACACCAAGGCCACCGTGATTCCCCTCCTGCAGGCAGGGGAAAAGGAGGCACTTCTAAACCTCGTTGCATTGCTGCTTCTATTTATTCCCTTTCCTGGCCCAAACCAGGGCATGCAAAGAAGGCAAAGGGTCTCGCAGCTATCTGCTTCTGCCTGCACATAGTGATCCTCCTGAAACCTTTTCAAGAAACAATTATTTCAGCTAAGTTGGCTCGTTTTCACGCTTTCCTTTTTAATTTCCCATTAAAGGGCATTCTCTCGAAAACAAAAAGGTTTTGTTTTTTTTTTAAAAAAAGTGATGCCTGACTGAGCAGGAGCACGGCACAGCGATTCAGAAGTTAGACAGCACTGTGAAAGTGCAGCTGGGATTACAGAATATACAAAAGGTAAGAAACCCAGGAAACACAGGATATAAATGGGAGGAACTCAAAGCTAGGGGCGTGTAAATTGAGCTGCACTGAGCTTGACTGGAAAGCAGAGGAACTAGGAAAAAAATGAACCCATGTGAACTTTGATTAGATAACAAACACTCCTACTGCAGTCTAAAGAGTCATTTATAACTCTTTTTCTACCCGTTTATGTGTCAAAAGGTAGAGTTAACATAAACAGGAACTGGAGGAAACTGCAGAAAGCCAGGGAAAAATGAGGGAGGCGAAAAAAAAGCCCTTCTGCGTCCAAAAGCCCATCCTGAGCCACTCCTTGATCTACAGGAACAGGGCAGGACATCCCAACGCTCGCCCGCCCCCCGTTTCTGGAGCCTCCCTTGGCTTTGGGAAATGGTAGCAGCGTGCCTGGGCTGCTAAAGTCCCCCCTCTTTTCCAGCGCTGCCTACAGATGCCTTTACTCCGGAGGGTCCCCGCAACACCCCCTTCTCCCCCCACCAGCAGCAAAAGCCAAAACCCCGGAGAGCTGTCTGCCCACTTTTAAAGCCTGCAAAACCCAGCTGGAGAGAAGCGAGGAGCAAACCTTGCGGGGCAGTGCCGTGCCTTCGCTGCTCAGGCTTCGGCCGAACTTTGCTTCGAGTTTCTCTAGCCGCAGATTTAAAGGAAAGGCTGAAGTCCGGGCAGCTCACCGCGGCTCCTGCACTGCTGACCTTTACACCCACGGTTCCCAGCTCTGCTGTGTTTAAATGTGCTGGCATAAAGTTTTCAGCCTCCCTGTGGCGGTGCCAGGTGGAAATCCAGGCAGTAAACCCAAGGGGGCTGCTCTTGCAAGGACTCCCACGCTGCAGTTCACCACTGCCCCAGCCCTGGCAGCAACTTGAGCTTGTCCCGATCTGTTCCCCGGTGTGCTGCCTGGGCTGGGCAGGCACTTGCTTGGCATCCCCGGGAAGTCGGCAAAGCACACTCCCTTTGCCTGCATGCCAGCAGACAGCATGGATGGAGGACACGGTGCACGGTGCAGCCTAATTTTTGGTGATCAATGAAAGCCCCTGCAGCCCCAGGCTTGTGGGTTGCCCACGGCACCTGCCGGCATGGCCCCAGCCCAGGCACGGGATCCCCCAGGGAGATAACAAGGTGGCAGCCTGCAGCATGCTCCTGCCACAGCTGATGAAATTTTATTGATTGAAAGTCTCTCCGTGCACAAAACGAAGCCCTAGGATTGTCCGGTGGTGGGGAGCGCAGGGAAGCAGAACAGGGAGCACTCAGCCCCGCAGGGTACCAGCCCCAGTCACCGCAGCCAGGACCCTTTCACTGGAAAGATGCACCAATTCAACCCAAACTGGGATTTTGGGGTCATAGGGTTTAAGGTTGGAAGAAGGCACAGCCTGACCTGTGTACCCAGCCCAGATAACCCCTTGCTGGACTAAGGACCCTGATTCCTGGGTGATTTGGGGCAGGGCTGGGCACCCGTGCTCCTTTCCATCTGCAACACCCAAAGCCATTTTTGCTAGTCTTGTCCTTGCTTCATCCTGGCCAGTGTGGTCTGGGCATGGCCATGCCACACAGCTGTGCTCTGCTCAGGGCAGCAGGCAGGAGAGCAGCAGAGGGGCAATAAATGCTGGGGGGAGGTTGCCATCCCTGGCTAATCAGGTCTGCAAAGCTGTGCTTGTGGGTGAGCTGGAGCAGAGAGAGGTTTGTGCTGCTGGTTAAAGTTTTAAATTTGTTGCCATCTGCTGAAATCCCTTTCCCCCTGTCCCATGGCACCCTGTGGAACTGTCTGACCTGACATAACATCCTCAAGGACAAGACAAAACTTAAACAGGCTCTAAAATCTACTGGAAACAAAAAACCACAGCAGCCAGGAGCAGGAGAAACCCCACCACAGTCAGGAGAGAAGGGCAGGGGCTGGAGGAGCCGGCAGGGACTCGTGTTCTCGTGGGCTTCAGGGTCCGGTCCCACTGGGTGAGGATGGCCTGGCGTGCCCCCTCCCAGCGCCCGGGGCCCCCCAGTCGGTACTGGTAGGGGGTGCAGGGGCCGAAGAAAATGGTAAGGGCCAGCCAGGGGTCTCTGCAGAGCAGCCCCAGCACGCTGGGCTTGGCACCAATGAAGGAGGCGAGCTTGTCCATGTAGACCAGGCAATCGGTTTTGAGGACTTCGTCAAAGGACAGACCAAACCTTAATGAATTGGAGAAGAAAAAGAGGTGGGAGAAGGATTGGTGTCAGTGGGGCTGAGAGGAACTGGAGGTCAGATCCTCTGCATCCGCATTGTTATTGCATCCGGATGCAACTGGGTTCTTCTTAGGAAAGGACTGGGTGTACGTGCAGTGCAAACCAGGGTCTGCCCAGGCCCAGATCCTGCCCATGACACAGCATGTGTTAAGTGATGCTGGCTCTGGTACACACCTCTCTCACATGCATCAGTTGTTCCTTCACTTCATCACCCACAGGTTGTATCCGGACCCCCTCTCTTCACTTTGATGGACCTTTTCTAAAAGACTTTGTCAAACCAGTTTTGTTTGGTTGGGTTTTTTTTTCAACTAGTTTCCCTTTGCTCTCTGCAGAGGAGTCAGAATGAGAAAGGTGGCACACTTTAGTTTCCCTCACATTCATTTCAACTGAGTATTGCAAAAATGTGTGGTGAATTGAAGAATTGTTCCAGTTCACCCTTCCTGCAGAATTCACCACTTCATGTCCCACCTATGCTGTTTAACCTTGTATTGTACAGCAACTGTTCTGTGCAATCCTGTATTTCACCCCTCTATAGCTTTTCTACTACAGCAATCTAGATGAACCATGGATTAATATATTGCCTAGTTTCCTGGTTTTATCTGATTCATTTCCTAATAATTCTTAGACTCTGATTTGACCTTTTGCCTGCCCATGAACTATGTGCTGATGTGCTGAGACATCTATTCACAGTGATTCAGATCCCCGTGCTGAGAGGTGAGACAATTTGTATGTACACATTGGGTTGGCTTTTCTTCCCCCCTGCTGAATTGCTTTGCATTTATTACCATTAATTTCTCTGCCATTTTATCTCTCAGTCCCTGGGGACCCTGGCACACTTCCCCAACTCCCAAGCAAGCTTTAGTCTCAACTACCCTGAATTTCTTCCTGACATGAACAGGCAAAATCTCAGCATCAAATAAAAGGTTGCATTGGCTCAGTGCAAAAGAATAAGGGGGTGGCTGGATCTGGGCATCACCCCCTCGCCTCTGCTATAAATGCAGGGAGCAGTCGCAGAGTGTGAGCTGTGTTGCTGCTCCTCAAACTCCAGGGGCTTTTCAATCCACTGAAAACCTTTGGGGCTCCAGGGAGTGGCTTACCTTCGTACTTGGTTTTTCTTCTTCTCATTTACTTCCTTCTCCATGACAGACTGAGGAGGCAACCGACACAAGCCTAGAAAAGAGGAGAGCGTCCTGCAGAGTTTAACTCCTGAGGGGACTTGGGAACTCATTCAGCAAAGCGTGGGAAGCGCTTCCCCAGGAGGGCAGGAAAGCCTTATCGCTGGATTTAGCTCAGCAGTGGCAATTTGCCAAAGACCAGCCCTCCATGGTGGTACAAATTCACCTGCACTTTTTCCTGCTCTTACAGATTTGTGCTGTTGGGGCACAGGCAGATAATGTACGGTGAGATGGGCCGTGCAAAGCCCCAGAGAGCACCATCCCAAAGAGAAACACCAGAGTTCCCCTGGTTCTGTGGAGGAGCCCTGATGCAGCCCTCCACACCAGCCCAGTGGGAGGTTATTATTATTATTTTGATTTTAAAAAACCCAGACAACCCAAAAAACCACCAGTAGGCTTCCTTCCTCACCTCAATAATTACAAATAATTCCTCTTGTAGGGCAATGAGACTCTTTTCCTCTGGTCGTCATGGTGGACAAACCACCATGTCCCTTGAAAAGCAGTAAATTCTGCCAGGATGGATCCACCACAGTTATCTTAAAGACAACTCTTATCTGTGCATCCAGGTTTACATATCCATCTCTGTGCTCTGACTTCTAAAATATTTTAGAGAGAAAATACTGTCATGAACAACCTAGTTTAGACCATGGTTTGCAGCCTCAGGTGCAGGACTGCACATCAGCTGAGTCACAGTAAGGAACAGAGTGCATGCACTCAGCTTGCAGCAGGCTGGGTACAAAGCATTAGCTTAAAAGCATCAGCTTAAAGGGCAAAAAAAAGCGATTTAAGGTAGATGTTATTAACTTGCATGTAGCTTGGACCAGTCACGCACTCATGTTGCTGTAGCTCAGCTGAAGTGAAATAACTTGGGAAGTCTGAGCCCTAGAAATGCTCCCTTGTCCACTTTGAAGTGAGCTTTGGAGTCCCCAAGGACTGAAACCCCTCTTGGTGCATGGAGGGGACAAGACGTGTCCAGTTTGAGCTGTGCTTTGATACATGGGAGAGCTCATGTTAGCTCTCCTACCTTTGAAGACACGGGTCACCCAGCGTGCTTGCATCTCTGTCACAGGCATGATGGCTCCTAACGGCTTGATCAGCCCAAGGACGGCCAGGGTGGGCTTCTGCAGGTGGGTTGGGAACACGTATTTGTAGAGGGACGCGTGCTTGTTTTCCACCTTGATGACTGCTTCTTCTAGGAACGGGAAGGAGACGTTGTAGCCCGTGCAGAAGACGATGATATCGATGGGCTCCTCCTCAGGGCAATTGTGGAAGACAACCGAGCTGTCCTTGAACTCCTTCACTCCTGGCTTTATGGTGATCCTCCCCGTCAGGATGTAGCTTGGAAGGTCATCGTTCAGCACGGGCTCACGCACCAGGCAGCTGTGGACAGCCGAGGGGCTCTGGGTGTTGGAGACCATGAACAAGCCCTGCCGGTGCCCCTGCTCCTCCTCCCCCCGGGCCCTCCATCACCACAACCTCCTGGTGTTATTTGCTCTGAGCAAACAGCCCTACCTGCCCCCCCTCTCCAAATACTGACATGTTTGACCCTTGCAGCAATGTCATCCAGTCCCACAGCCTGAGTGACTCATGGACATCTCCTGCCTTCTTCCTCCATTCATTCAATTACTCTTTAAACCATCTCTTTTCAGAGCTGATCCATGCTTTAAGCCTCCCTCCGCCTCTTTTACCAAGGACCCTCATGAGGAAAACCCCTCTGGTCCTTCCTGGGCTTTTCCAGTGTGCTCCATCTCACATCACCAGGACAGGAGGCTACAGCTTATCTTCTCCTGCTGGGCTACAAACTCCCCGCTGGAGATCACCCTGGTCTGGGTGCTGTTTGCTGCATTGGTTGATGTTGGTTGCTGGAGATCTCCCCACTGCCTGCAGCACAAGCCCTGTGATACCACATGGGATGGGAGCCACCAAGAAGTACCTCTTCTCTGGTTGAAGGCCATAGTTTTCATGATTGAACCACTGGTTCACCCTGTAGTTAATCAATCCCTGTGAGAGGGGTCCGGGGAGGCTGTTTCTGATCAAGCTCATAAGTCGAGTGTTGAAAACCATGTCCCATGGGTAGCCGTGGTCAAACACGCGGCTGAGCACCCAGGCGCCTCGGCTGGTGCAAATGGTCACCTGGGAGAGAGCCAAGAATCAATGATTCGTCTGATGAATTTGCTGCTTTCCCTTTATAAAGTAACCCCAGAGGGGCACGGCGCAGACAGCTGTGCAATGAAAAAGCAGCAACAACATCTTTAAGACCTCCTGGCAGCTGGCAATGGAGGTGAAAAAGGAGAGAAGAGAACAACCAACTTTCTTTCAGGATAGGTTTTTGATCAAGAAATACAGCTTCAGAAATACTGTTTGGACACCATGCAGGGTAAACCCAGCTTGTTCTCCCTGCAGTGATGGCAAACTGAGATATTGCCCCCCCCAGCATCACCCTCCCCATGCCCCTAGTATGGCTGGGTGGTGGTACCTTCGCAGCTACACGGCTGGCCTCCACCGCTATGTCCACTCCCGAATTGCCCATGCCGACCACGAGGACACGCTTCCCCTGAAACACGTCAGGATGCTTGTACTGCCGGCTGTGAAAGTACTGGCCTCGAAACCTCTCGATACCTTGGGGAAAAAGAAACAAAGCTTTTAATTGAGCATATGTGGGTTTTTTTGGGACAACTGGTGTAGAAACAATCCAGATGGCAAGAGCAAGGAAGTACAATTGCTGGACACCACAGACTCGGGGAGATCCAGCCCTCCATCCCACGCACATGGAACTGGTGCTTCCTCTCCAAAATGGGGTCTCACTCATCCCTGCACGGCGGCAAGCAGGGATACATGTGCTGGGCGGGACTTGGAAAATAGTGATGTGCAAGAGCTGTGCTGATGCAGTCTTGGGATTCAGCCTTTATGAGATGGGGCTGCAAGGTTCAGGAAAGCCAGTAAACCTCTTCTCCTGCCCTGCAAATGGCTTCAGAAGCACTTGATAATGCTGATGGTAAGGCAACCCTCTCTATGCTGACAGCTGGAGACATTTATCACAGCAGTTATGAATACAGCCCTGTCAAAGATGATGGAGCTTCACTGAGAGCGCTTTTTCCCATCTCGCATACTGTGTGGACAGTTTCACGGAGGCTAAACCATCCTACCTTGGAAGTTTGCTCTGAAGTGACCAGTGCCTGCAAAGACAAAGCTTCTGAAGCACGAGGATGTATTGCTGTTCATGCTAGGAGGTTTGAAAAGCAGGAGCAAGAAAAGGAAGGAAGCATTTTCCCTGATGAACCCCTAACCCTTTTTCCCTCAGCATCTGGAAGCAGGTAGCTGCAGGCAGCTGTGTACCATACCGGGAAAACAGTGCAGGGGGAGGGATGGCTCGGAGAAATTGCCGCTGCAAACCATAACGGCATCAAAGATGTGCGATGTCTGCTTCCCGTCCACCTCTGTGACCATGTCCCACTGGCCTGTGGTGGCAAAGTCGGGGCATTTCTGGATGCTGACAACAGTGGTCTGAAACGTGGAAGCAAAGCGGAGTCACCACTGGCACCTGGTATGTGCGGGGAGCGGGGCAGTGCCGGGGCACCCATCACTCACCCCAAATTTGATGTGCTCCCGGAGACCGAAGCGCTCGGCATAGGACCGCAGGTAGTCCAGGAGCTGAGCATGGGGCAGAAACACCGGGAAGTCCTCGGGGTAGGGGAAGTCGGAGAACGCTGACATCTCCTTTGAAGTGTTGCTGATGACTGATGGGTAGAGGCTTGGCCGGCCGGCCTCGATGTGTTCCTGGCACGGCACCCCAGGGTGCATCAGCCCTGTGCCCCACAGTGGCGACTGTTCCCCCACTCCCCTTCCCCTGCTCTCAGGGAGCGCAGCCGGGAGAGGTCAGCACCCAGCAAGTTCTCGCACCCCATCCCCACCCGCTGGAGCCCAGCTCAACCCGCTCTCCAGCCTGAAAAGCTGCAGCTCCCGTGGGAAGGACAACAGGCACCGCCGGCTCACCGTGTAGCGCCAGAGCCCCCCGATGTCCCGGCTCTGCTCAAAGCAGGTGGGCTCCAGCCCCTCTTCCAGGCAGCACTTGGTGGCTGTCAGCCCGCTGACGCCTGCGCCCACCACCGCCACTCTCATCTCCACCGTCTCCGCCGGGATCCCAGGCTGCGATCAGGGCTTAACCTGGGAGAAACCCCACAGAGGGTCACCACCCTCTCAGGGAGCAGCTGTCAGCATACCCTCTATAGGGGATTTCTATATATGCCACCCCCAAACCTTCACTCCCTTTTACCAGCATTCTGGGCTTTTCATTTACAAGTTAGATTAAATGTCTTTAAATCTTCTTTTTTCTCTTTTTTCTTTTTTTTTTTTTTTTTTTAATAAATCCATCCACTTTTACAGTGTGCTCGCCAGACTGCTTCCAAAACCCTGCAGTTGCCCTGGAAACTCGCTTTAAAAGTATATAGTTAAGCCACAACTCACTGCCAATTTTTATTTACAAACCGTGTTTAAAATATCCCTCCTTATCAGTCTTGCAAATATTTGTATTTTATCTTTGGAGATCTGTCCCTGCCTTTCTCAGAAAAGAAAACAAAATGTGCACCAGGACTATCCAGTCTCTGCATCACTGACTGGGTCCTGGGGAAGATGCCGCTGACTTTGACACGGCCACCGAGGCCGACAGAGGGGCTGCAGGTGTAGCAGACCTTAGCTTTAGGGAAGTTTTTGTGTCTGTCTCCCAAATCTGCCCTGCTGGGGAGGTCTGGGCTGGACTGACAGGCTGTTGCAGGGCTGCAAATGGCTCCAGCCCAGGGCTCGAAAGGCAGCAGCCCCCTGGGTTGACGTCCAGCCCTACAAGGCTCCCAGGGTTGCAGTGAGGATGATGGACCCGAACCCTTCTTGATAGTGCCAGGCAATGAAAGAAGGGATGATGACCAGGCACCGTGGCTCAGGCTGGACATTGCCAGAGCAGGGACCACCACGCAGGTGCCCTGGGGGTGCTGCTGCAATCCCTGGTTTAATCCCAGTGCCAACAGGGAGCACTCTGCTTGACTGAATTATTAACCCGGCGTACTGGAATGGCACTACAGCTCGGTGGCACCAGCTCCTCTGCCCCAAGAAGCACTTTCAGCTTCCACTGGACACAGAGGATGGTGTATTTGTCAGACCAAAAAAAAAAAAAAATCTTCTGTAGAAAAATGGGGTTGGACACAGTATTTTCTAAAAATCACCAAATTCTCCATGAACAATTCAGCTTTCAGTAGGAAGGCAGCACCTAGTGAATACTCTGCTTTCCAAGGTTGGAATGAAAACTGGACTTTTTCCTTTTTAAATGAAGAAAGCACTAGCTTAAGCTGCTCATCATTAGTTGTTTGGGGGTGGTAGGTGGGTGGGGTTTGCATGGCAGGAGTTAACTTATATCACAAACATCTCCAAGCTACGTATGCTATTTAATTCCCTAGCCTTTTGCAGAAAAGCTAGAAATAACATCCAGGAACCACTGTCTCTGCTACCCCATGCCTGTTTCTGCCACAGTTTCCATACTGTCCCTGCAAGTATTCGTAGCAACTAACCTCCGAAGTCTCAAGCCGTGGGGTGCTTGCGTGGGGCAGGGAGGGACGGAAAGGCTTTGCAGTCCCCCGGGGACACTTACCTCCCAGCCTTGGCTGCCTGTGCTCCTCTGTCTTGCTGCCGCTGTGGGGAGAGCCCCTCTTGCTCCCGATTTATAGGCGAGACGCAGCGTTTTGGCAGAGGCAGGGGAGGGCGGGTGGCTCTCCCCGCTCCGGCACGGCCACCCCACTCCCGCGGTGGTTGCACAACCAGGGTTATCATGGGAGGAGTGGCTGGACTGGACTCTTCTGCTGTCGTGCTGGGTGAGCCAGACAGTCCGGCTGATGATCCCTAAAGGAGCTTGAGTGCGTGGGAGAGACTGGAGTGGTCCAGATGTGTCCCACGGTCATGCAAGGAGGACACGTGTGTGCAGGGGCAGCTCCAGCTGTGGGATGTTTTCACTTGCCTCATGGCTGCTTTTCGAAAGGAAGCTGAAGCAGCTGACAGACAGCAGGGTTTTGGTAGGACTTTGCACCCAGGGCACATTCCAAAAAAAGAGAGCTGGTTTTGTGGTCACTGCTCACGGGACATGAAGGCTGCATCATGCCACTGGCCACACGTACAGCTACCGGTGGCAGGCAGGAGGCTCCTCATGCAAATTGGGAGAGTGTAAAATGGCCACAAATACCAGTGCACTAAGGTCCTAAGCACAAATAAAGTGGAAATGTTGGCTGAAATATCAATGCAGGACATAGCATTAGCACCCATTCAGGTATTTTCCAGGAGCAAATGATAATTGAAATAAAGGGAACAAGGCAGGCTTTGGACAGGGCTTTGCCTCCAGCTACTCAATATATTTAGGGGTGACTGGTGAGAAAGTATGAAATCTTTGCAAATGGATACAGCTGGACACAGAAGCCATGGCCAGACAGTTGATAGAGGACTGGGTCTTTAGGAAAAAAACAGCATTTAGAAAGAGACATAGTGATATTTGTGTCATGGGGATGACAGCAGATAGCAAACTGAGGCTCTGCAGTGTGAGCGCAGGGGACATGGTGAAAGCTGCCGGCCCCATCAAGGCATCACCTTGACACTGACAAAGGCAGTCCTGGAGTGATGGGCCCAGATTTGATATCAGCTCTTTAAGCAGTTTGAGTAACCAAGGAGGCTGCAGGGGAGGGGAAGAAAAAAACCCATCCGAGGTCTGCAGAACAGAGGGTGGTAAATAAAGCAGCTCCATCCAACAGAGACATCTGCTCAGAGCCTGTGTTCAGATCTGCAAAAGCACGAGATGGGCCCATAGCTGGGAGTTGAAACTAGAAGTGGAAATGAGATGCACATTGATAAATAAGGAAGGTAATTAGCCATAGGAAAAGTCTGCTGAGCTTTGTGGTGGACCCAGGCACTTGAACAAAACATGTTTGGTTTGTGGAGGGACAGGACTCCGCCCCTGTGCTGGGGCACTGCCAGGAGTGTTGCCACCCATCTGCAGCACCCACAAAGAGACATCAGCGTTCTCAGACTTCCCTACCCCAGGATCTCTTGCTGTTTCTGCCCAGTGCCTGGCTCCTGGGGTACTCTTGCCTCCAGAGTACATGCCCAGTCTGGGGCCAGCTGTGCCAGCCACGCTCCGGCACACCTTGGCAAGTGGTGGCTGAGACCGATGTGCTTGCAGGGGCTGGAGCCTGTGAAACCAAACTCATTCGAGTTCAGGTTTCAGACCACTGTCAGCAGCACGAAGGAACATTCAGATTTTGCTCTCCCAGGCCAATGGGACATGGTTACCAAGGCAAATGGGCAACAAGCCTTGCACATCTTTGACGCTGTTGGAGTTTGCACAGGCTACGTCTCCCAGCTCACACTCCCACTAGACCCTTCTCCAGACGCACAAAACCTTGCACCTGCAAAGCTTCTTGCCAGCACTCCACTCAACAAAAAAGAGTAGGGAGTCCACAAAGGCAAATATTTTGTTCTTTATGTGCTCCTGCTTTTGTGAGTTTCCCAGCAGGGATCCAAGCGACTCGCACTTAGAGGCACACTGTGGCAGCTTCCCAGGAGTGATGTTAGTGCTTTTAGGAGGGCAGTTCAGGGAAGCTTTCTAAAAGAACAAGTTGTATTTTGGCATAGATGAGCTACTGGCATAGAAATGGGGCCAGATACCTTTGCTGCAGCTGCTTACAGCAGTGGTGGCTCTGACCATCCCTGATGAGGAATCCAGTCTGGAGGTGCGGGACGAGAGTCTAGGTTAGAAACACGTCCAAAGCCTCAGTGCCCTGGGATTAAAACTCACTTTCCTGTGATCTGCCTCAGGCCTGTGGTGTTCCCCTCCACAAATACCCCTTCGGTGTCTGGACCAGGCATGTAGAACAAAGTATTAGTGGAGATGAACAATGTGATAGCAGGGAGGTAATTACTGTTAATTATGCACGTGCACATGCATGCCTAGGGCACAGAAAAGTCTTTGGAAACACACAGAGAAATTCTGGTTGCTTTACTTACCTCTGCTGCTGGCATGGTGGGGATGGCATCCTGGGACACATCTCTCCAGCTTCTCTCCAGGAACAGTCTGTGAGGAGCAGAGAAGAAAATAGAATAGACAACACAATAGTGGAGCTTTTTCATATGTTCTCAGGGCTGGAAAAATTCTTCATGGCCTGGTGTTCAAGCAGAGCATCCTTTGGTACCTTTGGACCAGTCCCCCTGAATTTCTGTCGTTGCGAAGACAGGAGAAGACATGGCCACAGAGGCCCTGTCCCCATTTCTGAGCAAGTGGGTTCTGCCGCCACCCAGTTGGGGAGGGTAGGGGGATGCTGCCATCATCATCGCACACACAAACTGCTGGGGAAAATGGGCTTTCACCAAGGGATGGAGTGAGGCCAAGTCAGGGCATGTAATTTGGGGAACTGTTTTACCACCTTCCCTCTACCCAGCCTGGGACACCAAACAGCTGGGTTTGTCCATGTCCTCACATGCTGGGGCACAAGACCTGTTAGATGCTGGGGGTGTATCAGTCATGGGGGACCACAGAGAGGGCCAGGAGCAGTAAAGAACTGGTGGTGGCTCAGGACAAGAACTGGGAATGGGACGTTCACACACCTGCCCCCGCTGGTGAGCCCCTTCTCCCCTTGAGGGCCAAAGCTTCCTGGCACTGGTGCAAGCCTGGGCTCTGCAATGGGCTTTTAATCCTTAAAGTAGAGGGAAGGAGAAACTTGATATATGCATTTAACCTTAATCAGATGGGAAAGGCACCTTCTCTGAAAAACTCCGGCACCAGTTTCATCATCTCTGTTTAAAATAATGCCAAGGAGGGGCAAATCTATGTACAGACAAGTCTCAGCACAGCCTGCTTTGCTGTTTTCTACCCTTGTGTCAGCAGCTTTTGGTGTGTGTCATGGTGAAGGGGGACAAGAAGAAGAAGAAAAAGTGGAGTTTCTTGTTAAGCCAGTCTCTAAGCAAAGCAGGGTCCTCACCATCAAGCAGCCGCTGCTGCCACACACACTCAGGAGCTGACGGGATGTGGGGTCTGGGCTCATCAGGGAAACACTTAATTTTCCCCTCTCCAATATTATCACTGCCTCCCCTTACTGACCAGAAGGCTTTAATCACCATTTCTTTACTGCACATGGAGGTGAGGCTGCCCCAAAGGTGGCTGTTGCCTCCCACTGCTTCCCATGAGGCTGTGGGATACTGCGATCCATGAGGTGAACAGAGGCTGCAAGCAGCTGCTGGCAGAAAAAAGTATTTCCCCACCTCCATTTCTTAAAGCCTGGATTTTGGCCCTGAAAAAAATTGCTTATGCTTTGGTCCCAAGGCCAAAAGGCAATTTCCTGCTTAAAAAAGAATAAGGCAAAACCTCTACCCCAAGCAGCAGGGACTGTTTCCCTATTTACTTTACTATTTCCAGCACATAGAGGACACTGGCAGTGACAAACACTGGCAGGACACTTACACTTCTTTTTAATCAGAGCTAGGTATGTTCAATATTTTGAACTCTTCCTGAAACTTCTCAAGAGACATCACTGTTAAGGAGATCCAAAGGATATGCAGGAGCAGATGGGGCCTGTAGCAGCTACTAGAAGAGAGGGATTTGCTTGCTAGGCAAGGAGGTCTCTGCGTGGAGAGCAGAAGTGTTTTACTTCAACGTAGTTGGCAAAGTTTAACCTGATTTAATAATAAGTCACCATGTTTCCCAGGCATGTAACCTGTGGAATTCATCAAGAAGAAGCTGCTGCCCTTGTTAAACCTATTGTGTTAATAAAGCTTGGAGAACTGCACTTTTTAACTTCTTGGGTTTGGAGGTTTTAAAATGTACATTTAAGAACTTCCCCAGACAGCTGCTTAAAAATCTTCACAAGAACAACCCTGATGGACACAGACACCCTCCCTTGCTGCCATGACACAGACACCCTCCCTTGCTCGCCATGTCTTTGTACCAGGACTCAAAGCAGATGAACGCATATACTCCCCAAGTACCATGGGAGATGCACCCAAATAACATGCAGCAGTAGGAAGGGCTTTAGACCCTCCTCAGCTCTTCTGAACCAAACCTCAGCATCAAGGAGTCCATCTCCATCATTTCACAGGTAAAATAAAACATAACTACTGAAGAGACTGTCAGAGCAAATGGGAGTTAAGTTAAGGTAACTTGTAAGCAAATAATCATAAGAAAGGGCTGTCTAGAGAGCACAGGGTTAAGACATGCACAGCCCGACCAGAAGGCGCCTTCCTACCACCACCACCACCAGGTGAAGTCATCCATCAGCCTTCAAGTGTTTTCAAAAATTCAGTCAGCGTGGCCGACACCTTTCTCTAAATATTGACCAAGCACCCAGGCCAGGCAGTTTGAATGCCTTCAATTCCTGCTGCCTTTCCAAGAGCATCTCCAGCAGAGGTGTGCCCGTGGCCGACATTCCCATCCCCCAGCACGGGGACACAGCAACACTCCTAATTCAGGCAGAGATGTGCTCCTGCACCACCCCAGCCTCCCACCTAGGAGCACTTTGGTGCATTTATTCCCAGAAATAGGTTTTTTTTAAGAGGACAAAATTCCCGACACTATGCAAAGCAAGCCTCTTGGACCACTCAGAAGTACCTCGCTGAGGAGCCAGCACAGGCACTATGACAACGTGTTAGCTCACATCAGCTGGCAGATCTTCTCTCATCTCTGATGGCTTCACCAGACCCTAGGAGACAAGATGGGGAGGGACCTCAGGAACATCTGACCCATCTTCTCCTCCAAAAACAGTTCTGACTGACCTTTACCACCTTGTTTCCTTCACCTGTTTTAAAAACCTCCCACCCAACTTCATGCTTGCTTTTGGAGTGGCTGTCAAGTTTTCTCTTATCTCCACAGCAAAGACAAGCTGTTAGCTAACATTTGGAGATAACTGAGGAGATTTTGCAGCACCACGTCTCCATAAGTTTAAATGGGAACTTTCCAGATTAAGTTGATAGAGGAGCTCTGACTGGCTCATGTCTTGGCTTGCTAATTGGTCTGAGAAGCTGCTGAGCACTCACAGGTGGTCCTGGGGCCTTGGGGCTGCTCAGCACCACTGAAGATTAGCCCCCCTGGCTGGTGTTTCCTATTTATATTCTGGAAATTATTTTTTATGAGGAAATTGTGCTGCAGGGGTCAGTGTATTTCTCTGAGAGCTTCACCCAGCTGATGAGATCAGGGTTGGGAGAGGTCGGACCACCGTGACTGAGGCAGTCAGACTGCAACTAAGCAAATGGACTGATGGCTTGAGAGGGTGGGTGGCAGGAGGAGAAACAACAGCACTGAGAGGTGCAGCAAGGAGATGTGATGCTGCTGGGGGAGCTTGTGAGCCAAGCTCTGCCCCTTTTGTCCCCTCTGACTGGAAGGAGGGGTGGAAAGAAAAGAGCCTGAGGCCTCCTGTTTAATCCGTACAACATGGTTCTGGGAACAGGAGCAGTGACATGTGGAATAACCTGGCAATAGCTGCTTCTAATGAATATCTTGATCTGAATCAGACCTGGGACAGGCAAATCCTAAGACCAGCCACCCCATATCTGCCTTTTCTAAAGCAATAGCAGCTCTCCAGTGCTTCCTTCTGACAGCCCAGTCCTCACCCTTGGGGAAGGACTCCCATGATTTTGTTCAGGTTGCAAAATATGTAATTGATCTGACAATACAAGAACAACAACAAAACCTTTTTTGTCTGGAAGGATTAGTGTCCAGCAAGTAAATAATGGGTTAGTCAGGACTGGAGACAAGGATACTCTCCTGTTCTATCTTCCTAGGGATCAACTCCTCCATCCCCTATGCTCAGAAATACCTGTAGTGTGGGACTGGGCCACAGTACGCTTGCTTGTGTCATGTTGATTGCAAAACACAACAAAATTTGTGATAGCAAATCCATAATAAAAATATTTTCCTCTTATCTAAAGAGAAAGTGTGGCCTGAAGTGGTGTTGGTCTGCAGGACACAAACCCCAGCATTTTCATGCTCTGTATTTTACAATAATTCTGATCATCACCGCTGTATCTGTTTTCCCTGAAGACGTTTTGAAAGATCACAGCATTGCAAAACAGAGTGTCAGCTCCAGGAGGTGACCTTAGTGTGAATGGGAAGGCACTGCTGGGACTGCCTGGCAGGGACCGTTCTGTCTGCTCTGGAGAGGTCCACCTTCTCCTTGGCAGCTGGGAAGAACCCACCACCATGTCCAACCCCAAATTCCCCAGACTAAATGCCAAAACGGTCTTCCCTTCGAATCCCTGTGGGGTCTTGGGGAATATTGGCCCTTAAACTTCTCAGTATCTGCAAAGAGAAGAGATGGAAGGAGTGTCCAGGGCTCCAGGAGTCTTGAACTGCAATATTCAGCAAAACTTTGGGTACAGCATAAAAACCCAGGGTGCTGGGACCCAGACTTTGGTGGTGGTGACATGGCAGATTATATATATTGGGTCAGGAGACTGAGGAAATGTGGGTGAAGCCAGGGCTGAGCTCAGGGGTCTGTTTCATTGCTTGCTTCAGGACCACTGCGTTACAGAGTAACCTTTGCCTGAGCTTAGACAGTTCACGGGAAAAACATCCGTCCTTGAAAAAAAATGAGCTACGATATCGCTTCGGTAAAGAAGAGAATGAATGCAGTAAATGTAAGTTTTCAGGAAAGCATGTAAATGGCCTGTAAAAACTATTGAAACATTGCCTTGCTGCTGCTGAGACAGCAGAAATGGGAGCCGGCCTTTGCTAAGTATTGCAAAAGAGCCACATTATTTGGCAGACATTAAAGATAGCTAGAGGAGGTGAGCTGGGAACATGTGTTCCTCCCCGACAACTCTCCTGCAAAATGCAGCATCACATGGTGATGGGACCAGGTCAGAAACACATCACCCCCCACCCCCGCCGCCCTCCTCTCCCCCAGATAAAGACTGCAAGCTCAGAAACCATCTCCCAGCACCCCGTTTCCCAACGCCACACACAGGACTTGCACAGCACTGCTGCTGCAAAATGGCAGGGACATGCATGGAAAAAAGCTGGGATTATGAACAGCCTTTTTGCAGTAAACCCGGGCGGCACCCCCTGCCCTGCCCACCGGGTGGGACTTTGCTGGCATCTCCAACAACGGGCTGCAGCAGGGATTTATCTGGTGAGAAAGTGGGGAAGAAGCTCCAGCGGTCTCTTTTCGCAGTCTCCCCTTCAAGACAGGTGGACTTTTCTGGAGAAGCGTGTGAGCAGCATAGCAACCCATCTAGGGACCATGGGTCTGCATCGCCTGCCTCCTGCACTGGCTCCCAGTAACAGCTGCACGGTCTCCAGGAATATCGTCAGTTCTGGGCTTTACCAATGAAACCAGAAACACAAGCATAAACAGCTGTGATATATTTTCAAAGGTCCAAGTCTTGTTTTGTGAGGCATAAGGGAGGAATAATCCAATAGCGGTGAATCATCTATCTCGTGTCACGCAGCATTTGTGTCAACAGCCAAGTACAGCTGCTGTAGCCCAGCTGTAGCCCTATGGCGTTGGATGCAGCACCAAGGTATTGGAAGGGGACGATGCTGGCTGAGCATTTGGGCTGTTCCTCTGCTTTTCCCCAGACCATGCAGGACAGTGTCTTTCCAGCTTCATAGCGAACCTCTATTTGCTTCCAGCCAAAGACAGGCTGAAGGATTTGGGTTCAGCCCTTCCAGCAGGCCATAGGCTGGGTCCCAGGCACCAGCAGCCCTGGCTGGGGACAGGTCAGCCATCTCCCCGGCTTCCCACCTTACAGCTGCTCGGTTGGTATTATTCTGCAAATAACTTCCCCATCTGGTACATATGCAGCTTGCTAACCCTGCTCCTAGACATGTGCTTCTAGCAGTACTCTATAAACAGCTTTTACCTTGGATGGACTCCAGCAGGACGTATGGATGTATATGGTGATCGACACCAACCATCACAGCATCAAAAGTGGCCAGTTCCTCTTTCCCATTAGTTTCAGTGACAACAACCCACTGGCAGGTGGTTGAGAAGTCCTGGCATTTTTTTTTTTTTTAATCCTGATGACTGTAGTCTGATAGGAAACCATAGCAAATACATCAATACGTAGGTCCCCGCACGCTGTGTGATGCCGACACAGAACAGGCAGAGCTGGGTGCTCAGTTGTGCTTCCTATCCTCACTTGCCCTAAAATAGCCAGGCCAGCTGTGAGTAACGGGTCAGCTAGGGCCCTCCTGGCTCGTTCCCCTTAATTAGTGGGGGATTTCTGGGAAACAAGCATTTACTGACCCACACAGGGACAGAGAGCCTGGCTCCAGTGGCATGGTGCATGGGGAGCAGACACCCCCCGGCACCAATGCTGTTGCTTCCCACTGTTTCAGCAAGCTCTGGGCCATGGGAGGGAGGCTGGGCTGGCAAACTGGTCCTTGCTAGGTGGAGCACTTGCTCCAGCAAAGCAAAAATAATTGCCGTGGTGTTTGGTCTGCAGGACACTGTGCAGAATCACTTGATCTTCACCCAGCAGCTGACCTCGGTACTGGCATCCCCAAGGCATCCAGCAGTAGCAGTGTCATGCAGTGCTGGCTAAAATTCTGGCTTTTTGGAGCAAACTGGTGATAGGTGAAAGTATCATGGGTGTTTACTGATTTTGCATGTGTAAAATAATCAATTGTTCAAACAGCCCAGAAAGGTGGAAGCTAGTGTAAAAGGAATCATAGGACACATGTCTCTGCTCTGCAAAGGACTATCCTGCGGCGCCCTTGTTTGCAGAGATGCTGTTGGATTTAGTATTTTGGCCCCAGGGTGGGTTTGCACACATGAGAAACAGCTGCAAAACAGAGGAATTCAGAAATAGCAGCTAGGTGTATCTTCCCCGTGATACTCTGGCCAGCAGTAACGCCCTGCAATCTGCCCAGGGAAAAGTGTTACAGCCAGAGTGCTCTCAGCAGCACAGGCACTGGCTGTGACCTCATGTCAGATAACGATAAGGTCATTCAACCCATTTTGCAGATGTAAGCCAGCACCAGAGAGCCCTTGTGACAGCCTGGCCCACATTAATTTATTGACTGCACCTGAGGAAGAGGCCCCACCCTGCCAGCACCCCAAAACCCATCTTCATTCATTCCCTGACATCATCTCTGCTCACCCCATTGGCACCCCAACATGTCCCCTGTGCATCCCACAGTTCCCAGCACCACCACCAACTGCTGCCTCTTCTCCCTACTGCCCTTTCTTTCACATAACGTGGTACTTTGGCTTCCAAAAGGCAAGGGCTCCCAGCCCCCATTGCATTCAATGTGGGTCCTGCCAGCACCCCACAAGCTCAGCACAGGGTAAGCAGCAACATTCCTGACCACAGCTGTGTCCTAGCTGGGTAACAAGGCTGCCATTATCAGCTAGAAAAAAAAATCACAGTGATACACCACGCACAGCTTGTTAATTGCAAAAGAATTTAAAAAACTGATCAGATGATGCCCCTATATTTTTATTCATGTTTCAGAGAGATGGTGCATCTGCAGTGTTTTGAATTGGATCACAATCATAGGAAGGGCTTGCTTCCCACCACAGGTACACATCATTTGGACTGGAAGAAATAAGAGCAGGCAAACCTCTTCATCTATTGGTAGGAAGAAGCATGTTAGCAGAGCACTTCGGCAGAGGCACTGAAAAGGGAATGGCAGGCATCCTCTAGTCTCGTTTCCGGGGCTAGAGGTCACGGTAATGATATTATTTTGCATTTACATGGTGCATTTCATAAAACCACAGAGCGTTTTGCAAAGCTATAGTTATTGCTGTATGGAGGAGAAAAGCCAAGATGCCTGCAGGCAGAGTGCTTCCCAGGGAGCACCGAAATTACACCACGGGCTGGTTCCACTCTCGGCAGATGCATGCAAAGAAAAAGCCCACAAGATCTGGCCACATCAGAAGTTCAGCAGCTCACCAGGATCAGTCCAGCTCCTCCCCACTTGCTCAGGTGAGGGTGGACCATGGAGGCTTTGTTCCCCACCTCGGGATGGGCAATTGGGCAGATGGCACATCCCTGTCACCCCTGGACATGCATTGGAGGTGGCCACAGAGAGGGGCACAGGTGCCCATCCAAGCTGTTGCTGCAGGGACAGTGATGCCCAGCACGAAGCGAAGCAGCTCAGAGAGGGATCTCTCTGAGGATGCTCTCGCCATGGCTGCAGCAGCTGGGGTGCTGGGTTACACAGCCCCAGCGGGACAGGGCATTTTGGCTGGCAGACATGGTTCATCTCAGCTTTCAGATGCTCACATGTTCCAGCAAAGTCCAGATGTTGTTCCGAGAGCTGGTGGGCTGTTTATATACCAGAGTATTCCTCTCCATATTTTAATCTGATCATTTTTTTTCATTTGGGCATCTTTTCCTACTGGAAAAAAATGTGGATGTTTTTCTTTACTTGTTATGAAAATTATTTTTCAGAAGGGCCAATTCAGGCAAGCTGGTTTTAGCCAGTACACAAGCTCTACACCGAAAATTTTCTTGAAAAACCAAACATGTTGACTCCAGTTTTCCACCAGAAAAAGAGACAGTAGGCAGGGAAATTTAAAGACATGTAGCAATGCACCACTATTTGAATACATGTAGAGGGACAAAATAACCAATGTTACTTACTGGGGGTGGCACTTACACTCTTTCATAGCCCCAGCTGAGAAACGTCCCAATTTTACCAGGCATGGAGATCACATCCGATTTATCAATGCTGTTTTTCAGGGATCTCTTGACGACTTATTTTCAGGTTAATGAGCAGGGCAGCAGCACGCATTGCCCAGCAGGAGAAAGCATCCCATGCACGTACACCGCTCTGTACTCCTGCATCCCTCCCCATCTCCCTGGGGTCCCTTAGCAGTAAAGGGCAGCAAGGAGGAGGAGGAGCAGGAGGAAGAGCACCCCTAGCATAGCCAGGCAGGGGAAGGCGGTGGGGACAGCGGGGGTGATGCGCGTCTGCGTGGCCCGCAGAGTTCGGTCCCACTGGGTGAGGATGGCCTTTCTGGCCCCGCTCCACTTCCCTGGGCCCATCAGCCGAAACTGGTAAGGGCTGCAGGGGCCAAAGAAGACCTCCAGGGCCAGCCGCGGGTCTGTCAGCAGGAGCTTCAGCACGTTGGGCTTCACACCGATGGCTGAGGCCAGCTCGTCCATGTAAGTGATATAATCCGTCTGCAGCGTGGTGCTGTTCCCATACCTTCCGGGGAGAGAGGAGGGGAAAAGAGGGGTTGCTTTAGGTTTTTCCCTTTGTTTTTTTAATTTTTTTTTTTTTCCCTTTAAGCACAGTTTGGGCAGAGTCTGTCCCCTGCTCTCCCCTGCCAAAGCTGGGGAGCAGAGCTGGCTGGGGGGCACAGCTCCAGGGGACATGCATCATTGCTGCTGTTAGTGGAGGAATCTGGCTCACAAGAAAACATTGCGTTTTGAAACTTCCTACAATGCAACGGTTTCTAAAAACAAAAGAAAACATAGCTTGAGCCAGGTTCAGCTTTCACTGGTTATACTCCTATTTTTAAAGTATTGCTTCACTATAATATCAGTTAGACTCAGAGAGGGGGAAAGCAAGGCACTTTCATGGACTTTATGAAACAAAAAAAAGGTCACTTTGAAGAATAATGATGGAAATGTTCTATTTCTGCTGGAGCCTCACCCTGATTCTGTGTGAATGAGAAATGCTTTTTCAGCCTGATAACGCTCAGTGATGGCAAATGAGCATTTTTAGACAGGAAATATTTCCATCATGAATTTTCCACCCGAACTTGCCTGATTCAGACCTCCATGGGGCTGGTGAAAACATATCCACTGACACCAGTGAGCTGGTTGGAGGTTCCTCATTGCAGAGGGGCCGCCTGGAGGTTAATTCATCTGAGACTCAAACAGGGCTTTTCAAAGGACCCTGCTTGTTTGGAGCTGCCTGTCCCTTGCTCACAAACTGCCCCCATGGCAGCTCACCCAGCACCCTCATCCATCCCACTTGGGGCTGAGATGATGGCAGGGCTCTTCTGCCAGCACAGGGAGACCCATGAGCTGCACTTACCACTTGAGCTTCTTCCCCATCTTCTCATCAATGTCATCCATCATCTCGCTGACTGGGGGGAGCGTGCACTGCCCTTAAAAGAGCAAGAAGAGTATCAGCAAAGGGACATGATGCCCAGGAGATCCCTCCTGCAGCAGGTAGGGTTTGCAGGGATCAGCTGAGCTCTTGGGTGCCTCTCTTCCCTTTGGTGTCAAGATCTGTGCTTGGGTCAAGCTTGGTTGTTGAGGATGTGACAACACTGGCTCTCCTGTCCTTTAAGTTATGTAGTGATGCCCAAGAGGCTCTTCTCCCCCAGGCAGCCCCACCATGTTGCCATCTGCAGTGGGCTGAGAAGTGACCTGCTCCCATGGTGCAAGCTACCCCATCACATAGGGATCCCATTATTGGTATTTCTGGCCAAACTCCTTTGTGTTCTTGAGCACTCAGGCACTGCCCTGATTTTCGGTTTGAACATGCACGTTGCTGCTGGGAAACACTACTTCCCATTGACAGAAAACAGACCTTTGCCCAGCACAAGCTCATCCACCTACCCTGAAACACCTTGACTGCCCAGCGGCACTGGAGGTCCGCTGTTGGGATGATGGGTCCAAGGGACTGGACTAGCCCAATGACTGCCATGGTTGGCTTCTCCAGCCGAGGAGGGAGGATGCCTTTGTAGAGGGTGACCTGATTGTCCCTGCTTTTGATGATGGAATCATCCTCCATGAAAGGGTAAGCATAACTGTAACCGGTGGCAAAGACTACCACATCGACGTCATCCTGCACAGTCCCATCTTGGAACAAGACAGACGTTTCTCTGAACTCCTTCACGTTTGGCTTAATCACCACCACGCCACAGGCGATGCGGCTCGGGAGGTCATCATTGAACACCGGCTCCTTGCGGGAAGTTCTGCAAGGGCAAAGGTGGTGGGGCTGTCACAGAGGTGGCTTCTGCTGCCAGCCCAGGATAGGCACGGTCCAGCCCCATTCCAGAACCAGCACCCCCAGGGGGGTTTGGGGATGGATGGCCCCACACATACCTGTTCAGTGGCATGAGGCCGAAGTTCTCATGCTTGAAGAACCGGTTCATGCCTCTCACGTACAGCCAGTCGCTGATTGCCCTGGGGAGGATGTTCCCCAGCCAGGTCCGGAAACGAGTGATGATCAGCATGTCCCAGGGGTAGCCCTCGTCCCAGACGCGGCTCATCACCCAGGACCCACTTCGGGAGCTCAGGTAGACCTGGGAGGATGGCCAGGTAGGGGTGAGCCACCTCCATGATGGCTGTGAGTCCCCAGGGCTGTGGCATGTGCTCAAGCAAATGGGGACCCCCCCCACTCCCCAATGACTCTGGTGCAGGTCCCCGTACCTGTGATGCCACGGCACTGAGCTCCACAGCAATGTCACTGCCCGAGTTGCCCAAGCCTATCACCAGCACCTTCTTCCCTCTGAACTTTTCTGGCTCCTTGTACTCTCGGCTGTGGAAGTAGCAGCCTTTAAACTTCTGTATTCCTGGGGAGGAGAACAGAAAGGGTCGTAATTCACCACAGGAATGAAAGGGAGAGGCTGTGCTGGCTTTGGCATCTCCCCTTCCCACAGATGCTGCTGGAGCATCCACCAGAGCATTTCTCACAGTAGTATATGTCTCCTGTATACAGAGGGATGCTGCAAACCCATAGTCAGATGAGATCACTCTCTCTTCATTCAATATTTAAACAGAAATAGTGTGCAAGCACAGGATACCTTTTCATGGTATTTCTGTACCCCAAAAGGGTACCACTGCAACCCCAACATCGCCTTGAGGTGCCTGGACAGCCACACTCCATCCCCTTGGTGTGGCTGTACACCCTTGTGGTAGTGAGCAACAGGGAAGCAGCTTTCATTTAAAAAAGAGAAGATGGCAAAGGACCTGAGGGCAGTTTTCCTGACCAGCTGATGCTTCAAGCCTGTGTCCTCCAAACAGACCCCCAGCACCAAATTTTTCTTGCCAGAGAGAAAGTTTTTTCCCAATAATGTGCCTGTACACAGAGAGAATGTGCTGGTTTGGGTTGGGATAGAGTTAATTTTCTTTATAGTAGCTAGTATGGGGCTGTGTTTTGGATTTGTGCTGAAAACAGTGTTGATAACACAGGGATGCTTTAGTTACTGCTGAGCAGTTCTTACACAGAGTCAAGGCCTTTTCTGCTTCTCACCCCACCCCACCAGCAAGTAAACTGGGGGTGCACAAGAATTTGGGACGGGACACAGTTGGGACAGCTGACCCCAGCTGACCAAAGGGATATTCCAGACTATATGACATCAGCATGTAAAGCTGGGGAAAGAAGGAGGAAGTGGGGGACATTCAGAGTGATGGCGTTTGTCTTCCCAAGTAACAGTTACATGTGATGGAGCCCTGCTTTCCTGGAGATGGCTGAACACCTGCCTGCCCATGGGAAGTAGTGAATGAATTCCTTGTTTTGCTTTGCTTGCATGCACAGCTTTTGCTTTACCTGTTAAACTGTCTGTATCTCAACCCACAAGTCTTCTCACTTTTACTCTTCCAATTCTCTCCCCCATCCCACTGAGGGAGGAGTGAGCAAGCAGCTGTGTGGGGCTTAGTTGTCAGCAGGGGTTAAACCATGACAGAGGCAAAGGCTGTTGGGTAATGTGCATGACATTTGTACTAGAAATCATGGGAAAATGAAAAAAAAAAAAAATTATTTTACAAAATCCTTTTATGAAAAAACTTCTGTTAAAGGAAACAGCCTGAAGTACTTTTTTCTGGGAAAGATTAGCATTGTCCCTGCTTTGACATAGTTTGGATACTGAGTCTTTTTTCTTAAAAATACAGGTTTTGATTTCCTGAATGGACCCCCATCCCCCCAAACATTGCTTTCCTTTTAATGCTAAAAAGGTATTTTTTTCTAGGGAAGAACACTGTAATAGATTTGCCTTGCTTTGTCCCAGCGGATGAATTCCACACGCGCAGCTTACCTGGAAAATCGTCGAGGGGGAGGTTTGGGTAGACATGATGCCCAGAGCAAACCATAACAGCGTCAAAAACTGCTGTCTCTTCCTTCCCGTCTCTCTGGGTCACCACCTCCCATTGCCCCGTCACAGAAAAGTCAGGGCGTTTTTTAACCTTGGTGACCAGGGTCTTAAAGGAAACAAAAGAAAGAGATCCGTGGGTGTCTGCAGAGCAGACCAAGAGGTTTAGGGGGCCAGTGGAATTCAGAGGTCCCGGGGAGCCCTGGGGATATTTGCCCCTGCGATTTCATGCAGGCAGCTCTGGGGA
Organism: Haliaeetus albicilla; assembly: GCF_947461875.1. Lineage (NCBI taxonomy): Eukaryota > Metazoa > Chordata > Aves > Accipitriformes > Accipitridae > Haliaeetus > Haliaeetus albicilla. The sequence continues at coordinate 36,688,252 of NC_091490.1, read as the reverse complement.
GGGCGCAGAGAGGGGAGCTGATGAGACCTGCTTTAACAAAACCAGGAGTTTTTTCCCCAGAATATTTTCTCCCAAGATTTGGGAGACCCAGGCACAGAGGTGATGTCCCTCCAGCCCAGGCCCCCCCCACTACTCACTGCCCCTCTCCACTCCAGGCTTTTTACCTTGAACTGTATGTGCCGGAGGAGGTCAAAGTGCTCAGCGTACTTGCAGATGTAGTGCTGGAGCCTGGCGTTGTGCATGTAGTTGGGGTGGTCGTCAGGGAAGGGGAAGTCAGAGTAACACATCATCTCTTTGCAGGAGTTGGTGAAGACAGTGCGGTAGATGCTGGCTCTGCCTTCCTCTGCCTGGTCCTGGAGGGAGAAGAGCGTGGACGAGTCCCATTAAGGGGGACATGACCTGGAGCCCTGCACCAACTCCTCCAGGCTGGAGCCAGAGAAAACCGGCAAAGCCATCAAGCACAATAACCAAATAACTCTCTATGAGCACAGAAGTGTCCCAACAGGCTGGGAGGAGGGTTTGCATCACCCAAGGCATTTAGGAGCCAGTTACATGTGCATCTGCCAGGGAAAGTGGAAACCTCAGGGGAAGGGAGTGCTGTGGGAGGACCATGCCAGAGCCTCTCCACTGCACATCCAGAAAGCCTCAGGAGGTTGGCTGTGACACAGCTACACTCGTGCGCATGAACACATGCAAAATATCACAGGAGACAAATAAGGTGGGACCTCCCAGTGCCCAACTTCCTGCTGGTCTGCCTGTAAAGCTTCCAAAATCCCATGGGCACTCCCGGTCATCACTCCTTTGTGTACACGGTCTTGGCAATTGCACAATGAAAGGCAGAAGCCCGGCCAGGTGCATTTGCTTTGGTGCTGTGGCTTGGCTGCCCATGCTTTATGCAACTGCAGGGCAGGTCTGGCCAGGGACACGGATGAAGGCTTGTACCTACTGCTAGCAATGCACGTGCCAGCTGGCCAGTGTCCCGCTGACATCTAGAAGGGCAGGACATGAGGGATCTGCTGAAATCCCCAAGACCACTGCGCAATCAGTGGGGCCCAGGCTGGCTTGGTCCAGTCCTGCCCAAAATGGCCAGCCCCACGCTGTCCTGTCCCCATCGGGGGGGGGGCACTTGCTATGTCTGCCCTGACACTAGGCACTTAAGAGCACAAAACACAGGTAATGCATTTCCCTTTCCTCATGGCTTTGATGCCAGCACAGAGCTAGGAAAAATGCAGGTTTCTGCACTGGAAAATCCATATCTGAAGGTGGCCAAAAGATTACCAATTTCTAATAAAAGAAAAAAAAAAAACCCCAAGCCAGATAAGGAGCTGAAGTGATTTTGACTTTTCCCCTCAATGGTGATATTCTTTTCTGAAATTCTCTATCCTTAATATCAAAAAGTATTGCTAAACTTTCTGGAGGAATGTGTGGAGCCTTCCCCAGAAAAGACAGAAAACATGTGGTCCATGTTTTGAGATAAATCAAACATTTCAGATCATCCAGAACAAGCTTTCTGCCCTCCCTCTCTGCCCTGGGGTTTAACTTGTGCAGGCCCAATTCCTTCCCCTAATGGCACCCCAAGCTGCTCCTGCAGCTGTGATCACACCCCAAACTGTCCCCTCAGCCCCAGCTTGCTGGCAGGAAAGTGGCACAAGATGGCTCTGAGTCCAACCCTCTGATTATTCACTCGGGCTCCTCTGCGGCTCCGTGGTACATGGCCACTACATAAAAGCATGCTGAGGGCTACCCTGTGCACCAGCGAGAGCCCTGAGGGGTTTGCAACCCCTTGGCTGCAGAGAAGCTGTTGATTCCCTCTGTCCCTAAAGGAGCAAGGATGGCATTTCAGAGGGGACTTGGCTTGGCTGAAGCAGGTGGCTCAGCGAGTCAGGGGATGGCTAGGCTGTTCCCAGGGTGAGGGAGGAGACCTGAGGACCTGTATTGAACCAGTCAAGCCCTCCCACATGCAGCCATCAGAGCAAAGCAAGCGGGTGCAGGCACGCAGGGTGCCAGCGGGTGCAAGTTTCCCCAGCCAGCTCTGAAACCAGGCACCCAAAGCCACTCACCGTGTAGCGCCAGAGCCCCCCGATGTCCTCGCTCTGCTCGAAGCAGGTGGGCTCCAGCCCTTCTTCCAGGCAGCACTTGATGGCCGCCAGCCCACTGACGCCTGCGCCCACCACCGCCACGCGCCGCACCATGCTGTCCTGCCTGCGGGAGATCGTGGCTGTGGTGGAGCGGAGACAGGCCAGGCACTTTGGCCGAGGTGGGTCTGCAGCCCCCAGCAATGCCCTGCGGGAGCAGGACACCCCCTCCCCAGCACAATTCCCCCAGCTCCTCAAGTAACCCGGGGGGTTTCTTGCTGATCCTTGCTCACCTGCTTCCCGTGCAGCCCCAAGGTATGTGCGTAAGAGTTTTGGGCAGGGTGGAAGAGCTTTTCCCGGTACCCAGGGGCTCTCTCAGGGAGACGACCAGTGGCTTAGGAGGAGCTCCCCCGGAAAAGCAAAGCTCTTTTATGCAGCATTGCACAGGAGGCAGGGCCAGCGCCAAGGGGTTGTTTCAATGAGTGACTTGTGCTTTTTGGACTTTAGCAAGCCTGGAGTTGTAACATGAGGAGGAGCTGTGGGCACAGAGCTCCTAAATTAGGAAATAAAGTGTTGGACTGAAATTATTGCAAGATAGAGCCCGGGGTCACTGAGCAGTGGCAGCCACCTCTGGCCCATGGGACGAGCAGCATCTCTCATACGCGTGCCCACACACACCTCTCCAAAATGGCACGGCGATGCCTCTGTCATCAAGAACAGCAGGTAGGACCAGGCTGCCCGACCTCGCCCCACTATTCCACCCCAGCACTGCAGTTATTCCTCTGCAAAGAGGGCAGCTGGCAGTGCCACCCCAAGGACAAACCACCCCAGCATTGGGCAGGTTCCTGTTCAAAGCACCTGACCGCTTTCCCTGCTTCTAATAAATGGGGTAAGCGTGTTTCAGAGGACATCTGCAGGGCAGGACAAAGCACAGGCAAGTGCAGAAGAGTCTGTTTGCAAATCCCAGTCCATCTCTGCACTCTTCATCTAAGTCTCATTGTGTGAGTTCATCCATCAAACCCCTGCCTGCAGACAGGTCCCTGGGGACAACTGTTCGGCTGGGAGTATGCCTATTTGAGAGTTGCTGGAGCCTCTAAAGCTATCTAAGCTGGGCTGTTAATTAATGCTAAATTGACTTGAAATAAAATAGAGCAGAGAATGCCAGAAAAAAATGATTGAACAACCAAACTGAAAAAGAATGAAATTGCTAATTTTTCCACTCTCTGCCAAGTTGGTTGGACTTTCCAAGGGATCAGCTTTGGAGTCATGGTTAAGTTGGCTGAATACAAATAAACTGCCAAGCTGGCTTTATGGATTCCCAGCCTAGAGGAAGTGTGGATCATCTCCTGCAGGACATGATCTGGAGGAGGACTTTTATGAATTAAAACATTTGTCAGAAAACTACACCCAGGAGTGATGTACACTGAGAGAGCATGCCTGCTCCTGGCCCTGGCATGGGGATAGGAAAGGTCAACCCAAGGCAGAAGGAGGGGGACAAAGGTGCAGGAAGAGTCAATCATTTACCTGGAGTGACACAGTTGTCAAGTTCTGGCAAGAGGAAAAAGCCCTGGACCTCTTGCCTCATCATTTCCCAGCTGCCATTTTCCTCAAAAAAAAAAAAAAAAAGAAAAAAATTGTGAACATTTTTTTTCCCTCCCTCTCTAAAAAGTAAAAACAAAGGGAAGGAGAACTGCAGGTGTGGGAAGGCAGAGAAAAGAAGAAAAGTTAAGGTATTCAAAAATCCCTGGGTGGGCGCGGGGGGTTGGAAATAATGAAAAGCTTCAACATTTCTAATGGCACTAGAGGTAGTTCTGCCCAACACCTGCAAACTCCTGTTTGACTTTTTATCGTATGCTACAGGAAAGCAAGAGCAGAAGAGGGCTCCTAACTTCCAAAAGAGCAAGAACAGCTGGGAAAAAGCAGTCTCACCTACAAAAACCTGCCGCTTTCCAGCCTGAAGCTGCCTCGCACCAGCAGCACGGCTGAGGCTGGAGGTGGTTTCCAGTGATGTTCGGAGGGGTCACAGCATGACAACGGGAATGCTGCTGGGGACAACCTGCAGGGACAGGAGCCATGAGAGGCCGATGGCACCATTTGCCTTGGTGTGCACCGTGACCCCAGCCCCCTGCACGGTTCATGTGATTGCAGCTCTGTTTGTCCTGGTTGCTGCACCGAGAGATGTGTATTCATTAACCGGGGGCTGGTGCAGATGGTAGGCAGGGGTCACTGGCCACCACAGCCAGTCCCTCTGCAGCCACTCTCAACCCTCCCGCTGGTAGTAGCAGCAAAGGAGAGAGTGAAATATCCTCCAGTTTTGATTCCTTTGCTGCCTGCAAAGGCTCCCTGAGGCAGCAGCCGGAGGGATGCTCGGCACACACCCTGGCTGCAAGACCGAGCAGCGGCTTGCCCACGGGCCGCACTGCTCATGCTTCGGCCGGACCGGGCTCCGCAGCACTGGATGCGGCATAACACCCACAGCAAGAGCCAGATGCTTCCTCAAGGAGCATTTCAGTCAAAATAGCCAGGAAGAGGAAGATCCCTCACTGTACCGAAGGGGAATAAACCCCAGCGCGGCACCTCAACTGCAGCCATCGGCCCAGGGCCAGCCAGGTGCCATGTCGGCCAGGAGCAGCCTTTGGCCTCGTGAAGGGCACGTCCCCGGGTTCTCCTCTGATCTCGCCGGAGCATGCCACCGGGCACGACCGCAGAGCTGCAGCTGGGCTCCCGACTCCATTGGCAGCCAGGGATGAACCAAACTTGCCAGAGGTGCCGCTGGCCCTGCTGGGGAGCGGTGGGGGCCCCGCGCCCCACGGGCGCCCGTGACTCCCGTGGGGCCATCGATCATCCTCTCCTCCCGCATCCCTCGGGCTCTGCTCAGCCCTTTGATGTGCAGCTACATTGTTCAACCATCTTTGAAGTGTGAAATGAGAAACACCCCTCCAGCCCTCCGGAGCAGCCACCAGCACTGTGGCAGCCACGGCTGGTCGAGGGGACAATAAATTCGCGGCTGGAGTTACACAAAGGGAGGCAGTAAACAAGCACAAGTTCACCTCTCATTTGCTCTGTACTAATTGCATCGGAGCACTTCCCTGGCCAGCGCTTGTTTTTCTTGAATGTGGCTAAAAATCCATTTTTCATTTGCTTTTTCACACCCTTCTTCCCCATTTTTGTTTGTGAGCAAAATCCTTCCAGGGAAGGGCTGCAGGACCATTCCCATTAGGTTTGGGGCTGATGGATGGAGCACCCCAGGGGAGGCCAACGCCTTGCGATGGGGGAGCAAATGTAACAGCATCTCTTTGCTCTTCTTAATCCTCCTGTCAGCCCTGAAAATTGGTTTTGCCATTCCCTAGGGAGCCATTCTGATCTGCACTCCTTCAGTGGAGGTGGGAGCTCCGAGGGCATCGCTCACCCTCAGCTTCACAGCTCACCAGTCACCTTCCCAGACAAGGACAAACCAACCAAAAAACTCACCACGCCTCCCATGAAATCTTTTTTTAGGTACAGTAGTTGCAACAGGATAACACATCTCATTGCTTCTATCTCAAAGACATCTCTACTCTAAATCCTTTCCCCCTACACTATCCCCCAGCCTTGGAGCTTTGTGTCCTGCAGAACTCCAGTCCATCTCCATGTCCTCTCTGGGATTCATCCTTAGGCAGAGCCTCTCTCTGTCCTCCCTCATTTTTTTTTCTTCTGCCCATGTGTTATTTTCTAGAGGTGCTGTCTGAATGCAGGCAGGATCCTGAGAAGACCCAGAAACTGCTGAGAGCATCAGGTGAAACCTCATGGGAAGGGACAGCTGCCTCGCTGCAATGTAAGCTGCTTGAAGGTACCTGGCTTTCAGGATGTCACACAGGATCTTCCTTTCCTTGGGCAATCACCTGGCATGAAGGCACCCAAGTGTTTACCTGGCTTCTACCCCGCTCCAAGCCTTACACCCACCAGGGAGGAGCAGAGGCCCACAAGGACTCGTGAGTCAAATGCCTTCACCGCAACTCAGGCGAAGCACTGCTCCGGCCAGTGATACACAGCTCTTGCCATGCTTGTGGCGATTGCTGCAGCTTGCCTGGGGCCAGAGGTGCTACAGACATGGACAACCCATGGGATCCGCTCCCAAATGTGGGAACTGTCCCAAGGGTTACTCTTCCCTCAAGAAAACCCCCTCCTCCTGACTGCTTCTCCTACCCCTGCCCTGCCAGTATTTTCCAGGGACCTCCCTAGGGAAAGGGCTGTCCTCTGTCACAACCGTGCAAGACTTGCTTGGAGTCCCAGGTCTTGGTGAGGTCCCAGACTGGGATTGCAAGGTTTGAGCTGGTTTCCTGCACACCCTTGCCAGAGAAGGAGAAAACACAGCCTTTGTTCAGCGAACAGGACACCAGCAGCTCAAGTCTTAGCAAAAAACCTCTCAGGGTGCTTTGTGACCACACCTGCCTGGAACAGGTTTTGTGGCTTTAAGGATCACATAATTCCTGCTAATTAACCATGCTTTCCCTTTTGTCCTCAGGAGAGAGGTATTCAGCAGAAGGCATCTGGTTTAACCACCCTGGAGGAGGAAAGCAGCGGATTATTCCCAGAGGAAACCTCCACGGGCACACGCTCGTTCTTAACTCAGACTTTCCAGCCCCGGTAGCATGGACAAGTTGAGTTGCAAGTTGCCATCCACAGGTTGAAGCACTGCATTTTGCTCAGGTGCCTCATGGAAAGGCAAGGATCCCCTCCTTGCTTCAGTGGAGAAATTTACCAGACGTTTAGGACATTCAGCGGGATGAAGGCTGCAAAAGAAGGAAGGCTAATCAAGACCAGCACTTCCAGTGCTGCATTTCCACGTGGGCAGCTCTTGTCCCATCTCCTCCAGTGGAGATCACAAGACCCAGGGTGCAGGTTGGTGCAAACCCAGAGTTTGCAAGCCCTCCCCACGAAGCTGTTATAGCCAAGGGCTGGCAGGATGAGGTAGTGCTCAGGAGCCAGAGGAGATGAACTTTTGCAAGCTGGACATCTTCAATGCGAGCCTGGCTGCTTCCTGCAAGGCAGAGCAGGAGCAAAACATCCAGCCAGGTCCTCATGCTTGGCCCTCCTAGGGCACAGCACAAGCTCCCTTTTCTCTTCACAGGCCACCACTGCTCCCCAGCAGCAGGGAATCAGTTTGCCTCATTATGGTTTTAGGGCTGCTAATTGCCAGTTACAAGAAACCCACCTGAAGAAGAAAATGTCCTGTCTCCTCTCCGACAGGCTGCTCCAGCCCCGAGGATGGGCTCAGGGGATGGTCTCTGGGTGCAGCACCCCAACTCCACAGCACCTGCCCGAGCTGCAGATGGGGGATTTTTACCACTTTCTCTTCCCTGCACACAAATTGGTCGCAGACATGGTCATTTGTGAGGGATGCCAAGGGAGAAGTCATTCAAACCCTCCTAGAAGCATCCAGCTTACCGCAGCCTGTCCATGGGGCAGAAGGAGAGTGGAAGGGTGTAGGTGGGATTGTGTCCCAGTTCCCCACACCAAGAGCTCCTGACCTAGCTGGTGAAAAGGATTTGCAGCCTCTAAAGCTGCTTAGAGCAGGAGCCAGGGAAAGCAGGCTCCCTTAAAAACCAACCCACAAGTCTTAATCTCGGCCAGGCAGGTACTTAGAGCTTTGTTTGCAGACTTATTTGAACTAGGAGGGAGGAAAGAGCATCAAACTATGGAAAACAGCTCTGAGGAGAGATGGGCCTGCTGCCTCAAGCAGGGCTGCTCAAGTCCCAGCTTTGGAGGGCAAGCGGTTAAAAAGGAATATCAGCTTTCTTTACAATCGAGATTTCTGCTGTGGAATTACTTAACACACAGATAAATAAAAATGTGTCCAGATACTTAAAAGGGCATTGGCATTGCACACACAATCCAGTTTGTCTGATTTCTGTACCAGGCAACCTGGGAGAAACTCTGAATCAACAGGTGAAATCCTGCTGCTTTTTCCATTCAAAGTCTGGATCTGTCACACAAAAGCCCACCTTGCATCCTGGTTTTCATATCCACACTTGCTGGCTCTGCCCTTTTGGGTTGCTAAATCACTGCTGCCCCAGGGAAGGCAGCCCGAAGGAGCTGCCCCAGCCTGAACAGCTAACCTACTTTTTATTTGTCCCCTAGATTGCTTTCTCCAAGTTGTATTTGGTCATGTACCTCATGACTCTGTCAGCTGTTTTATGTATTTTATAAATTCCCCATATCACATATTCAAAAGCAGTATCCCTACTGCTAAGATGTCTTTATGCTCATATTATTTATTTTGCTCACCTTTGCACCCACAATCTGTCTATACTTCCCATGCACCATTCCCAGACAGTCCTAGCAATCAGATTGGTTTTGAAGTGAAAGCACCAAATTCCTCATGGTACAAAGCAAAATGCTTTGACCAGCAATGGGTGTAACGCCACAGCCCCTTTGCTCTTTGGGACCTGCACTTCAACACAGCTACGTACTTCTGCCCTCTTTCTCCAATGCACATCTTCTGAGTAGGAGCTGCCGGCTTTTGGGTGGAGAGGACTCATGGCTGTCACTTCTCCCGATATGCTTTCCCGCAAGCAGACCCCTGCTCCATGTACTCGTAAGCCCCTTGCAGCCTAGGAAGCTGGAGAAAAACACCTCTGCATAGCAAACCATTGCTGGGGCTATTCCCCTGTGGCTTACTTCCACAAGAGCTCCCCTGTACCTAGATAGATGAGCAATTCTGTTGGTTAACCCCATCCCAAGCCCCAGATCAGCAGGACTGATTTCCTTCCATGCCAATGCCCTTTCCCCTTGTCTTCTTGCCATTGCTCTGCCTGTTGTGCAAAGCTTGCAGAAATAACCTCAGAACAGTTTCTGGCCTTTTTGCTGTAGGGATATTGCTAAATCATATTATTCTTGCTGTCATGCTACAAAAAATATTATCCACTTCAGTACAACCATTAACCATAATTAGTGCTCAGTTGCACAGACAATCTGGAACAGGGGCATCTCATCTTCTGCTACGAGTTAATAAATCTCTCCAAGTACAGAGGGACCAGACAGCAAAATGAGCAATCACTCATTTCTGCTCCTGTAACTACTTTTAAATGCCCCAGCAAACAAGCTCGCAAAGAATATTTTCTCCATTTTTTTCTGTACAATCAGTTTCTGTTCACAGCCAAAGTCTCCTGCCCTTGGATTTCCCTGGATCACCAGCCTGGGAGGCTGACAGTCAGGCACTTAAGAAGCCCTGACAGATGCAGCCCTAAGATATTTGTGTATCCAGGGCAGAAAAGCCCCCAGTCTCATAGTAGGCTGCTCCTGACCCAAACCCTGCCTGCTGGGCAGGTGTAACACCATGCCTGGGCCTCAGTTTGTGCTGGAACTGCTGCAGCATCTTCTGCTCCTGAGGCCATTCCCTTCCCAGGAGACCCTTTGTAATGTTGCAGACCCTTCATAATCTCTGGGTCCTCAGCAGCCGGCCAAAAAAAAAAAAAAAAAAAAAATGCTCTGCTAAAGCCTCTCGTGACATTACAAGGCATTGCTCACGCTGCTTGCTCTGAGCACTCAGCTCTCCCCTGGAGCTTGCTGCTCCCAGCCCTGCAGGCAGCACCATGCAGGTTGGCTATGTGACACCACTATCTGCTCTGGCAAGGTGAAGGGCCTGTCCTCTGCAGGGGTTTTAAGGAGCTGATGGAAGATGTTGCCTCCAGGGTTGAGTTCATTTGCATTAAGATATCAGTTATCTATCTTACCTGTTGAATTTTTAAATCTCCCTCTGGACTCTGAAAGAGCCTAGAGCCCTCCAGAAGTGGTGCAGAAGTTGCCCTTCATGGGTTGCTTATCTCACACTGGCTCTGCCTGGGTCAGTCCAGGGATGTGCAACAGGACAGCAGGGTCTGCTGGTTGCTTTCCAGGTTAGTACAGCTCTTTGCTGGGTCTTGCAGGCATTCAGGCTCAGCTAGGACAGCGCTGGAGCACACAGCCCACCCTAGCAGGAGCCTCTGAGGTGCCATCCAGCCTGAATTTAATCAAAACCCCAGCTCACTTCCCTTGGCTTGGGGAGGCATCCTATCCCCCAAGAAGAAAAAACCCAAACTCAGTAGGAAAGGTATCAAAACTGGACCTCCCCTACTCAAAATTCAATAGAGGTAAAATCTTGGAAAAATGCTTAAGAAGAGGGTAAATAGCTGAGCCTGAGCGTGCGTGGGGGGGTGGTGGTGGTGCTCCTTAGTGCCCTCAGGACCCCCTCCGGACCCCGACACTCAGGCGGATGAGGTCAATTCCTCCCTTGGGCTTAATCATGGTGCAGGTTAAACAGCAGGTGAGAAGCATTTTGGTGAAATTAATGCAGCTCCTGTCTAAAATGGCCCAGATGCAGCAAGACATGCTCGTGGTAGGAAGGGTTAACAGCTTCACACTGGTTTCAGCCTGGATGCGGTCAACTCCTTGCCCCCAGCTCCAGACACCCCCCCCCCACGATGCTGAGCGTGTCCAGAGCTGGGGGGGTCCAGGCTACGGGGGAAACCTGGCAGCTCTGCCCCAAATCCCATCCCGGGCACCATGCAGGGGTGGGTGGCAAGAGCACGGAGCGTACCCCCGCCTTTCCCCTCCTTCCTTCACCCGCGGGCACCGGGACCGGGGACCGGGACCAGGGACCGAAGGCGTCGCGGCAGCCGCGGGGGCTCAGCTCCCTCTGCGGGCCGTGGAGGGGCTGCTCCGGCTCCGGCACCGCCGGGCTGGGGTTTTTTTAATCAAACAGCCCAAGGTCGGGCACGGAGCTGCCGTCTCCGGGCTTGTGCCGAGGCGGGAGGACCGGGCTGAGCTCCCACCCCGGCTGCGCACCTGAACCCATCACCCCCTAAACTGGGGGACAACCCCACGTACCCCCGGGTGACAGCACCGCTCTGATCCCACCGTCTTCACGGAAACAGAGGAGTGAAAGTGCTGAGATTTAAGCCCCTGTCTAAGCGCAGTGATGCTCCTTATAATTAACTGCTGGTGCTGCAGCGACGGAGCGCTGCTTTGCCTCTGCTGTTACGAGCAGTCTGTGCGAAACCTCGCAGCCCTGGCTTGGAGCTGCCTTCCAGCTTACGTGCTGCCCTGGGGCTGGGCAGATGCCCCATCAGCCTCTTGCTCTTACCAGCTCCCCTTTTGCAGCCTGGGCCTTCAAACACCAACCCACTTGCACTGGCAACACTCTGGCTCTTGCATTGGGGACGCAGCATTGCAGCTGCTCTGCTGCACATCACCACCTCCCCACCCAGAAACCTCCCTCTCCTGAAGGTGAGGTCCTCACCACCAAAAGATGATGGTGGCTCTGGCCAGTGGCTCATTGCTCCCTCTTTGTAATATGATCAATCCAGGTTTGTAAAAACACTCTTTCCAACCGCAGGTCCTTGTACAGCAGCTCCATCCCACCCCAGGAAAAAAACCAACTCCTCGTCAGCTCAAACTGCCTGTAAAGTCCTGAGTTTTTGCTCCAGAAGAGGGTTTCTCTTTCCCTTGCATCAGGCTATGATTTTGCAGCCCTGCTCAGCCGCTGACTGTGTTGCCAGGCTTGGTGTCTCCCAGAGGACACTGCCACAGTGCCTGTCACCTGGGGATGAAGGGACAAAGGGACAGCACTGCTCCACCAGCCCTTACCCTCGGGGCTGCTTGGATGCGCCCCAGCTCCAAGGCAGGGGAAGAGATCTCAAAGAGATGTTTCTGGGCTGATTAAAGTTAATTAGCTCAAATGATGCCTCTGAAGGGAAATGTTTCTTATTTCAGGTTCCCGCTGACTTGGGCCCAAGCCTGGTTTTCATAAGGCCGGTAACTGCAAACAGATAGGGCCCTTTCATTGGAAACAGGCAGCGCAGGATATAATTAAAGAAGTATGCACTGGCATCTCAAAGAACCGTTTTCAATTACTGCTATTTCAAGAGGATTCAGAGGAAATATTTTAAACAAGACCACTGCAAAAATAGATTTTGTTTGTCATTAGCTTTGAAATAATATTTGACTTAAGGGCTGAAATTTCCATATGCCAGGTCTGCCTCTGGCTGCACTTTTCCCAAGGGCTGGGAAGAGGGTGATTCACAGCAGCATGGGACCTGGGAGCAGAGCTCCCTATGTACGGCCCTATTTCCATATGGGAAATACTCTCCTTTTTCCCTGGCTGGTTTTCTCTCTGTGCCAGCCTGGAAGTGATGCATGGAGCAGCCTCAGACACGAGGAACATTCTGCAAGGGACTGGTTTGGTTACTGGACTGCACTTGGGGTGTTCTGGGGACACATTGCCGCTGCCTTTGGATGGGAATGCCCTCCTGTAGAGGGAGTGATGGCTCCATTGGTCTGTGTGCTTTCCTTGGCCATGTCAGCTGTACCTCTGCATAGCACGAGCCCATGGGTGTGAATTCAGGCTGGTCTGTTCTGCCAGTGGCCACACAGGTGGCCTGGAAGATGCTGTTTTGCCATAGTGACCACAATGGTAAAAAGACGCTGCCTCCAGCCTCCCTGCATCTCTGCCTCTCCTGGCTCAGGCTGTACCTTCAGAAAGGAGATGAAACTGGAGCTAATCACAGGAGTGGAGCAGCACCTGTGACCCTCACCTGGGAGCCCTTTTCTGGGCTGCAGATGTAGGTTTGGTCTACTTTCCCTCCCCACCTTTCCCAATGTGTGAACAGGACACATGCCCTGGGATGTATGAAACCCAGGGTCACACAGGGCAGAAGTGAGTGGCAGTCACACTGTAAGCACTGTCACTGTTCCCAGGAAGGATGGGGACCACCTCACCCAACCACAGACATCACAGTGCCAGCATTTGTTGACCACCACCTGAGATATTAAGGACAGACAATCAGGAGAAGTCAGTTACTATCCACATGAAAGGATCCCAGACTCACACCTACAGGTTCAACACCTAATTATCAGGCAACTCGAGTTCAACGAGGGTCTCCAAGCTTCGCCCGGCACGTGCAAAGTGGGCACGTTCATCTTCCTCTTGCAGGGCTTGACTTCCCAGAGGAAAAGGCTGTTTCTCACAGCACCTGGGACAGTCAGGCTCCTGGCTCCCCAGGGGCTCCTAAAGCCCTGTGTGAAGTCAACAGCATGGGAAGGGCCCAGCCACAGACTGGTGAGAAGGGCTCTCCACTGACATTTGCCCAGGGAGCTTATGAGGCTCAAGAAACACTAGTCCTAGCAGGATCATGAGAAATGATTTCTCTGCGCTATTTACAGCAACCAAGGACATATTTTTCCTTTCAGAAACACCGCAAGGAGGATTTTTCTCATGGCTGTTGAGAAAGAGGGGTCCACCTCGGGGAATAGCACGGGTTGGGGTGCGTAAGCTCGGAGCAGCAAAGCAACACATCAAAGAGAGCCAAGGACACCAAAAACGGAGTTTGGCCACTTCCATGTCAAAGTGCAGGGTTGTTGGCACCAGCTCAGACTCTTGCACACAAGAGGAGTGTCAACAGGCTGCAGAGATGTCTAATGAGCAGAGGCACCAAAAGATGGCTCCTCTCCATGCTCATGGGCCAGAGGCATTTCCAAATGCATGGCCGCTGGGTGCAGGGCACACATGACAGCTTCCCCATCCCACAAAGCAACCAATGGGCAATGAAAAGGCTATAAGGGGTGAGCTTCCTACCATGCCGATGGAGCTCCATAACCCAAAGGGTTATCCAAAGTGCTTCGTATCTCCAGAGCTGCAGGCTTCAAGACAGCATGAGAAGCTCAGAGGGCTCCATCTCAGCCACAAAGCCTCCAAACATACTGCAAGAACTAGTGGAAGAGAGAAAACAGCACACCAAACCAGATTGGGTCAAATAAGCCTAGACCCATGAAAATTTCACATTGTTAGCAGCTCTTGGGTGGCTGTTGGGCTAAAAGCACCTGAAAGGAAGCCACCAGCCCTGGGAAGCAGGACCAGGAGATGCACCTTCTGCTCTGAGCTTAGAGTGAAAGCATAGAGACAAAGACCTGCACAAATAACATCACCCAGAAGCCAGACAGCAGGGAGAGGAGGGCATATGTCTGCAAAAATGGGGAAAGAAAATAGATAGTTCAAGTGAAGAGCAGCATGGGCAGAAGGCTGAAGAAATACCTCCTTTCCACGTGCAGTATTCCAGTCCCTGTAAGTCCAAGTGGATTTTGCCATTAGTGCAATCAATTCTCCTGCAGGAAATCCAGCATCTTCTCATGGAGCCCCTGATGCCACTTGCAGTGATTTCAGGTCAGCCCCATGTCCATGCCGACAGGCAGCACAGCCCAGAGAAGGGCACACAGCAGGATAGCAGCTGGCACTCTCCTACACACACCTTTTCCCTGTACCGCTTACGCTGCTGGGTGCCACCCCACACCATCAGTCCCTCCCAACTGCTGGTTTCCAGCACAGCAACAAGCTTCAGATGGTGGCTCCATGGTTTCCACTTGTGCTGCCCCCTCCCAGGCGTGCAGGAGCATGGCCTCGTCCCTGTCTCCAGCTCCTCTCCCAAAGAGCTGTTGTTTGACCTTTCTCCTCCCAGCTCTCCTGTGCATCTCCAGGCATTCTCACTGGCCGTATCCAGTCTTTCACCATCCCTCTTGGGGCACGGCAGAGCCGGGGCTGCAGGACCAGCCTCAAGCGGCCCAGGTCCATGCATGGGCGCTGGCCCACAATCCTGCACCAAATCCCAGGGTGTCACCCAGTGGCAGAGAAGCATTGTCCTCCCTCACCCCTGCCCACCTTCCTCTCCTTTTGCACCACAGCTCCTCCAGCCCCTCCGCATCACCGTGAGGCATCGATCGGGTGATGGATGGGCTCTGTACTATCACTGACATGGGCTGAGTCAGTCCTGGTGCTTGCCAACCATTTATAAGACCACAAAGTATCACCATGATCGCTGCCGGCACCAATTCCTCCCGCCACAGGGCAGGGTGGCCTCTCTCAAGACTCCTATGAGCCCTCCAGGAAATATCCCATAGAGAACAAAATTAGATGTCAAAGAGCGGAAGGATTTCAGCTCTGGCAGGTCCCCAAAGCTGGGAAGGAAAAAAGTGTTATGAAAACACTTCAGAAGGCAGTGAGAAATTAGACGTAGGTCACTTGAACTCCAGCCCTGAGGAAAGGGGTCAAGCCCGCAGGGTAAAGCCCAGCTGGATGGGAGGAAGCCAGCAGAGTTTTTTGGAGGAGGAACTGCTTGGTTTGTTAATTTGATGACATCCCCTAGGCTGGGTTTTTCCTTCACTTGGGGATACAGGTCTGGACCCACATGCTCGCTCCTGCTCAGTGAGGACAGCAGTGCATCTCCTGCCAACACCATGGAGCAGCTCGTGCCTGTGTGTGATATTTAGATTTTTGGGCACGGGCCACCCAGCTGGCAGCACTGTTGGATGATTTTACTAGACAAAGCACAAGAGCTGCTTGCCTGTAGGATGCAAACAGGTTGGGCACTGATGACATGGTCCAGCCCAGGACACTGGGATTGTAGGTCTGGTCTAAGCAAGTGGTAGTATGATGCGAATCTCCTTTTAACACATATTTTCGGGATTGCGGAGTGGTTTTCTGACTGCTGTTTGACAGCCTTTCACAGATGCCGAACTTCCACTTTTAAAAGCAATTGATTTTTGAGCACATTGTCTCAAAGGGACTTTGTCTCCCAAGAGAAACTTCCTTTGGAAAACAGTCTCCTAAAGCTCTAAGGGCACTTGCAACATGTTTTGCTTTTATATTACAATTTTTAAGGAGCCTTTAAAGGAGGATGTGAGGCAATGGATGGGACCCCATGAATGAATTAAGTTATCGGCAGTCCTTGTGTTTATTTTTTCCATGGCAAAAAGTCCTTTTTCACTTTCAAGTATTTAGAGTGGCTGCATGCACCAACAAAACTCGCAAAATGTTTCAATTACCTGGTCCTGCATATTTTGGACATGCTACTGAGCAGATTAACTGATGGGTTGACCTCCTGAGCTCGTTCAATAATGTAAATGTTTTTTGAGAGAAGCACAGCATCGCTGGAGATGAAAGAGAGTATTTGTTGGGTTTGATGGCTCGCATGTGTGTGTTCACTTTGAAATCGTGGCCTTTTGAGGATGGAATAGGTTGACTCCTAATAAGATGCTGCTTTCTACCCCAAGGCATCCTGAGGGAGTGTTTGGGCCGGTCCTGAACACAGCCCTGGAGACTCTCCAAAGACAGCATCTCCTCATGCATCCCCCAGAAGGTTGCTCCATCCAGGTCCATGCAGCGCCGATCAGCAGGCAAGTTTATTCTCCCTCTACTTCCAGCTTCAGCTCACTCTGGAAAGATCAGCATCCTTGTGAGAGCTACTTCTTGGGAGATTTATAGCTTGGCTCGGCAGCTGTACACAGTTCAGAGTTTACATAAACGCTGGGCATGGTCCCAGCGCTGGGTGCTGACTCAGGCGCCCGCCCATGCGATGCTCCCACGTCACCGGTTCAAACGGGCCTCACAGAGCATCCGCGCTGACATTTCACGCTGTCACGAACCATCACAGTCACTGGTGCAGCCAAATCACAAGGCTTCATGTTCTGGGGAGAAGAGGGTTTAAATCTTCCCCTCCCCAGCCCCTGACCTCAGGCAAACACAACGTAATTGGGTTGTCCCAGTTGGCGACGGGCTTGATTCATTTTCCTGTGGAGAAATCTCTCTGTCCGGTTGCACAAAGAGTCTCCATGGTCCTGGCTCAGTTTCCAGCACCTGCAGAAGGACTGGCTCCCTGGACCCCCTGCCGCAGCCCACAAGCACCCACCAGGCACAGCCGGCCCCTGGGACACTGTCACAGGTGATGGTGGGTCAAAAGGCTGATGCAGAATAACGCTCACCTGCGCTCCAGGGGAAAAAAATGTTCTCCACTGCAAGAAAAAGCAAAGTGTGAGAATTGAGGGAGAGTCCCAAGATGAGGGAGAAGGGCACCATTGCTGCAGCCACTGAAGGAGAGGGTAACGGGAACAAGATGCTGTAAATCTTCCCCATTACGGAGATGCCCGCTGCAGCTCCGGGGGCAGATTCTCAGCTTCCAGCCTGGGTGCTGCTGTTACAGATTTTGCTCCAGCTTGACATGGGGATTCATTTGCAGCCTGGGATGCTAAAACATGGCACAGAAAGGCTTTTTTTTTTCTTCTCCTTTTTTTTTTAATTACCCAAGCTGTCAAAAACCTCCATTATTTCTTACTTTGCCATAACGGTACATGGTGTTTCATTTTGTACCTCACTGTGGGTTTTTGGAGATGCCCGCTTCTCACAAGCCCCTCCCTGTGCATCTGTATCTCTATTCCCCTCCTGGGAAGCCCCCCTCTCTTTCCTGAGAAGTGGAAGCTGCAAATGCCATAGCACCATCTGGCTGCAGCAGAAAACTGGTCCTTTCTGCAGCAATTAGGCTGACACCCCAACTCAACCTGCATCTAAACACACCTTCCGATATCTGCTCTTCCTGACCGCATCTCCATTCCTGGAAATTCAAGGCACAGCCAAAAGCCTTAGACCTGTTTATGACTTGTTGTACAAAAGTGATAAATGGCTGCTCAGAAAACATCTCCTCTGGGCTGCTCCTCATATGCTCCTTGCCTGCATTTTAATAAGCTAATGTTTGGGAATAGTTAAGTAGCTGTCTTGACTTGTTTAACTCGATAGCCACAGATATTTCACTAAGCTGACATGGGATTTATGTCTCAATAATGCAATAATGTTTGGTAAGCATCGCGGTTTCAGGGAGATTTATGTCCCATCAGCAATCTGAGAGGGATTTATAGGGCCCATCAGAGGTAGGGTTACAGGAGGTGCCGTCTGAGAGACACCAAGAGCACTGTGTCTTACTGCTTGAGGGCAATTCCTTGGAGAGACCAAGTCCTGGAGCATCATAGCCTGCTGACATATTGCCCCGCTAATGTTTTTCATTAATAAAACTAAACACGAGGGCTAAGGGAGCTGACTGGTGATGGAAAGCATTTTGTAATGTGCTTCCATTCTTCCAGCTCTGTGACAGGCAAGGAAAGGTGGTGGGGAGCCCACTGTGATCCAGCCCACAGGAGAAAGGCCATCCCTATCACCTATCTCATGTGCTTTCTGGGAAGATGCCAGTGGTGACCACGCTGCTGCCCCTCTAAAGGTCACAACCAGCCATCAGCGAGAGCCTGGAGGCAGCAGCAGGATGCCTGGAGCAGGGATGAAGCCCAGGAGGCAGCAGTGGGACTACAGGGCACCCACTTCCAAGAGATGGAGAAGGACCATGTCTCCCAATCACACTCCAAACCAAACATTCCACAACACTGCCATTTAAGTGCAAACCGTACGCGTTAGGGACAAGCTGCATTACAAACAATCAAATTCAGTGTTGCAGGTGGCTTTTCAGAGCAGTCCTGGTATGTCAGATTCCCTCTGTCTGGGCTTTCTTGAGGATGCTGGCTAGGAAACAAATCCTCATCTCCAGCAAGTTCAGGAGATCTTTCTCTCTGCTGGGACAGCCTACTTACTGTTTTTTGACTGCGAGAGGTTTGACCGGTATCTTTGCAATTTCCCTGCCAGAAATCAAGCCAAAGAAAACCTTGGAAATATAAGGGAGGGAAAAAAAAGAGAAAATATTTTTTCCTTTGTTTAGGAGAGCTGGCAAAGTCTGTGTAAACTTCTCGAAGTGTGATAGACCTGCGAGAGGCTCATTTGCACCCGAGGACACGAGCTCTGGAGCATCGCTTTTCCTTGAGTCCCAACAGCCAATGCACTTCCCAAGACAAATTTCTTTGGGTTGAAATTGTTCCCTCCTGGGTCTCAGCCTAGACATACATCATCAGCAAGATTCATATGATTAAAATAACTGTAATAAAGTGATTGATTTCGCAAGAAGCAGGTGTTGGAGGGTGAAACAAGGCTCCAGAGCAGAGCATTGGAGCTGTGGAGCTGAAGGACCGCAATGCTGGGAGCTGCATCATCTTTGCTTTCCAGCTCTCACGGTGACAGAATAAAACAGGTCAGGACTGATGAGAATTAAACTACTTCAGATGTTGTTTCACTCCTGACAGTTATTAGGACAAGTTTGGTCTTTACTTCTGCAAACAACAGCACTGAATTTCCTGTAACAAAGTGGCACCATGACTTGTTCAGCCTTATCAGAAGGAGACCAGGACATGCTTTGGCTGCTCCATTCAACAGCCCTTTGGCTTAAGGGTAGCATTTACTAATTGCAGAATTGGCCAGATATCCTTCCACCAGATCTTCCACTGAGCTGCCAGAGCTCAGCTGGGATGAAAGGAACCTGTTGTATCATTTGATATATCCATACAACATCAGGGTGGATACATCCAATCCTGAGATGCTGAGAGATGGAGTAAAGCAACTTACACCTCCTAGGAATGACCAAAAAAAAAAAAAGAGGGTATGAAAAAAAGTGAAAAAAGTCCTTCCTCACTGGCCAGTTTTTGATCAACTGCTCTGAGCAGGCTCTGGCACCAGAAGGAGCTGGTGATCCCCAGGTTAACAAGCCAGCACACCAAGCTTTGAAGCCCAGCTCCTTCTAGTTCATCGCTTTTGTTGATAAGGTGGGAATTGCTATTAATCACCAAGTATACATGTTCCTGTTACTCTTTCATAACAAGACATGGATGACCACACTGCTATCCTGGCCAGCACGCCAGCATCTTCAAGCTTTGTTTTTTTAATGAGCCATACCTTCAAGATTGCCCAGGAAAAACAAGCATAGACAGAGTCACCCAGTGTCAAATAAACCACAAGTGTTAGAATTCATTGAAAAAGTGACATTTGAGTACATGAGAGTTTTGGAGGGGGTTTTCACATTTTCAGTCTTCTCTTGAAAGGTTTTAGATTTGTTTGTTCAGTGTATTTTTTGGCCAGGAAAACCAATTTTTTTTCTTTTCTAGACAATTCCCTCCAAATCTTTTTTTTTTTTTTTTTAAACTAGGAAAGGTGAACAAAAAACATGGAGAAAAAGCAGCTTTTCAGCCACACTAACACAAACTCACTCTTCCTCCCTTACAGAAAATGAACATTTGGGACAAAAGGCCCCATTGCACCAGCCAGGTGCAGGGACAGCAGGTCTCATCCCAGCTCTCTCCAACAGAGTCCCCCAGTCCAGCCTCAATATCCAGCAGACACTCTCTCCAGGCTCTGCTCACACTCACCCCATCCCTCCCCAGGACCTACCTCCTCTCCATCCCTTTCTCTTTCTTTTCCCTTCTTCCTTTTGCTGCCCCAGCAGAGCTGTGCTACCTGTTAGCGTTTGATGAAGAAAAAGTCACGTAGGGTGGCCAGATGGGAGGGCAGAGCCTGGACCCTCAGAGGGCAGCCACAGGTGTACCAGTGCCGTGACGTCCAAGTTGGAGGCAACGTCACAGCTCCACTGCAGGTCCATGTGCGAACCATCCCTCATGCAGCAACACGAGGAGCACAGCGTGCCTGTGCTCTGCTCTAAACACACTGCCGAAGGATGTCCACACTGCCTGGTGTCCTTGGTCAAGGTCCCACTAGGGCTCCTCCAGGCAGGATGAGAGCCTGCAGGAGAGGAGATACGCAAACCAAGCCAAACAAAATCACATCTCACCACTGCTGTCCTGACTCTTGCACCTACAGCTGTAACTGCACACATTAATGCAACACAAGCAAATATTAGTTGAGCGTGTGCAGCACATGCAACGCATGTTCTCCAAACACATATTTTTGAGCGCAGGCACCTTTCCACTACTGTTCAGCATGTGCTTCTCCCTGTTGGTTTCAATAAAGCCAATGCATACAATAAAATTAGCTTGAGGTTACACACATGCAGCAATAACAGCTCCTCAAAGGGAAAGCTATTGAATGGGACCCACCTTGGCATGCACAGATTCCTCAGGTTGTGTGCATGTGGCTGCATGGGTGCATTCGTGCTTATACCTGCGCTATGCCACCTCAGTCCCCTGCGCTGGGACATCAGGGGCTGAAGATCGACCACAGCGTGAAGGCGCTGCCAGGGCTCCCATCCAGCAGAAGGAGAGCAAGCATCCTGGCACCATTAGTGGTCTATGATGTGTTTTTTTAATTCGGAAAATAATAACTTCGCTGACTTTTCTATTCCAATCCTGTTCCGTTCTCGGTAACGGCTCTTATTGTAATAAACAGCATTGTAGCCCAGACTCGAAGGCTAATGACTGTTGATGGGAAATATTTTGTTTCATAACAGCGGCTGCAGCCAGCAGAGCACATGAGAACATTTTTTCAGGAACATGGAGGATACTATTTTTAACTGTTCTCCCCCATATTTATGGTGCTTGAAGGAAAGATGCGCCAGTTTAAACACGTTGCAGCAATATGTGCCATTTAACTCTGCCTGTGCCATGTAGAGAGGGCGCGCAGAAGTCCCAGTCTGGTGGCTGGGCAGTGGGATGACCATGCTCATCGTAGGCTGGTTTCCTTGCTGTCCATCCATCTACAGCTTTACAGCGCCCAACACCAAGACTATCACGATCAGGACGTGACACAGCGCTCTGCACACTGACACCCAGCCCCAAAATGCACCTTTTGGTGCTGGCTCTGGGCCAGCAGCAGGGAGAGAGCAGGATCTGGTTGTGCCAAGCACTGTGGACATCCAGAGAGTGACATGAGAGCCTGAGCAGAGTAAGACGTGGCCGGTAAGGACGGTCACCAGGTGCGTGCAAGTTGCCCAGGTGTCACCCAATGCATTCCTCCTTTTGTTGGCATCCTTCTGCCCCTGCTGGGAAGGTCCTTCCCCTCAAGCAGGGAGCAGACCCCATGCCTGCTATCTTTCCCACCTTGCCTCCTTTGGGATTATAAAGCCCCGTTCAGCATCATAGCTTCTATTCCTTAGTGCAAGACAGATCCACAGAAGAGCCAGACCTGCTGAGGCTGCAGAGGCTCCACATAGGTCTAAGAGCTCCCAACCGCAGCACCAGAGATGTTGCAAACCCAACAGCATTAACGCAGACAGAAGCAGCGTTTAAGCGCGTAGTAAGTTGAAATCACGTTCCTCCATGTCCAACAAAAACACGTTCTTAATAGTCGTGGAGCTAAGTGGAGTCACCCAGAGTTATGATTTCCTTTCAGCAGATATTTCATCTTCAAGCTGTCACTTTCACTCAGGCCATGATTAAAACAATAAACCCCAGAGAAGCCACCCTGCCCCCCCATCAACAGCTGCTTCTCCTCCACACACTGCAACGGGAGCCATTCATCACCAAAAAGAGGGAGGAGAAATTAAAGACAGATTATTATTATTTATTATTCAAAGCTGCCATGTTTGGCCAGTGAGCTTTCCTTGGTAAAATGAGAGTGGCCACGGCTACCCCCCTGCAGATGTTGATCAAGGAGGGAGAAGTCACCCTATGATGTAAGGGATGCATTACTGCTGCACATGCTCAACACCTCTAGGACTTTCATCTCTCTTCTCATGCAATATGCAAGTCATTGTATTGGAAGGATTCCCCTTATTTACCTCTGACAACCTTGGACTTTTGCATTCCATCAATGAAATCCCACCTTGACAAGCAGCTTGCAAAGGGGAAAAAAAAAAAAAATCAAATATCATGCATTGCCAAAATAAACAATGAGTGTATCACTGTAACTCCCGGCCCTGGTCCTTGTGATCTCGGGCAGCCTGTTCTCCTGGGTTTCTGCTCTTCCCACCCTTTGTCTGAACCTGGATGGCACTGTGGGGTCCTCATGGCCTTAAAAGAACTGGCTGATGGGGAAGGAGTGGGCACCCAGGCTGTCCTCTGAACCTGCAGCGCAGTTTTGAGTGTGCGTGCAAGTACTGTAGAGATGACAGGCAAGATCCAGCCACCTGGGCTGACCACAGGGCTCATTGTGCAGTCAGAGGAGATACCTAGAACTAGCCCACGGCAGAGATGCTAGGAAAAACAGCCTACATCCTGCCAAGCTCAGACCTGAAGCGTCCTGCTCGGACATTTCACTTGAGCCACAAAGACAGGCATTGCAGAAATGCAACAGTTTTCTTGGAGTTTGTTTTCCAAAGGCTCAACACGTTCCACTTCAGTAAGGCTGGAAAATCTATCGTGTCAGTGCTCCTGCCATGCCTGCGCATATTTGCATTTTCCTTGCAGTATTTTTAGAGATTTCCACTCCTCAGCCTGATTTGGGATGAAGTCAAATATGTGAAATCTTGGAAGCTGCCACAGGAAAAGAAACTCCATTTTTCAACCAGCTTTAGATACAGCCGTCGGCCATGGCGATAAATCTTCTGCCAGCCTGGAGAGCTGCACTCCTCTCCCAGATAAGGGCCTAACGTGGTCCAGAAGGTGTTTGTCCCCCAGCCAGCCTGGGGAGGTGCTGCCGTCCTACCCCTCTGAGGACGTGCTGAAGCTTCTCACAAGAGGCTGCTTCTCTGATGGGAGGCAACAGAAAGAGAGGGCACGTGGCAGAGCTCCCTGGCTCCTTGTTCCATCCAGCCCTCCCGAGCCAGAGGAATGGAGAGCTCAGCTATCTCTCCATGCTTCATTAGCTCTCCTCCAAGATATCCCTGTTCCCCAAGGGTCCCGTACCTATAAGACCCACACAGAGGAGGAAATGATGGGGCTGGCTTGGAAGAAACTCAGTTCGCAGCTCTACAGAAGGACCAGCTTCAGCTCAGCCTCGTCAACCCACATGTCCACTGAAGACTCCCCAGCACCGCTCCTCCAAAAACCATTCCTACCTGCACCGCTACAACAGCCAGGCAGTTTTGTGGGGTACAGTCCCACAGGCAAAGCACCTGCTGTGGGAGTCACCTCTTTCCACCGTGGGATGGACCTAGTTTGATGCCCTGGTCAAACACATGCCTTTCTGGTCTGCACCGAGCAGCGCTTGCCAGGTAGGATGGCTCTCACCTGAGCTTGCTCTCTTGTGGAAGAGAAAGAGACCCTTAGTCATCTTCACACCCCTCACAGCAGGGGATGAAGCACACTCTGGAGCTGCATTAATCCTGCCTTCACTTTTAGTTTGACCGTAGTCCATGTGTGTTACCAGGCCAGTCCCAAATCTGCACATCTGCTAGAGGGAAAGCCACTGAGTTAGCTCAGCAGCCTTATGAGGACCCATCTCAGTTTATGGTGCGACCTTTCCTTTCCCAGGATGGGCTTTGCTGGGAGCACCCACCGTGCCAGGGCCGTGGTGGGGATGGGCAGAGGGAGCAGTGGAATATCCACATGTTCCACACTCACCTCAAGGAAATCTCACCACCTACCTCCTCTGCTCATCGGGGTTGGCCGTGGCGGAACGCTCATCTCCTTCACACACGGCTGCTTTTTGGGCAAGTGGGACTGGTCTCACTGCCCAGCCCTGGGGCAGCCCAGCCAGCAAAACAGGGTGCTTTGTGGTATCCCAAGATGTGTTTATAGCATGACTAATTTTAGCACCTCCCATTCGCAAGGAGGGCTCCACCCGACCCTGCGCTGAAACCACCTCTGGGCTGGAAAAGAGCAGCTGTGAGACAACATCTGGCATCGCTCGGACAGGCAGAGGCAGGAAGCAAAGGAAAACAGCATCTGTCTGAGGCTGCTGAGGGACTCCAGCTAGACAGAGAGCAGAATTTGGCCAAGACGCTGGAAAGAGTAACTCTAATCTTAAAAAAATTATTTAAAAAAAAAAAGATGAGACATTATAAGATGCTGGTTGCCGTTTGTCATCCTTCAGCCTGCTGTTAACTCCCACTGTGCCTCTCCCTGCCATGACATGGAGATGTCAACCCCTCCTTCCTCAAAGTTGTTTGGACTTCATCTTCACAGCTGAAGACCTCAGTGTCCCATCCCAGCATTGTCCCTGGGACCCCAGTACATGGGCTGGGAGGCTGCAGGGGAGCACAGGGCAAGGTCCAGCCATCTCCTGGCTCCACTTTGATAGGGGACAGTCCCTTACTTTTCAACTTCATTTAAAAATCAGCACCTGGCTCTTAAATGATGCAACAACTTTGCCAGGGTTCCCCCCACTCAGGGCACTCCGGTCCCAGCAGCCCCACAGATGCACTCCTGCCCCACAGTAGGCACCACTGGGTGTGGATGAAGGTTTGGGCACAGCATGTAGTCCTCACCAGCCCCCAAAAAGTGATTGCTGGCCTCACTTCCCTCCCAGAGAGTATTTTTTGGTAAGACCCAACTTGTGAATGGCCTCAGGTGCACACCACATCCCTTAACTGTCTGCTGGTAGGAAATGCAGGTGCCCCAGGCTCCTGAAAGGAGCTGGGGTTTCCCTACTCCTCTACTCTGAGTTTTGCTGTTTCGTGTGATTTCATCACGTTTGCTGAGCAGACAGAATCACACAGAATAACCCAGCTGGGCCCCACTTGTGGCTGCAAGAGAAGCTTTTTGTGCTAAGTCCCAAATCCAGGCTGGAGAGACCCAACCAAACCACTGGGCAGCTGCTCCTGCTCACCTGGGATCTTGTTGCAGGGGCAGAAGCAGGGAAGGGCAAGCAGGAAAACCCCCACAAGCAAACCCCCAGGCACAGAGACACCCTGGGGGCATTCCACAAACAGGGCGATGTGCATGAGGGGCAGCAGTTGCCCAACACACTGTGACGGTTTAGGAGCCAGAGCTGTTTTTTAAGAGCAATAGCTATATTTCCATGGATGACTTTTGGACTACAGGGGTCCAAGTCACTCAAGCCCCTTTGAAAAGCTTTGCCCCAAAGCCTCAGGTGTATGGAGTTTACACATGAAAGTGCAGATAGGGAATATTTAGGGGTAACATGCCCTTTTTCTTAAGTAATAGCCAGCAAGAGAAAGCAGAGAACCCAGGGAGCATGGTTGAGCACCACCCTGATGCCAGGGTGCCCAGCCCTGGACACAGGCTCTAAATTTCTCCTCTTCCTCCCCAGAGCCGTGCTCGCACAACTGCAGATGAGGGGCTGAACAGCCTCCTGGACAGGCAGCATCGGCCAAAAACCTATTTCCTCCTGGACAGGCAGCATTGGCCAAAAACCTATTTGGTACATTTATTGAGTGTTTTACTACAATTGCAGAGCTCTATAGCTACACAACTTTTCTTCATTTCCCTGATGTTTTAAGCATCTTCCCCTTCTCCATCAGCATGGAGCAGAGAGGGAGGGCAGGGTTGTGGGTCAGTGTCCGCCTTGGATAAAGCGACAACCTCTCCAAAACCTCAGGACCAGCTCCAGCCCTCTGTTAGACTGGAAAAGTTACACTCCCACTTCTCACAGCAGTCCAAACCCTCTGTACTTCCAGCCTCCCAGTCCCACCATCCCATCCCATCTAACATCCAACCCTACTGCAGGGGCAGTTTAGGCAATGCAGGTTTTCCAGTGGGTCAGGAAATCCTCATCTGAGTTTAGGGTCACCTTTGGGCAGGGATTTTTTGTAAGTACCTGGAGCAGCTGGGCACTTCTTCATCTGCTTTGCAAGTCCCAGTCATCTCTGAGCCACAGCCAGCCTCTCCTTCCCTGCTGGGATCAAGAAAACCCTCCATGGCAATAGCCAGGATGTTTCCCTGGGATGGACAGGGAGTCTGGCAGACAGCTGCAGGGATTAACTGTACCACTTTGAAATATTCCTGGAAGCAGCAAGGGGTGCTGCAGAGAAAGCCATGAGGGTGAAGGGCCCCCATGGCTTCACCTGGCAGTCCATGACCCTTCCAGCACACTGCAAAGGGCAAGCTCAAAGCCATGCCAAAGTTTGGGGAAAGATGCGCTCCAGGCACCTGTGTTGCTCAAGGCTGGGAGAGGCTCTGTGCTGGGCATGGCTAGAGGAGCAGTTTTGGCAGGACTTCAGCTCCTGGTTTTCTAAGAGAGCCCATGCAGGTGGGTGCAAGCAGCAGCTGGTCAAAGAGCTGGACCTAGAAGGGACCAGCCATGCTGCTGCAAAGGGAGGTTTCCAGGGGCATGGTGCCATTTGGGATGGGCACCTCTTCTTCGGCATTACCCCAGCTGCTGGGGCTCAGGCTCCCCAAACAGAGATAAAAACCATCCCCAGGAGACGATCAAGGACTTGCCCTAATGCAAGTCTCTTTCAGCATTCCCATGGCTGTTGGGATCTCACTGGAAGGAAACCTCAATCAAGAAGCCTCATGTTCAGCCCTTGCATCCACATGTTTGTCATTAAGACTTCCCAGCTGAAAATTAATCTTACACCTGTTACAATCAGAGTAAAAGAGGCTGGATCTACTCCTCCTAATTCCAAAGAGTGGCTGTGATGAAGATAAGCAGTGTCACTCCTTGTCAGCAAGTGGTAAGCAGCAGATATGATTTTCCTAGAGACATGAAGCCCAAATGAATTAGGTATCTACTGCCATGGTGGGGAATACTATATGGGTATAATGTATGGTCAGATGTTCAGGAGATACTGCAGAAGCAGCATGTGACAGCCTCCCCACATGCAGCTGCGTGCAGGGAGGCTGCCACACGCTGCTTCTGCCATAGCTTTTTATTGGTCTTGCTAGGAAATCCAGGCCAAACTAGGAGCTGGAACTCCATGGGTTGGTAACTCCTAGTGCATTGGTGACTGGCAGCCATCAGGTGAGAAGCCACAGCACGGCAGTGCCAGGTGGGGAGATGGACACTTGCCCAAAGGATGCTCAGATGAGCCGGCTGCAGGTCTGGATGGACATCTGAGGCTTGGTTTAACTCAGTCTGAACCACTCCAGTCTCAAAATCAACTTGGAAGCTATGCTATTTGCAAGTCTACTTCTTTTGGGAACCAAGAAGTAAGTGAGAGACTGATATTATTTCAGCTTCAGAGGGGTGAATAATCAGTTTTGCAAGGAATGCAAGCTTGGCTGACTGCTGAGGGCTTTGCAGAGATACACATGTCCCCTTAACAGGGGCTCTCTGTGGGCTGGGCTGCTGAAATTTAACTGCCCCTTGCATTCAGCCTGGTTAACAACCCTAGCACACACTGCCCATGGAGGGTCAAAAGCCAGATCAGCAGGGAAACAGGAGGCCAACCCAGACATGCTCCAGATTCCCAACATTTGGCTCAAGTCTGAATGAATCACTTACAGACCAAGAAGGGAAGTTGCAGAAACCCACCAGCCCCAGACCCCCAGCCTCTCACCCCTCACCCCCAACAACAGCTCCCAGCAGAGATCTGCTCTCTGAATCACAACTCACCAGCTCCAGCCCAGCTTGGTATCTTCCCCTGGCAAAAGCCTTTTGTCAGCACCTTCCCCCACCTCTACTTTAATAGCCTGCACCAATTAGCCCTCATTAGCCTCTGAGCTCCTTCTGAACATCTCCTGCTTTGCGGTGGAGCGTTTTCCCTATTGAGCCCCTCTCTTTCTGCTCCCTGCACAGGTGATGGGACTCAACCCTTTTCCTCTCCTTATTTGTGGCTTTCCCTCCCCCCACCTCCCTGCTGCTCACCCACCCCCAGTACCCACATAGGGATGCCCAGCCCTCCCTCCCCTCTCTTCTCTGAACAGAGACCCCCATGCTGGTGTCTCCCCAGCCCAATGGGGTGTAGAGAGCTGGGGGCAAAGCCAGGGGTGCGTCTTGCCTCTTCCTGAAAACCATCTCTTTTAGGAGAAGTCTTTGTGGATGCTTCCTGCCTTAATGCTCCTGCTGAACTCGTTTGCAGTTGCTTACGTTGACAGAAGGATCCTGTGGTTCAGGCGGGGGTCTCAACACGGTGTCCGTCCCTGCCTGGCTCACTGGCTAGCTTGCACAGCGCGTGCTGCAGAAGGGTCCCCATCTCCACTGGGGTCTCTCTGCAGTTCCCCAAAGGGCTGCATGGTGTCCCCAGGATACGTCTGCTGGGCAGGCAGCCCCAAGCCCAGCTCTGCTGGCCCCAGTCCCCCCGTCCCCCCACCCAAGGCTCCAGCGTGTTCCCAGTCCCAGCCAACGCTGTAGGACACCTCAGGGCAGCAACACACAAAACATATGTGGCAGCTTATAGAAAGGATTGGGGAGTCTTTTCCCCCTTTTATTGAAAATGATCATTTCTATTCTAGTACAAACACTGTACATTTTACATCACAAAGCAAGAGATAATTTACAGGATACACTTCCATCTGGGAATCCTTCCTGTGGCTTCACGCGTCAAGCTCCACCAGCCTCATCAATCATCCATCCCTGTCATGCTCAAAAATCCCACTTAGAGGGAATCAGCCACCTATTTCTGCATCGAGAAAGGGGGGGGCCTGAGAAAACAGCGCTCGTAGAGAGCAGGCGAGAGGAATGTGCCTCAGGACCATCTTCTCCCCTGAATGGTACCCAAACTTAGTGATAACCGGGGTAACCATGGCAACTTCCTAGAGCTGCAACCAGAAGTCTACTAAAAGCCTGGAAAACTCCATGCTTTCAGGACACAGCCCTTAATTTGCACATATATTTACACGGTTCAGTAAAATACAGATTAAACATACACGATCATAAAATTTCGCTTTGGCTTGATAGACAACTAGAAACTGCCTGTCGGCTGAGGTCATCATCAATTAAGAAACAAACAACAAAACCCATCCATTCATCCAGCTGCACTCTGTTTAGCAAATCCATGTAAATGAAGCAATACTGTCTCGGATGCTCTGGTTTACGTCTTGATGTCGCCCAGCTCAAAGGTGATGTAAAGGTCTCATCCAGACTGACAACAGCCCAGTCAGCTGTGATGGCACCCCCAACCAAGCAGCCCAACCCAAGGCAAGACCCAACTAAAACTGGAAGTACAAAAGCTCACACAACCTTCCCGCAGGAGCAGCCCCATGCAAGTCAATTCAGTTCCTCACACAAATGAAGTGAGGAGGGTGAACAAGGGTTTGCACAGGGATTTTTGTGAGCCCCTTCATGTAAACATCACAGCGTGGTGGTAGGGATGGTAACCTCAGTCCACAGATGGGTAATGGGGTACCAGGAGCTTCATGCTCTCTGAACTGTCTCCTTGCTAACTTCAGAAATAGGTGCCTACACACAGACTCCAAAGCAAGCTGCTCAAGGTGATTCCTCTACTGCAAAAAAGGTGCGCAGAGACTACGGGCAAGCCACAGGCCACCACGATGCTGAGGGAAGCAGCTGAAACCTCCAGGGTGGACACTCGGGCAGCCTCAGGCCACCACAGGGGAGTTCGTTCAGGCTGCTGTCACTGGGGGGGTGTTGGTGGGTTGCGGAGGAGGGCAGCAAGGCAAGGAGAGGGGAGGGCACCAGGCTAAGGCACTCAACAAGTGGTTCAACCTCTTGAGTAACGCTACATTGGACCGGGTCCTTTTTCTTTCTGATCGTGCAGGACATGTTCTTCAATAGTTTCTCCGTTTGTGTAGGCACAGGAAACAAGAGTGAGTTTCTAAGTGAAGGCTGAGATCACTTGGCTCTAGGAGCTGGAACCACACTACTCATGATAGAAATATTTTGGTTTAGAGATGTTTAGCTTCTCCAGACTACAGAAGGAAAGGCCAAAAACGGGATCAAACAGAACATTATGGATTTCTTAAAACGCAGTGCTTGTCCAGCCTCACTTCCCCTGCTTGTGTTCTGTCTACAAGCATAATCTGTGATTTCTAGCTTTTTGTCCTGATCACAGTTAGATTATTTTTTTTTCCTCAAAAATATCCATACAGGGAGAAAAAAAATTCCAGCAGCAACACACACAATCACGAGCACAATTTACACCAGTTTGGATTGGGGGCTTTTTTCCCAGTGTTAGGTCCCCAGTGTTGGGCTGGATTTCCATTCATCCTCTACTAGTTTAATTTTCACCTTCACTTTAAAGAGATTTATTTCTCATTTCCTGCAACATGCTGTTTTAGACTATCAAAGCCCACTGTCAGACACCTACATATGCCCAGCATGTCTGCAGCAAACCCCAGGATGGAGACCTAAGCCATTCTACCAGAAGTATCCCTCATGACTGTGCTTCATTCTCCTTCCCATATGGTCCAGCCTGGACCATGGAGTAGCTCTGCTACCTTCAGTGGGACTATTTCATGGCAAAGTCCCACTCAGTTTGGCCAGGTCTCCTGCACAAAGCACTATTTGCCATAAATAAGGCCCCTCCTCCCCCAAATCTGAAAGAGGCAGGCATCACCAGCAACATGAAAGATCCTCATTTCCTCAGGATGCTTGCATGGAAGAAACCTCTTTTGGGTTGCATCTCCTCTACTCTTCATGGAGAGATCAGGTGCTAATTATCTCTCCAGATCCCAGAGGAAGGACAGCAGGTAGGGAGAGCAAAGGAGAGTGGTTAAGGCTACGGGACAAGTGTCATTGGGCAATGTATGGGAACTGGGGGGAGATATGGTCTTCATGTGGGATACTCCCTGCTGAGACATGACCTGTCCTCAGAGGGGCTGGCAGAGACTTTCCATGGGGATGTCCTTGTGTGTCCCCAAGAGCCACATGAACCTATCTGACTGGAGAGGAGATCCTCATCTTATCCTATGAAGCTGCAAATGCCCATGGGAAAGAGCTGCAAAGAAGCATGGCTCCCTCCAGCGCCACTTCTTTGGGGTTTCTCATGGGAAGACGTGAGCTGGCCATTTCGAGCGCTGCCCGAGGCTACTGGGAAAAGCTCTGACAAGGGTGAGAGAGGCTGCGGCTGGAATTCCAATGCACGGCTCCAGGAACCTGGATGCAGCACAAACATCCCAAACATTTTAAATGGATTTTATTTTGTTTAATAAAAAACACCAACCAAGCTTGCATGTATATCTTATATATATAAATATATACAGTATATATAAAACAAATGCATCTGGACAACACCTTTCCCTGTGGCGCAAACTGTAAGGCATAGAAAGGAGTGTCCTAACAGTCCTATTCTTGGCACTACAGAGCGATCCCCCCACTACGCCTCCCCGGCTCACACACCCACATTGGCTTTTCTCTCTTTGTTGGCTTTTTGAGGCAGCAGTGCTGGGAATACTCAAGAAAGCCATGAAGCGCTGTGAAGCCCAAGAAGGTCCTCCTCATGTCTCAGACTGGTCCAGGCAACCCAGGCAAGATGACCCCATCTTGTTGCACTGTTGGGCTTCTCGCAGACTAACGGTAACGGCGCTGCCTCTGTGGCACAAGGGACTGGAGGGATGAAGGGTCAGGTGGATACAACAGAAAGTGGTGACCAAACCTTCTTCTTCTAGGGTGAGCTGGGGCAGGGGGGAAGAGGAGCAAGCTTTGCATCTCAGCATGATGGTGGGTGGGACATGTCCACGGGCTGAGATCGGCAGAGGTTTCTTTTTGCAGTCCCATACAAAAATGGAAACCAACAAGGGTGAGACTGTCCTTTACTGAAGAAGCTCGTAGTATATTGAGCAGAAGCAATAAACCTGACAATAACAAGAAAAAAAAATGGTGGCATTATCCCAAAAGGAAGGAGGAACCTTGTCACTCATGAGCGGTTCAGTTTGCTCCCAGTTTGGTCCCCATGCTCAGTTCTGGGTTAGGGTTGGCTTTTTTTCTTCTTTTTTTTCTTTTTTTTTGTAGCTTTTTTGTTTGGATTTTTTTTTTTTTCTTTGAGCACAAACAAGTTGCGAAGCAGGACGGGTGCTGTTGTATTTTCTCCTTCTGCAAGGCAGCTGCCTCCAGTCGTTAATTGACTGTGGGCACTTGATTCCTCTGTAAACTATATTCCTTTGCCTTCAGTCTCAGGTTGGCAATACTGTTGGCCATATTCATGCCCTGCGCTGGGCTGGCATTGGTACACGTGGCGGAGTAGGTGGCCATGGCGCTGTGGGATGGAAAGAGAGAAACATCACGTCAGACATGGTCTTCACACCATGCAGAGAGCAGATGCGCACCGCAGAGAGGTTAAACCCTGGGGTTTCGATACCTGTGGGATGTATTTCTTACGTAAGCAGGGAACAATCACTACTTTTTATGTAACACCCCTGTAAATCTCCCTGCTGCAGTTCACTTACCCAGGGACAGCCAACAGCAAAGCTGGTTGAAGTCAACAGGAAAATTTCCATTTCCTATTTTCTAACCCAAAAGGTTTACAATGAGGTCAGGGTGCTGAGCCTGCCAGTTAGACCATTGTCTTTAAAAGTATTCCCACTGGAAGCAATGTCTTTTTGATGAGAGCAATTGCTGGTTTTATTGCCTGTGAAATCATGTAACTTCTGAAACACATTTTACATTAAAGAAACACTCTGGGAAAAACCCATTTCAACAATTGTGATGCTTTTTGGTTTCAGCCTTTTGGAATGAAAATTTCCACATTTTCCCCTCAAAACTTCAGCTGATCATAAAGAGCATGCCTTAAAGGCTGAGGGGAAAAAAAACCCAAACATTTTTTCTCCCTTCAAATCATGACTATTCATTAAAAACATTACTTTTGACAGCAGAGGCTGAACAAAGATCTCCAAGTCCTTTCTTATCCTACCAAAAATTTGCAAATCTGCTTTCCAGACCACTAGAAAATGTGTTTAACCCATGCGTCCCAGGTTTCTGCGAAAAGCAACCCTCCACCCCAAAACCCAGCAAACTACCTGTTGCATTTCCTGTACATGGGTCCATGGATCAAATCCAGTTGAAAAACACTGAGTGAACTAGAGATACCCATTTAACGCAGCCAGCACGTTCAGGAGGAAACCACAAATGGTCTCCTGGAGGCAAGCTCAGGTCTGGTGCTGACCCCTTCCATCTGCCTGCCCAGGTGGCTCATGTCTGAGGCTCTGGGAAACACTCTCCTCCATCCACAGCCCCAAAAAGAAGATAGCTTGTTTTTTTCCTTTTTTATTTTCCTTTTTCTTTCTTTTTTTTTTTTAAAATTTCTTCCAGCACCGATGTCCACAACTAGAAGAACCTTTGCAACAGCAAATCTCCCTTGAGGGAAGTGGGCATTTGCTGCACAAACAGATCCAGGCCGTGGGCATGCATGCTCGCCTCAAAGTGCTGGTGGCATCTGTGACTTCGTCGGGCAGAGCTGACCTGCCAGGAGTTTAAATGCAATCCAGTGCTGTCTGAATGCTCAGCCTCCAGGATATCCAGACCAGGTAATACCAGTAGGTTCCATTCCATTCCATTCCAAATGACTTCTCTTTCTCACTTTAAAATCAGGGACAAGAACTTCTTCAGGGAACAACTGTCATCTTTGCATCAGTGGAAACAAAACAGCTTACACACATGGAAAGGACAGGTAAGTCCCGTAAGTATAAAGCTGCTTACACCCATCCAAGCACCGAAAACTCTCTCCAGGAGAGCAAACATTCAGGGCACTTTGAGAGTCTCTAACAGCTACTGGAAGGGCATGGGGGATGGACATTAAAATATACACATCAAAATACAGGCTCAACTCTGGCCAACTCAGGGTCCATCGGCTGCATTTCACTGGTGTCCAGGGCACGATGGATCGGCGTGCCTGGAGCCTTCTCCAGCACCCCCTCAATTCCCTCTCCATGGCTGGGTTGGTGACTTTACCCTCTCCTTCCCCATAAGTCAGCAGCAATGTGAGACGCCAAGCGGTGCCTGCAGAGGCATTGCAAAGTTTCACAAGGTGTATAGCTGGTGGCTACTTAAGCACCCATTCCTACCTGCTTCCACAGGGTAAATCTGCCCCATGTTTTTGTGCTGGAAGAAATTAGAAGAGCCTCAAGGATACTCTAGATTAGATAAAATAGGAATTTTCAGTCTTGGGTGTAAACTGTCCCCATTCAAAATCAGACTGCTGCCCAAGTCTGGTCTAAAAGTCCAGGGAGCCTCGTGCTCTCAGCTCCTCAGAGGCGTGGGGAAAATTACTGTTGCCCAATGAAATCTCTGCTAAACCAAAAATCTCCAGAAATGCTCTCTTTTAGCAAGTTATTCCACAAGGAGCAGCGCGCAAGAAGGCTGTCTCCAAACATCAGTATAGCTTGGGGGTTGCTCCAGAGACCGTCCAGGGTCTAGTAAGTGTTGAAGTCACCCTGCTGCCCCCTCCCTCCACCCCATTCAGGCACAGAAAGGGTCTCCTTCCTCTTCTCAGCTGCCTGCTTTCATGAAACACAGAGGAACATCATGCTTCTGGGGCCTAAAATCCTTCTTTCAAATATGGTTTTCAATGGCCCATGGAGTCAAAGGTTGTTAGAGTGGGAAGTACAGGCTGACAGCACGACGGCTAGTCTTGTTTTCTTAGGAACCTATGCTAAAAAATGTCTA
Organism: Haliaeetus albicilla; assembly: GCF_947461875.1. Lineage (NCBI taxonomy): Eukaryota > Metazoa > Chordata > Aves > Accipitriformes > Accipitridae > Haliaeetus > Haliaeetus albicilla. Next base: position 36,653,233 of record NC_091490.1, on the reverse strand, counting down.
AGCAAAACATTTCAACTTCAAAAAAATAATAGTATCTACTTGGCTATCCACGTGACACTGATCTGCAAATAGCTTTGGTTGACCTGTGGCTGAATGTATTTGGAGAATAAACACACTGATTGAAAACTTTCCCCAGATCTAAGAGTAGAAACAGCACGGGCCACACAGCTCTCAGCCCTGCTCTCAGCCCTCTCCCGGACTAGCCATTAATCAGGGGCTGGTACAGCAGCGCTGAGGAGATGGGGAGGGGGGCAGAGGGCCACGCAAACACTCTGCATGGCTGTTTTTCACCAAGTGTCCAATACTTTTAATAACCCTACTCAGTTCAAAGCTTTAATGAGGCTGTGACAACCTGGCCCAGATGCCCATTAAGATGACTGCCACTGCTAAAAGATAACCAGTAGGATTAGAAAGCCTGGGAAGCATACGGTGTCTGAGGGTCCTAACCGCCCCACATTGTGAAAACCAGCTGCTCTGCTCCTCTGCCAATGCCTCCTACCCCTCTGCAGGTCAGTGGGAGGGTGACAGTCCATCCTGGTTTGGCACGTCAGCCAGCGGGGATGGCTATAAGCTGCAAATGCCTTTGCTGAAACATCTTGGCTTAAGACAAGGGGAAGAAGATATCAAGACAGTGAGGATGCGTCTTCGCACCATGGAAAGGCACATCCAGGTCTGGACTTCAGGGGGATAAAAACTATCCCTAAGGCTTTCCTTTCTTCCTTGCTCTCCTCATCCGCACATCCCAGATGCCTTGGGCTTCTTGTTGCCCAGGGTGGCCCCAGACAGCCCTTCCCAGTGTGGCCCTGGAAGTTAACTTTGCAGGGTCTTCTCCTAGTAGCCATTATGAAGCCCCTTGTGTAAACAAGGGAGGGACAATCTATTTTTAAAAGTGTGAGATGTAGAAATAAGCCACGAGTGTTCAGTAGGGATCCAGTACTGTGACCAGAGCAGTCTCAGCGGGGTGGGGAAGGACCTCTGCTTCTTTCTCTCCCCTGAACTCACCACCCAGACTCCTCCCTAGGATGCTACACCAAGGAGCACTTCACAGAGAGAAAGCCTTAACCCCAAAAGGGGGATTTTGCCAGACAGCAGTCCTCAGATAAAATCCAAAGGGTAAGGGCCATCTCTAAGACCAAACTGGTGGTCATCAAAAGCATCCTTTCAATACCTGGAGTGGGTGAACCTATGACTTGTTCTTCTGGAGCTACAGGGTGGATGAGGAGGACCCGATGGCACTGAAGCAACAAACTATCAGGAAAGCCATGTGTTTGCAGACCTAACTACACAAACAATGTTTGGGTGCAAGAAGGGGGTCAAGGTGACTGAGGAAGAGAGGTCCTTGGCATGGTGTGGCTCCCAGAAGCCAGTGAGAAGCTGGCTGCGACCAAGCCGGATGAACAGGAAGAAATCCAGCCAAAGGCTCCAAGGTCCTGACCAACAATGAAGCCACTGTGCTAAAAAACACCCACCAACCTCATTTTTAACTGCCTACAAGCCAGCTGGCTCCCCACAAACCAATACATCCTGTGGATCTTGCGTCCACACCCAGTTCCTGCTGGGCTGTGGATGGCACGGAAGAGGACAGGGAGGCCTGTGACATGCATGGGCATCCCAGATCCTTTGAGCAGATTGGGGCTGCCACATCTGCACTTCTTTCCTGCCACCCCTTAAGCAGCACTGGCCACAGGAGGTGGACATTGAACACCAGTCTGCCACCCAGAGACACCTGGTCCTTACTGTGGGCAAACCACAGCACAGCACAACAGCACAGCTTGTGCACACACGCTTGTGCTCTAGCAACTAGAAGGAAATTGCTCACCAGTTCAGTGCTGACCATTGAGGGGAGGATTGGGAGCAACATGGAGTGAGCTCACAGCTCTTCCTTGCATCCCAACCAGTGACTGCCATGGGACAGCCACAGAACTCCCTCTTCTGGCCACTGTGTGGTGGCTGAACCTCCCCAAGCCCTCTGCCATCACCTCCCCTGGATCTTTCCCCATGGAAAGGTTTCTTCCTTGCTTTAAACTGGATGCACTAGGGAAGCGAATGCAACCCCTTCTGTTTCCATGTATTTCGACCTGATCCTCTTTCAAAACTTCCTGAATTGCAGAGAGACACCACCAAGAAGAAGCCGCAACCTCCCATGGAGCCAGCTGCCAGAAAGCCACAATGATACTGAACCAAGCCCACCTTGCAAGCCTGGCAGTGAGATGGCGTGGGATGGGAACAGGTCAGGAAAACCAGTGGGGTGGTCAAACTGCTGTAATCCTCCAGTTGTCCCATGCGAATATAAACAGCCCATTAGAGCTGTCTGAGGGCCACTCTCAGGCTGCTCTATACTATACCAGAAACTGGTCAGTCCCAGGGAGGTTACTGACTCACCTGTAAGGCGAGGCGGTACCCCAGGAGAGATAGTCGGTGGGTCTCGGAGCTGGGCGAGGTACTATGGGCTGCTCCACGGCGGTCACGTCCCCTGAGTAGGATTTAAGCAGAGAGGCATTCTTGCTGGCCAGCATCGCCCTCTCGTTCCGGCGAAACTTGGCTCTCCGGTTCTGGAACCACACCTGGGGTGGGAAGCACAGAGACCCACCAACCATCACAACCAGCTCTTCTGCTGCAACACTCGCCCTTTCACTGCACCACCTCTGCCCTGCTGGGCAAGACAGGACTCTGTAAAATCAGGCTGCTTTAGCATGCCTGTCACTGGAAACTCTCATGATAAGACAATCCTTAAGTCTGCCCTGATAAAGCCCTCGTGTGAGGAACTGGCTCAGTGAGGTCCCCATGGGACCAGGTCTGCCTGGTGCTGTAGGCAGCACGGTCTGGGAGTGCTGTACAACACATCAAGTTCCATGGTCTGCTTTGACTTTCAGAAGGTGCAGACTTGCAAGCTAAGGGCTGAGCAGCTCAGGATAATGTGAGCAGCCTGAACACAGGGCATCCAACATCTTGGCCTTGGACGAACCATATGAACACATGGAACTGGGAAGGTGGTAAGTATGGTGACAGATCAAGCCTGGCAGTCCTCCTCAAGGCATGGCACACTTGAAACTGCAGTACAGCATTACCCAGAAGCCTGGTGACCCTAGTGTGCCATGCAGACCTCGAGGATTTCTGCTGCTGTACTGGAATGGCCTGATGACCCCCCCAGGTGAGGTGTGCCTGAATACAAGCTGTGGTGGTTACCTGAACTCTGGCTTCAGTGAGGTTGACTCTGCGTGCAAGGTCTTCCCGTACAAAGGCATCGGGGTAGTGTGTCCTCTCAAAGACCCTCTCTAATGCCTGGAGCTGGCTGCTGTTGAAGGTAGTCCTGTTCCTTCTCTGCTTTCTTTTCTTCTTCTCTTCTGAGTTCAGCTGATCATCTAGGAAAGACAACTGGAGATGTGAAAGGCTAGAAAGCTAAGAGCCCACAGCAATGGGGTGAATAACCTCAATGGTTTCAAATTGGAAAGGGCTTAGGAAGAGGCTTGCACAATTTCAACACTACACCTTAACCGTGCCGTGTTAGTCCCCATGTAAAAAGGAGGTGGAAAGCACACTGACCCCAAGCATTTATTTCCCAGCTCAACTGCATAAGACTTGTACCACCTCTCTCAAGCTACCCCATGCCTGCGCTTCCTTACCTCTAAAAAGAAACAAAAAAGTCCAAAATGCATGCCCCATTCCTGGCAATCCAGGCTTTTCTGACCATAAAGAATCATGAACCCATTTTCTTGGCTTCAGATTTCCAGGGCCTGCCCTCACAGCCCTCTGGGGTGAGCACGAGTCCTGCACCAGCTCTTACTGACTGTGAGAAGGTGTGCCCGTCTCTAAGTAAGAAAAGCTCAAGGAAACGGCTATTACTCTGGGCTTGACTACAGCCAAGGTAATGCTGTTCTCTGTATGTAGCTCCATTTGGCTTAAATGAGAACTGTATTCTCTTACTCTCCCCACATCCAGACCGAGAGGCGTCAATTTGGGCAGAGATGGGGAGCTGTGAACAAAGAGGTGTCAGACAGTGGAAATGAAGCATGACTGATATGGGCCTGAACAAGAGACAAGCACAAAAGCCAGTTTCACTTGTGTGCTTGCAAGCCAAGGACATGGAAATACAGTCAGACAGACATGGATTGCATTGCAATTGGGAAGCAAAAACCCAGTAAGAGAGAGACTGAGCATAAGCACGTTGGATACTGTTGACTGAAGAACAGATGTGCACTCTCCAGCAACCCCCTTGCCTTGCCCAGCAAGGTGGTGAGCAACAAACTATGCGTCCCATAAAAGCACATCTTGTTTTGTGCCTGGTTTGTATTTACTCGAGCAATAAATCAGTACATCCATACACCTGGAGTCACACTTATCACTACTGCCTGTGCCTACGGTCACTGGAGCAACATCAGTGCTGAGAAAAACTATGAAATGGCTTTTCTTAGCAAATATCTGCCCTGTACCATCTCTCCTTTTTCCAGTGCTGTTGCACGTGCCAATGTAGCAGCAGTGATAGAGCTATCAATGCACGGGCACTTGCGGGTACTGGCGAGCAGTGAGCAATGGCTCCAGGGGTTTGAATGCTCTTTATTAGGGCAAGCTGGAGGCTGTGACACTGGTTTTGCTTCTACACTACCTGTACCGAATTATGTTCGCTCACCACATCAGTTACAGCACAGCAAACACTTCAGTTACTGTGGGAAGCCACACCGAAGGAAGCGGAGAGCAAGGCACCAGCCTGCAGGAGCTGGAGGCCACTGCTGCCTCCGTAAAACAGCCCTGTTCAGGCTGCAGCACTGGTATGCCATCACTTTGCAGTTGTCCCTCTTCAAGTGCTCCAGTACGTGTGGGGTCCCACCAAAACCATCCAGGCTTCTCACGCTCCTGCAGCCCCAGCCTTTGATGCTCCCAAGCACACTGGGCAGAGCCCCACGTGGGCAATGTCAGCGTGATCCCACTGTCTTATGTGGAAGAACAGTAGTTACACCGAGTAGGATGTGAGCCAATATACATGTCAGCATGCATTAAAATATATTGATCATTCTATCTATAAAAATGCATGTGCCAGTGAATTATATTTCACTTTCCATTAGTCACTGCGCACCTTGGCCCAGATGACAGTCTCACCACCGAGAGTCCAAGGGCTTGACCTGCTATATAGAGTTGCAGAATATCCCCTCGACAGTCATTCCTTTTGCCATATCCAAATATGACAGCTCCCCTCATCTTCCTGTTCCCAGGGGGGTATGTAAGGCACAGGGAGAAGCTGACAAGGAAATTAAAGTCTACGGTTGTTGTCCTCACCACCTGTCTGTGTTGCTTTTCACAGCCCATCTGGTAACAGTTACTGCACCTGAACGCCTTTGGAAGGAGGCCCATCCATTTGGGAACAAAAGGACATTCCTCTTAAATTAAAGTAGGTTTTTCAAATTCCTGCAGGTTTACAGCTCCTCCATCCCCAATCCTTCTCCAACAGCCTGACGATCCCCAGCAGACTCCTTTCTAGCCTGGGGATTCCTGGGTGCAAAAATATGCCCTCAGTTTTCTTGTATCTGAGAGGAAGCGTTTGGAGACCAGTTTTTAACAGGCATGTTGAATCGTAAAGCTGAGCTGCGAAGGGACTGACAGAGGCAGGAATGTGCAAGAAAAACAAATGCATGTAGCAATCCCCGGGCATTCAAACAAGGCTACAGGTGAATCTATCCTGCTCAGGTGATAGGAAGCGAAGCAGTGAAGCAGAGGGATGGGATTTAACCACTGCTTGAGCAGAACACCATGCACACATTTCTGCCTGCTGGGGGGTTTAGCGCTGTCACAGAGTCCGTCCGTCCCTTCTAAAGAAGCAGAAAAGTCCTACACATTCCCCTCTTGACTCATCATCAAAGCCTTTACAGAAAGGGTCAGTGATTTCCCCTGGCTCTACTGGCAAGCTTTGATGCAGTTGTGCTGCTGTGCGCCACACAACACAGCGAACAGCGAAGAACAAGCCTCAGGGCACGACTGTCCCTCAATGGCAGAAACTTCGTAAGACCGGCTGCCGTAGAGGCCAACGTCAACATGGGTGTCTGGTCTCCTTCTGAGTTATCCATTTGATGCTATTTTCTCATCTAAACCCTGCCTACGTGGACTGGATGAACAAATCAATAAAAGCCTTTGGGACCCCTTGGGAATCCCCCCCAGGCCTTTGAAGCACCAGCTCCTGCCCAGAAGATGACACGTGGCTGGAGGGAGCAGGAGCCCAAGGCTGTCTGGCCATTGCTCAGATCCTGCGTGACAGTTACACATGAGGAAGGGTGAGCACATCACTCTGGGGAGCAAGAAGAAGGGCCAAAGCCTGTAAAACACTGAAGAACAAGAATCCCTCCTGCCAAGCACGTTAATGCAATTTGCCTGGTTTCCTCCCGGCGTAAAGTGAGACACCGGTGATTCACAGCTCACCTCGTAATTACCGGACCCAAAAATAGCAGGGCCAAGGAACGGAAAGTTGCAGGCAGTGGCCGTGTTGCAGTGACTCATGGTCAGGTCACCGTTGGCTAATGCACCTCCAGCATCGGCTGGCACGGAGCAGGGACGTGAGTCACCCCCTTTTTCCAGGACGTAGCTGGATGGAGGTAGCTGGACAGCAAAGCACAACTTGTGACAGGGGGGTCAGGATTTTGAGATCTCCTTTCACTGCACCTTTGGAACAGCACAACACAACCAGATCGAAATGTCTACATGAGTTACTTAGGTAACAGGGGGAAAAAAAAAAATAGCCTTATTAGCCCAAAGCACCGCTGGTTGATCACTCCTTGTGTTTTGCCATGCAGACATACCATATGTTGATTACAAACTGCTAACGAGGGATTGCAGACACCTAAACCCCACATGTCTGCAAATGTCACCTTGCTCACAGCAGTCACCGCCTTCGACATGTGAGTAGGGTATTTTTTTTTTTTTCCTGCCATTATTTCTTTATCAGGAAACAATGCTGAACACTGAAAAATGGTACTCCTAAACAGTGTTGACAGCAGTAGTGACTGGAGTCAGCAGAAATGGAGAGAAGAGAAAAACAGCTCTAAAGCTTTTTAGATGGGTCAGAAGTCTTTCATCAACATTCTTTTAATCAGAAATATTTTATTACAAGCAGCATTCTCAAAAGCTGAGCTGTTTGCAAATGCATCCCCCAGAGAGACTGAAATGCACGTTCTCTTCTCAGGAACCTGATGGTGGAAAATCTGGGAATTTCATTTCAAACTCCTAACCTTTCATGTTGGGCTGGGGGATTTTGCTTCCTGTTTCCACACTTGTGTTTTCCTGTGTTACTTCTGCATTCACCCATGACATGCAAATCCTGGTGTCATACACAAATGCACTTCTAGGACGCACCAAAGCATTTTTAATTGCTCCTGAATGATACAGTATGAAACGTCTTATTCTTTTTTTCCCTTGCTCATTATGTCTCCTCTTGCAACGAGGCAGATCCACACTTGAAGACACTCTGATCTGTTCTCCTTATTGCATAGCGGCTGTCCTAGTATCTTGACTATCAGTGGGGTACCATGAGACAGCTCCTGTTGGGATGCCACATTGAAAATACAATGCATTATAAAGCAAAACAGAGTTGAGAACTAAATGCCTACATATAAGTTACAAGATCAGTATTTTTTCCACCAATACTCACAACCGCAACATATTTTGGATTTCCAGTTTGCAGGAATGCTTGTGCATACTTGCTTTCATTCCAGGTCAGAACGAAAACTAATTTCCAGATGGGATTTACATTGTGTGGGCAGTTTTGAAAAGTTTTGACCAGTTTATTAAGTCCAGAACCAGCTATTATAGTACATTAATTGGATCCGAATTGAAAGTAAACAATTGGATTTAATTAAGTGAAGGACAGAGACATTTAACTGCAATATCGTATACGGTAAGGCAGGAAAGATTTGTCACATCAGTTATATAAACTGTAAACTGAGAAAGGATTCCAGGAAGAAAATAAGAAATCACATTATAATCATAGCCTTCAAAATAAGAAGTTACTGCTAAAGTTTGAACACAGATTAAAGAAAAAACAAGACAAATTATTTCATGGGGGGGGGGGGAATTCTAGCAACTAAAATTCTAGCAACTAAAAATTCCTTTAAAGTAAAGAAAAATCTTGCAAGCGAAAAGAAGAGTAAGTTTTATTCAGAGTGGTGGAGAAAGAAAGGAAAAAGAATAGAAGGGAGAGGAACAGTTTTTTAATTGGGTTTAAAGTTAAATTTTAAGAAGCTTGAGTAGGAATATTTCTGTGGGTCCCCCTGGCTCCCCAACACCAACCATCCAGACAGTTACAGCCCTTTGCAGGCTCATGTTCCAGTTTTACGCGTGCCCTGCTTCGCTTTTGATTCATTATATCCCTCCACAATATTACAACTCTTTGGGCGCAGGGCAGCTTTGTCAACTTCTATCATAAAAAACAATAAAAAACCCCCAACCCTAAAACGTTTAATCAAAGCTAAAACAAGGCGCCAGGAAAGGGAGTGGGAAGCCGGGACAGGGGCATACAAAATCCACCTGATGACAAAGCCCTATCCCAACCAATTTGAGACGGGTCTCAAGTGATTTTCCACTCATGCGGGATGCTGGAGACGAGCCAGTGTGCCACAGAGCAGGGCTGCCCGTGGGCAGGGGGTCCCACCACCAACGCTCGTGCAAAGACAAGATCGCACCCCATGTAAAACAGCCAAGAGACACCGACAGCGCTTGGAGCTGAGCCTGGCCAGAGCAAGGTTCACGATCTCAAGCTGAAAAGCCACTTTCCAGCCTGAAAACATCACTTTGGCAGAAAACAGGGAAAAGCCTCGCACCTCTATTTTCCCTCAGCTTGTTTTCCACGTCTTTGACCAGGCTGGATGGCCAGGTTCATCGCTGCCTCCGGGCAGCAGGAGTCCATTGACCAGCAGCTTCGTCTTCGCCACTTGTGAGCAGAAGAGGGGCCAGGGGACCCACACGGATAAGATTCCATGCTCAGAGCTGTCTGAAGTATCTCTAAAGCTCCTGGGAGAGAATGAACTCCAGCTTATAGGTATTTCCATGCACGAAAAGTATTTTCAAATGGAAATAAGGTTTAACTTCAGGGTATGCAAATGCTACATGGAGAAGTTATAATTACCCTACACCAGACATCACAAATGTAGGCAATATGGAATGAAGGTGACACTTAAAAGAAAACTAAATATGTTAAGGTAGGAGATGCCTATTAAGTCACGTACTGAAGCTAGCCCTGATGAGCAGCGATACCAAGCCCAGCTGTACAACCGCGATAACAGCGGGTTTACTTCGTGATTGCAGGTCAGACTATGGAGATTTTTGAACTATCATTTTTCTCCCATTACACAACACCAGCTGAGCTTTTTTCTAACCTTTGCTGTTTATTTGTTTGCTTTTTCTGCACCATCTGTGCACAAGACCTCAAATTATTTCAATTATACGGAAAATTCAAGTATCTGAAGTTCCAGCCTTGTTAAGATCACCAGGAACACAGAAAAAAAAAGAAGAAAACAAAGAAACAGATGCTATATTTCTTTTAAAAGCCTTTGCTTTTGATTAACTCATAAACTAATCAGGTTCAATTTTTGCACATAAAAAAATAAGTTAATTTGTGCACAAGCATGGAACTTCAGAAAGGTGATACTGAATTTTTCACACAAAACCCAAATTTTAATATTAAATGGAAAAGTGTGTATACTTTCAGCGTTACCCACGGGACTATGGCAGTTCCTCTCCGAAGCGTCTGCAATGTGGAACCTATCAGGATAATTTTTAGCTGACCGCATACAAACAATTACATATCATTACAGAGCTGTGAATGGCTTTTGCATGGATAGCATGCCTACAGTCTCCCGTTGCACTCAGCTCTGCCTGCCAGACTACGGGAACTCACTGAGGTCCTGTACAACCACGGCTTCACCAGTGCTGACAGCGAAACCCTCGTCATCCTCCACCAGGACAGGCGCTGGAGCAGTGGGACCTCCCACCTGCACCACGGCCAAAAGGGACATTTCCAGGTGGGTTTCAAGGCACAGCACCAGCCGGTGACCCTCACCTCCCACGAACGATGTCTTGGGGTTGTTGTTGTCCTGGTGGAGAGCCTGTAGACACCTTCGAGCTCCTGAAGACTAGTTTCTAGCATGCAAACAGTCTTCACCTGGACTTACCGGGCACTGCAGGGACCTGACTGCAGAGGCATTCCCCATGCTCTGCTCTGCACTTTTGCAGGTCTGCAGAGCTGGGGATCAGGTACCCCTGCAACCCCAACCTGTTCTGCTCCTGACCCACAGACAGGGCAGCGTGAGCTCCTCCCTAGCAGCTAAGAGCCCTATCCTATGGCAAATGTAAGACAAAACTCCCTTTCAGTGTGGTTTCAGCTCTGGTGCTTTGCCTCTCATCTGGTGGGAACCTGCAGAGCACATGGGCAATTATAGCGGCTAGATGTGCACCCTCCCTAACTACGTCAACATTCCCACTTGCTGGAGCTGACAGAAGAAATGATGTTCGAAGAAAAAAACCTAATCATGATCCAGTGGAAATCCAGAGAGTCTTCCTGGAAAGACATGACGTTAAGTCTTAATTACTGGGAGAACAATATTTGCGGGGGCAAAAGTATACATCCTTCTCCAGAAATTGGTACAAAGCCACTGAAAGTCTCCCTAGATCCCAAGACCAGTCTGAGTTCTGCTGTAACAGCTCTGCTTGTATATTCGCTAGGGTTTTCCTTCTGGGCATCCTACAGCTCATAAGGCACATGGCTTAGTCCTGCTCTACTAACAAGCCTTTCCGCCGGGTCTTGGGGTCAGAGTGTTCCCATAATACAATAAGCACTGTATGGATCTCATAAGCTCCAAGGCACAGTATGTTATGTGTTTGGAATTCCTTGTATGCTTTTATACTTTGTTTTACATATTGTAATTTTTATATGCATTACCACATTGATCCTTGGAAAATTAATTTAAAAAAAAATATAATCAAAAGCAAACACATATTTTAAAAGCCTGCCAGCAGCAAATCATGTTCTGTGAGACTGCACTTTGTAACTGACAAAGAGACCAAACCACCAGACCATGGCAGCGATCCAGCGGGGTGGATTTACCAGGCTCGGGAGGGGACAGGATCCAAGGGGGCTGTAGTCCCCCCGAGTCCCTCATTAGGTTAGCCCAATGCCGCAAAAGCATTGGACCCGTGACAGAGGAGCAGAAATGCAATTGCACAGCTCCGCCAGCCAAACCCCACTGCATACCCAAAGGTATCATATCCAAAACGGGTCTGCGCGTCCCAGCGCAGCACTGAGCTGCAATGACGTCCAGCCGCTGGTGCCAGTATGACCACCAGACCTTCCCTGGAGAGCTGGAGCACCTCAGCCTTCACAGCCCCTTCCTTACTCTTGGGTAAGACCTGGGATCAGTGCGTTTGGCAGCTCTGAACACGTGTGAAGTCACGGCTTTGCAAGGTCAGGGGTATGACTTCCACCGCCCGCATGCTCTTCCCATCAGCTCCCTTTCCCATGCCATGTGTCCTGATGTTTCATCTTAGGAGGCACGTCATGCAGCCAAGATCAAACTTCCTAACCTCCCCCCTGCTCCATCGGTATTTTCTCATTTCCAAAGCCGCCTCTCTACGCTCTTGGCCCCCTCCGTGCCCTACTTCATTCCAGATAACATCCTTCTCCTCTCCGCTCCGGCACCCTTTCTTGTCCTTTTTGCAAAGGCTTGAAAAGCCGAGTTGTGTAATGCTGCCCCCTTTAACCCTAACGTGCACGTGGTGTATATCCAAACCAGCACAACAGCTGAGAGTATTCTTCTTAAGAGTCACCACTGCTCTTAGCTTGACCATGTAATGAGGACTTCCCATGCAGGACCAGACTAGTACACTGGGAAAGCCAGTATCCACGTCCACCTGGATACCACCAGCTGCCTCAAGACAGTGGCAACGAACCATCGTGACAATTAGGCAAGAACAAGTTATTAATCTATTTTCCACACTCATATCCCCCTGCAGTGAGCTCGATAGGGTTACACATTATACAAAAGACACACAGCAGTATTTCCACCTGCTTCCCTGTCGGATTTACCTGGTGTCCCCTTTCTCTTTGTGTACAGAGGTGACCCACAAACCTATAGCTGGACATCAATCACAAACCAGTGTCACCTATGCCCCTGGTTTCAGGGATCGATACGCCCTTTGATGCCAAGTTGCTGGGACAGCCCTCAGAATAGTCCCTGAGACCAAAATAGATAGAAACCACTTCTACCCTCTTCTGATGGCCACAGATTCAGAAGGTCGATCCACCCTGTTAGTACTCACATAGAAGGATGAATCAGCCAGAAGCCACAAAGTGGGGACCCTGCAGTCCCTCTCCCACTGCATACCCACCTGAACTCTGGGCAACATTGCTTTCATTAAATTTTCTCTTGCATTTAAAAAAAAGTGGCAAAAAATCCTCATGAACTTCAGCTAGTTTTAATGGGGAAAATTAGAGATATTTTCGCAAGAAGCAGATAAGTAAAAAAAAAAAAAAAAAAGAAAAAAAAGAAAAAAAAAGGGTTTTGCCAAAGACAGAAAAGGGCTGCTTTGGGGGGGATTTTTTTTCAGTCCATATATATGTTGCAGATGAACCACTTGGCATTTTGGGCCTTTCAACTGGCTCATTTCCAAACGCTGTGGCAGCTGCAAAAGTCTGCAAACGTTACCCAGAAATCTCCCACCCGCACCGGGAAAGACTGACTCAAACTGACCAGGTTCATCAATGTCTCCGCTTGTTCAGGTCCCCGCGGAGGCCGACCGTGCTGCTGAGAAGTGCCATTATTAAACAGCCCCATCCCAACTGGATCTGGAAATTCACTTGGACGTGTTTTTTTGGTACGCAGGACCTGTGCGAGCAGACAGACAATGACTGGTGGGATGCGCGCGCCAGCTGGCCCCACCGGTAGGCAGAAACACTGTTCTCAATGGATATTTCATCTGTTTATTGTTGAAATATCCAGGGCTGCAAACTGCATGGCACAGAACAACCGTGCTGGGACCACAAGGCGCCACGGGCCAGGAGAAGGGAAAGTGCAAACGACAGTGAGAACACTGAAACCAGCTCTCCAAAGGCTGCGCTCCCCTTTCATTAGCATTCAAGAACAACTGTGTTTCAACCAAATCAGACCACCACTGCCATCGCTCCTACCAAGCAAACTGGACTGGAGCCACGGCAGAGCTTCGCTTAGAAATCCAGATTTTGACTGCTAATGCATTTTATGCATCCCTCTTGATCACAAGTGGAAAACCAATGGTATCCGAGATCCAGAAACAACAGAACTTGAGCCCGGCTGTCAGCACCAGCTCACCTGCCTCTTCCAAGGGCTGAGCATCCTGACCAGAAGCGCGCTCCTCGCGTGGGGGATAAAGGATCTTTACATCCCGCACCGCTACGGGACGCAAAGGGATTAGAGCGCGTACGGCCATTTCAAAACAACTCTTTCTCCTTCCCAGGTCCATAATGATAACCTGCTCTTCCAAGGCCAGGGGACAGGGAGGAGGGACAAGGCTGCTGCTGGGCTCTGGGGGGCTTTTTCCTGGATGCAGGGACATTCAGCAAAACAGGAGGGCGGATGGGACAGGCCACAGGGTCCAGCGTGCTCCGCAGCCCGGCTCTGCGGGATGCAAAGGGAAATCAGGCTCAGACCCACCTCCATCCTTAGCCTCTTCTGGACAGCAAATGCATTTCACATTAGCTAATAAATTGCTACATCTTATGTTTCTTAGCCTGCTGGAATGATGAATATTTTGGAATGTATTTTGAATGGTTCCTTGCCAGAGTTGAACAATCATCTAGAGATTTTAAATCAAAAGGCTGAAAAAAGGAAACCTCTGTATTTCCACAGAGTTCACCGCAGTTTGAAAAGCACAACTCCCAGCAGAGGAGGCAGAATAATGATTGTCAGAGTTCCTGCGAATTGGGGCAAACAAGGGATATGTTGGAAACAACACTCCCTAATATAGAGTAATAATCTTTGCCTCCAGGTGATGAATATATTACAGGATATCTGCTGATTGCTGCCCTTAATCTGACTGAAATGTCAGATACTGTAACCTGGAGGATCAAGACAATTTAGGGGACCTGTATGGAGACGCAGGATATCTCAGCCACAAAACTCTGCTTTTGGTCTGGTGCAGGGCTAGTAGACAAATGCTGCCATTTTAGCACAGTTTAATGGAATTTAAGCCTTTTTAAAGGCTCTAGCTAACGAATCGCATCCATTGCCAGACTAGCCACATCCTCACCTAACAAAGGAGTATCTCAAAACCAGCGAAAGATTTGATGGCTCACCCAAGGTAGCACAGCTGGAGAAACATGGCTACGCACCGGCACCCCTGCTCCAACCGCTGCATCCCACCAGCTGCAGGAGCCCAAATCAGTTCATGGAGATGATCAGTCACCAGGCAATGAGGGCTGAGCAAGCTCAGCACAAACCCAAAGCTTGGATGGAAAGCCTCCATCGATAAAGGAGACCATAAGTGGTCTGGTCTCATCAGAACAGCCACAGATGGAGTGGGTCCAAGAAATAAGCTTCCCTCTCCCCCGTGGAGATGGGCTGTCTAGACACATTGGCAAAGCCGTGCTGCCGAGCTTGCAGTGCTGCATCCTTCTTGTATACAGCCCGTCAAATACAGCAAATTCCTGTCCCCCGGCCTGTTAACATGGGCATTTTCTCAAACTTCCTAGTGTCAGTCATGTCCAGAAATGCCAATTATGTTTAATGAGAAATTTTTAAACATATTTTTTTTCTTCCCCCCTAGAAAAACATCTTATGATTTTTTTGACCAACCTTCTGGCAAAATCATTTGCTGGTTACTTCATTATGTATATTTTTACTAACAATTAAAGTAAAAATATAGTAAGTTGAGTACAAAGTATTTTTAAGCCAAGAAAAACTGATATGTGAATATGAATTGCAATGGAAACCTGAAAAAAAAGGTTCTCCAAATAATCAAAAAACTATCCAACAAAGCCTATGGGAGTTAGATGATGTTTTTCACTAGGAAAACAATGATGTTTGATAACATTTAGAGAGAGCATGCCTAACCTCAGGGCCACATTCAACATAGTATGTAAGTGTAGGTTTAAAACCATCCAAACCAAAGCCCTCCTGAAATAAGTAAATGACGTTCCACCAGATTCAAGATTACACAAGTGATTAGTGTATATTATACAGCATGTGCAAATTCAATCTTGCCCTGGGGTAAAGGTGGACTGATGACACAACTTCATCAGTTCTCTGCTAGGCTCACGTCCCCAGAACCAGCACCACGCTCCCAGCTCTTGGTGAAGCTGTATTTGGGGGAAGAGCTTGGGGAGATGGCAACAAAACCAGCAAAAAAGCAAAGCTGGGGACAGCAGATAGAGGAGCAGGGTGGGATCTGGCAGCCAGGGTAAACTCCCCAGCTCCAGCTTTCTAAATGACTGTGGGCAAGCCAGTCTGCTCCTCTGCGCCTCCGTTTCCTTCGTCGCTTCGCCTCGCCCATCTGTTTAGACATCCCACGCTCGGATGACGTGTTGTGCCACTCTCTTTGTTCATAACACATCGAAGAGTCCTGTGCTTACAGGGGTGCAGACAAGAAGCAAATCCCATCAAAATAAACCAGAAGTGGGATGCATTCACATTACAATTGTGCCATTCATGCTGTTGAGTTTCACAGCACAGAGAATAAATTAACAGCAAGTAATTAAAACACTTTCAGTGTATGGTATAAAGGTACACAGCAGCTATTTCATTTCAATTGCATATGCAAATGCTAGCTGGTGTATTTGTGAGTATTGCAGACCGCATTCCCTAGCCATGATCAGTGCTAACAGTGAGGCTCCACATCGGTGCTGGCTCTGCTTTTAACCCTTTGCAGAAAAACTGTCAGTTTTGATTCACAAATGAAGGCAGATGGACTTATTTCAGGTTAGTGGGGCTCCAAAGCAAGGTTTAACGGCACCCCAACAGCTGATGGGTGCCACCATGTCCCTGTGCTGGTGCTTCATAAGACCGAGGCAGCGCACAGCTCCTGAAGCTCAGGCTTGATCCCCTCGGAGTCAGCCACAGCCATAGCTGTGTGATGGCAGGTGAGCACTGGGCACAGCCTGCACAGGGCCCCACATCACCCCACTGCTGCAGTGCAGCGGCTCCCCCAGCCTTGTTGACCTACTGAACCGTCATCCCAGTAGCCTGGATGTCTGGGTCGATTTAGACCCAAGTGGCCACGGCATGGGCTTTCCACCCTGCTCCACCAACAGCATCCCTTGAGGACTTCTGAAATCACCTCGTCCCCAAGAAAGCAAGCTCAGCTGCTCCTGGCTGCTCACAGAAACCTCGAGAGCCTTCAACTTCACTTAGGAAATCTCTGCCAACCTCTCTGGTCACAGGAGTGAGTGTGCAGGTGACTCCCTGTCAGAGATGGCTTCCTCCTTCCTCCTCGTGCAGCTCGCCATGCATCTCCCAGAAAGGGGTACGGACACCATGGCTCAGGCTGAACGACCTCTCCTGCCAGCCCCCAGTCCCAGTCACGTGCTGGAAGTGCTGGCAGCAATGCTGAGCTGGGACTGGCGAGCAGCCATAAGCAGCCAGACACGAAGCTGCTGGCCACGGGCCACTGCTAGCCTGCATCCCTGCGGGCACGTCCTCCAACCAGCCCTGCGTCCCAGTGCACTCACAACAGCTCTCCAGGCTCCCCCTCGGTCACAGAAATTGAATTCAAATGGAAAGACTTGAGATCCCAGCATGGGAATCCAGTGTCCTAATATGCCAACAACCGTACCTGCAGCCTGCATTTTCTGAGACGGGTCAGCTGTGAATACCCTTCAATCCCGGCCACGAGGGACACTGCAGCGTGCAGTTGGGTGGACCGAAACGTCCCCCATGCAGGTCCTGGAACATGCAAGTTGCTACGCAAAGACGATTGCCATGCAACATGGTGTAACAAAGATCAGAGCACCCAAAGAGCCCCAAACCAGCTTGGAGAGAACTAAAGCAGAACAGTCTGGTCCTGAAATAGGTCCTCTTTTTCTTTTGACCACAGCTCATTAAATGTTTGCTGGAAAAACAGAAAAGCATTTTCCACAGAGAAGAGGACATCCAAGAAAAGCCCTTTCGGACATAAATTGGCAAGAGACTCCCAAGCATTTATCTTCAGCATAGAATGTGCGCTGTCAGGAGGGCTGTAACTAACAATATGCTTAAAAACATGCCACAGACTTCCACTGTATTTTATTTGGCGCTAAGGGGTTATTCCTCAGCACAAAGTATTTGCAATTGGCATCAGTTAAACGAGAAATTACAACCTTCAAAAGACCTATTTAGCGTCAGCTGCAGAAAGTACGGAATTTGCCATCGGCTTTGATGACAACAGATTATGCCCCGTAAAACGCTGCAAACACGCTTGGCTACGATGCTGGGCGCAAGCCGCCAGTTCAGCAGGGGGACTGGGGACTCGGCGCTTCCTGCCCTTCTCAGGAGGCTGCCGCCTGGTTTAGAACTGGTGACACCCTTCTCCCCAACCCTCCGGTTCGCCTGCCTGCCAAGTTCAGCCACAGGGCTTGGGACACGGCAAGCTGATTTCTTCAAGTGCTTTGCTGAGCCGATGGGCAGCCGGCAGAGCCGCGCTTGCACTGGCTCTAGCCAGGCTGCAAAGAACCGCCGAGCCACACGGTAGCATCTTGCTCCATTTGGAGCAAGATACCCCAAGCTCGTTAGACCCACAGCTCATTAGTGCTAAGGAGGAATAAGAGGGAAGCGTCCCATTCCTCTAGACTGGATGTTCAGCTGGGACAGACTGAAGTCAACAGCATGGGAAGGTCAGGAGGGCAAGGAGCCCAAACGGGTGGGTTACCTGGCTCTGCTCCCACCGTGGCGATTTGGGAGCTCCATCACCTCCTGATCCTGCACAGCTCAGCTGCGTGCCAGGATGAGAGACAGCCGCGCTGCCCCTGTCCTGTGGGACTATTCCCACCTCCCCAAGAGGAGGGAAGAGCTCTGCCAGCAAACTCCTCAGGCCCTCAAACGTCTTTCCACTCAGGCTTGCCGAGCGCTCCAGAAAAGGAAACCTCAGAGTCGGGAAACCTTCCTGGCGTTTGCTCAGGACGAGTGCCGTGTCCATGCAGAAGCGCACGCGGGAGCGCTCTGCAGAGAGCACGTATGCGCGGGGAAGGGCAAGACCATCACTCGGCCGCCTGCACTGGGCCAGTGTTATCTTGAGTTAACCTGGAAAAAGCAACAGAGATTCTTGGTCCAGAAACAATCTCTGCCTTGGCAGAGTGGGCTCCGGAGAGGTGAGCCTGAGCTATGTTTTTCTGCCGCAAACCCAGAGCCCGTTCAGTGAGCTGTAGAACACTCCTGTCCCCGCATTCTGCAAGAACTTTACTGTTTCCTTCCCAGCCTGAGTCAGAGGCACACAGCTACAGCAGATCTACAAAGACAAGGGTTTACTGGGCAAAGACCCTTCGTTTACCTTGCCCTGGCAGGATATTTAACCATTCACAGGACTTGCACAGCAACAACAAAAATGAAAGGGGGAAAAGGAGACTTTGCACATAGCTGCAGCCTGCGGCAGGCAGCCTGCCCCACCACAGCACACTTTGCTCCAGCACTTGTAAAACTGATGCCTGCGTGGCATCATTAACCCCTGCTCCTGCAAGCCCAGGAATTGTCACTTGGCTTGAAATTAAGTGCACCTGTGAGTCTTTACCGGGCTGGGGCTGAGGGGATGGCTTTGCCCTGGCTGTGCCACCCAGTGTTGCTTGCACTCAGCAGGAGCAGCCAAAATGGGAGCAAGCTAAATATTCATGGACCGTAAGTTGGACCCTGCAAGAACTGCGCGATTGCCTCCGTAGGAGACCGGCATCAAGACAGGCTCCGGACAGACTGTGCCTTCTCTTGGTGCACCCTCTGCCTTTTTTTAATCTCAAAGCTGGCTGAATCTCATCCTTCTGACTTATACACACTGCCAGAGATGTACTTTTTTTATCTCAGGTTTTCACATGACCCCAGAATCTGGAGCTTAAAAAAAAAAAAAGAATAAAAAAAGAATTAAGAGCCACGGTCCTTCAAGGAGTCACAGCAATGCTGAGACTGGATTTTGGTCCCGCTGTACTGGCACGGCACATTCATGCAGCAAGCGACAGTCCTCCCATAAAGGCTTCAGGCACTCTGTTAGCCAGCCCAGGAAAAGCTGGCATCCTGGTAGTAATGGTCTATCGTTAGTTGGCCCAATTTTAAAAGCTGAAGTGTGACAGCTAAACCCATCTGCAGAGCCCTTTGATGCTCAAGCTGCTTGCAGTCAGGCGCTGAAATGCCCAACTTGAGGCAACCGGACAGGAAAATCTTGACCTTTTTCCACTCCAGAAGTCAGACAGCCTTTTTGACAGGGCAGACCCTGGAGTCCTCTCCCAGCTTTCTGTCGGGGAAAAAAAGGCCTTTTAAATTTACTCTCCTCACACAGAGACTCACAGGGAGACCAAGCCAACATCGTCAAATGTCTGTATCGGAATCATATTTTATTTCCCAATGTCTGACGGGAAGAAGTGTATCAAACCGCATGTCATCTGCTGCCGCGGGCTTGTTCCTGAGCGAGCGCCGGCCGAGTTCACAGCGGACGCAGGGACCGCTCCCAGCTTAGACACTGCTTTTACTTCGCAGATAGTTTAAGTGCCCCTGATGAATACAGATGCTTTCCTGAATCAAAAGCAAGAGGAAGAAAAACCCAAGTCTTTGCATAAAGTAAACCCAAGTAATATTTCAACCAAATCTGTTCCCAGCGTTAGACGGATTGCAGGAGCTGGAGATGAAAAGCTCCTTTTAAGCTGGAGAATTCATACCCTCATCCCCAATGAGGGATGGATGAGTAACTAAAACAAA
This sequence comes from Haliaeetus albicilla, assembly GCF_947461875.1. NCBI lineage: Eukaryota > Metazoa > Chordata > Aves > Accipitriformes > Accipitridae > Haliaeetus > Haliaeetus albicilla. Next base: position 36,633,362 of record NC_091490.1, on the reverse strand, counting down.
TATTATATTTCATTCTGGCTAACAGCACTCTGATCTTGCCTTACATGAACAGGGGAGGCAAAAGCACTCCCGATGATTATCACTTACACACAGATGACTTCAAGCCCTCTTGCTCGCTGAGCCCGGGCTGTGATACGACGTACAGGTTTCTCCCACAAACCTCTTTTGTTGCTCAGGCATTTGTTTTGCAGTTGCTCTGGCAGTTTTATTGCATCTATCACCTGGGCACAGAGGTAATAAAATACTAAAACTCCTCACCCCTGGGCACAGGCTGTATCTTTCTCTGGTTACCTGCCAGCCTATGACCAAAGTCAAGAGTCTCATCCTCACCGCCTGCCTTGGGAGACCTGCTGTTGCGCTCAGCCAGAGCTGTGTCCGGAGGGACGGGTGCCCACATCCACCATAACCATGTCTGCCCTGTAGCTCCAGCACCAGCTCCACCAGCGCTGGCTGAAACAGGCCAGGCTGCCCCAAAACAGCGCTGAATCCCTGCAACTGCCTGGGCAGCTCGGGGCTATCCTCTCCCACCTGGCAGTCCCTGGTACCTGAGCATCAGCCTTTCCAGCTTTCAGTTACAGCCTGTGTCCAAAAACTCCCCATGCCTCAAGTTTTCACATAGAAAGAGCTCTGACTTCTCTCAAATCGTTAGAGAAAATGAGCCTGGGAAATTTCAAGGCTTGAAACCCAAGCACTTTAAAAAGTTACTACCGATAGTAACCAAAGGGGTAATACCTCCTGTGTTTGCTAGAGAAGAAAGTACATTTGCAAGGCAGAGATACTGCTCCCAAGCTATTAGGTCTCCTGCTGTGGGTCTTGCCTTTAAACTGTAAAATAAAAAAAGTCAGAAAACCCCATCGAAGCTCTCTTCCCCTCTCCTGGCTTTCCCTCCTCCTTGCTCCTGTGCCAGCTGAGTTGAAGGCAGGCTGTGTCTTGCTCAGAGCGTGGCTTGCCACGTTGGAGCGAAGCAAGCCGAAGACGAGCCTCGGCCCTTTGAAGCAGCCACAATAGAGGACATCCCTCTCCCCAGGGATGTGCCGCACGGTGCTGGCCCAGCCAACGGCAGAGCAAAGCCAACGTGCAACGTGTGGCAGAAGAGAGGCAGGGACGGAGGAGAAACCCTGCGGCAGAGCTCCCACCAGCCTCCTGCGAGAGCTGGGCACCCGGAGAAGAAGACTGTGTCCTTGGATGGGCTGCTCTGGGCACCGAACCCCTTGGAGGTGCCTTCCAAAAGGGTGGCCCAGCTTCCTCAGCTGGTTTTAACTGACTTTCCAAAGAAACTGCTTACAACGAGACATGCTCTTTGCCTCTGATCCCCCAGCAGTTTTTTAGTTGTTGGCCAATTTCGACCACAATTTGACAATTTGAACAGGAACTGTGACAATAATTCAGCTCCTACAATGTTCTTGAAAACCTGGTGCCTTGGTAAAAGGAAAGAGGCATTATTAATGCCGGCAGCGGGCGAACCTAAGCTCTTACAAGACACCCGAGAGCCCTGACAAGAGCACGTCACTGCTCTGACAAAGCGAAAGGAAATCCCAGCAGAGCTCAGCCCTGATTGCTCCACGGACATCCCAACCTGGAGGTGCACAGCGGCAGGAGCATCATCACCGACGGCTGCCTCCTTCACATCACCTCCCCTCGCCTTTCCTGGCAAGGCCAGAGCTGGAAGAGCCCAGGGCTCAGACCGAGCAGCCCAAGCCCCAGGTTTCAGTACGGCTGCACCAGGCTTTTTAACTATTAAACCAGGAGAAAGCAGAGACCGAGGCGAAGGGGCGTGCAGCACCAACCGCATCCGTGTGCCCTGCACAGGGAGGGTGAGCAGCCCACACTCCTGCGGGACCCTGGCCGCACCACACTGTCCACTCGTGTTTCCCTCCCGTTTCCCACTGTCACAGACCTTTCTGTGGGCTCGGACCAGTAGATGGCACCAGAATAACAGAAAAGCCCCTCTGCATCTCCCCAAATCTTCCCGGGGCATCACTTCCCAAACACCAGGCACTGGCAGCAACCGATGGTTTTCAGCTCTCTACTTTAAAAACCTGTTTGGAGCTGACCTCTAATAGGTCTTCTAAAAGTTTTAGCAAACAAATTCAGGAGAAGAAAAAAAAAAAGTCAAACGAAGAGGTTTCTTTCCATTTTAAGGCTTATAAAAATCTCCCCCCCCCCCCAACATAAATGCTGCTTTTCAATAAAAAGCAAAATTGAAGTATTTACCCAAAACATCTGCTTTCTCCATAATTGCATTAATTTGGAGGAGGTTTCCCCCCCTCCAGCTGGAGCCAACAGAAATTTCCTGCCTGCTGCAGTTGGACAGAATTGGCATTTCTCAACATTGAAGCAATTCACCTGAAAAGTGCCTGGCTACAGTTCTAGGTAGGAAGGTGCCCTTCTCTTTAGTTGTCATGACTGTTGACATTGTTAAAGGAAAGTCTAGTACTTCTTCCCAAGCAGCTTCAGCTATTAGCTAATGACAACATCCTTGACCCCAGTGGGTTGAGCATCCTCTCAACTCTCTCAAAACAAGCAACAGGACCAGCTCAGGTCAGGGTAGGCATTTCCCCCAGGAGGTACTTGCCTCTCTTTTGCACACCAGGCATGCAAGAGTTTTTCTCTTTATAGAGAGGCTGCCCTAAAGCAGGATTAACAGCCAGCGCACAGCCTGCAGCAAAATCCAGCCATGTCACAGCCAGTTTAGGATGATGCTACTCACATCCGTGCCTTGTAGTACCTCCTGATAGTGGCAGTGGATAGCCACGTTCTCAGAAGAAGGACCTGGGCAAAGATGATGGTGGTCTCCAGGGATGCTCTCTGCAGTGCAGACAGGACTTCCCCCAGCACCCTCGGCTGTGAAGTACGACAAGGTGTATCTGAGCACTGTACAGTGACACCAAACGCCCTGGAGCCGTGGCCACGGCTCTGCCTGGGGGACATTTCATGTGCCAGGATTTTTTCAGAAGCTTAAATCCTGCCTGGAGTCAATTTGGGACAAATTCAGAGACCTTCTGAGTTTTCACACCCAGACTGTTTTGAATGTGGCTAGCCCAGCAAAGTTTTAAGAGGAGTTTGATTATTTTGATCTTTTCCCCCCATCCCCATTATTAATCATACTGAAGGAAAGTGTAATTCCTCCAAACCATTTGCCAAACCATTTCTCGGCACATTTTTTACTTAACATCCCTTCTAGGAACGAAGCATTTGGAAACCTCCACGCCTCCATCCTCCTTGGCCAACAGTGTGTCCATGAGCACGTGGCCGCGAGCACTGAGCATCGGTGCTGGGAAATGCCCAGCCTGGCAGGGTGGAAAAAGGCTCCTGTCCCCAAGAGCTCGGCAGTGGAGCAGAGGAGCAGCCAGGAGGGTTTCGTGCTACAAACGCTCCTGGGGGAGCCGCCTTTCTGTGGCTCTTTGGCCACTCCTGGTTTAGCAGGCTCCTTCCCGGCTGGCAACAAATGAATGCAAAATGGAGTGCAGACGCAGGCGGCAAATGGCTCTGATTGTTGCGGCCCTGCAAACCCTTTTGCTCCTTTTCCTTGGTGCCAGGCCGGCACAGCCATCTCTGACCTTCCCAGGGAGCCCACCCCACCGATTCGGAGCCCCTCTGTCCCACGAGGAAGCTGAGCATGTTTATGCCCCTCCTCACCTTTGATTAGATTTGCAGCTCTCCCTGTTTTCCTCATTTTACCCAAAGCCGACAGGGTTGCGATTACAAGAGACACCGTTCACAGACTCTCAAGCTGGCCAGAAATACCAGAAATCTCATGCAACAGCCTGTTTTCTTCAGAGCCGCAGTAAACTCAGAAGAGGTCCCGAAATATGAGCGCAAACTGGGCTATTTCTGTGTCTGATATTCACCCTTTGTAGCTCTGCAGAGGCTTTCCTACTTCTGTTATTCCTAACAGTGGGATTTTGAAGAGGGGATTGTCCTATAAATGAATGTGGCAGCTGGTTCACATAAGGGCCTGAGTTACGATCAGAGATGAGGACATTGCTTTTCTTTTGTGTTTCTCACTATGTTTTGGTTCAAACCTGTAAACAGACTGCACCGAGTGGATCTGCATTCTCCATCTGGTCCTGTGATCCAATTTCCTGGCAGGACTAGCCCTGACATCGAATTGCGCAGGAATGCTGCAGCGCATCCATCCATCCCACAGAAAGAGCCGACCTCTTCAGTTTGCCGGTTTCTGTGCGAGACCCAGCCATAGCATTTCACCCAGTTACCCCGCTAGGGAGACCAATAACTCATGGCTGATAAAAGCAGCTCTTCCAAAAGGGCTTCCAGACTTTCATGGATGGAGAAGCCAACACTCTCCTTCAGAGTTATTTCTAAGGATTACATAACATCTCACAGTTTAAAATTGCATGTTTTCTACCTCCTTTGAATGCACGTCTGGCTTTTGCTCCCAGCCACTGGCTCTCATTCTACCTTTCTCTGATGGATTAAAGAGGAAAAAAAAAAACCAAAAAACCCTCTTCCTAGAGAGTCACAGAAACAGGGACTCAAATCCATCATCACAAGTGTCTGGAATGACTCTCAGCATTGCATGGCCTGAGAGGGACAGCAGTATGTCACATGAGCAAAAGTGCTCCCACTCAGAGCAGAGACTGGGGAAGCACAGCAGAGAGAAAAGCCCTTCTGAGGATGCCTGGAGAGCAGTGCCATGCACGTAGCAAGTGGGACCAGTGCAATGGGGAGCCCGGCATCACTGCCGGCGAGAAAATCAGGATTCGGCACTCTGCTCTGCACAGTGTTCTGACCCTCCCGAGAACAAGGAGTCGTCTTCGCTTGCTGTAACCTCCTCCAGAGACACACACTATCTCTGGCCAGAGAAGCACACGGCACTCAAAGGCAGACACGAGCCTGCCCAGATTGATGAAGGGCAGCTTTTCAGGGTGTTTTCTTGCTAATCACATACTAGTTTATCTTTTCTATCACACCAGCTGCTCCCAGCCCACAATGCCCAAGCCAAAAGGCATGTCTAGGAAATCTGTTGCCTGGTTTCCCAGCAGCGGGTCACCCCCAGCGAGAGTGTCCCTTCCCCATCCACACGCTTTCCCTCAGCTGGCTGGGTCCCTCTTGCTCCACAGGCACCCCAGTTGAGCACAGCATAGCAACCTGCTTGGAAAGTGGGGGAAAATTGGAGGCAGCATCATTGTGCTGGCTAGGACAGACGAAACACAGGGTTAAGCACACAGGCACATTCCCACTGAAATCATGCAGTCACTGAAAGCTGGGGAAAGGATGTCCAAGAGACCCCTCTTACTCCTTTCCCAAGGCAGGACCGGCTCTACCCTGTTTATTCCTTTACACATTTGTCTCTATCAGATCTGTGCTTGGGGTCTCCACAGCATCCTCACACCATCTCTTCCAGGGTTTCCCTACCTTCACTAGGCCTGGGAGGATTTCCCCACTGCCTTACTTACATCTCCCTTGCTGCACCAGAAGTAGGTGGGCTTGGAGATCAGTTTATACCCTCCTCTTCTTGAGCTTAAGTACCTCTTCTTTCCTCCTAAACTGGATGCTGGAGCTCTCCTTTCTGCTTTTCTTCTCCAGACTTTTTTTGACCCGGTTCACGTCTTCCTCGACACGCAGCATGCCCAAGCAGAACCCACCTGGAGCCCTCTCCATGGCCAAGCACAACAAGAGGACACTCCACAAACAATGCAGAACTGCAGGAGATGCAGGGGGTGAAAAACATCTGCCTCTCCTCATAAAGATGCGGTGTTTTGCATTGAGCAGGAGAGTTGGTTCGAGGCTAGGCGAGCAGATTTGCAAAGGGCACGGAGCCACAGCGCTCTAGCATAGGCTCCTTATGCCGAATTCATCCCCCTTTAAAAGACAGCAGGTTGACACCAGTGGCTCCCATGCTGCCCTCCTTTACAGGACACCATGCAGAAATGCACTGGGCTGTGATGTAGGGGAGATCTGCTCTGTAAGCCCTCCAGAGGAACGAGAGCAGCCACTTCCCCCAGCAAGCCCAATTTCCCCACTGGGAACCACTGGTGGAGACAAGATAGATCCATCCCATTGGGTGCCCGAGACCGGACCTCGCAGAGCACATCCCATGGGGGACCAGCTCTCCCGCAGCTGGAGGGCTTGGCTGGTGGTGGGGCATTCAGAGGAAGGGTTAGCACCAAAATAGGTCATTAGCGAGCGACGTGGGGTTCTTCATTCTTCTCCAGGCCCCTCGTTTTCCTAAGGGGAATGCCTCAGAAAACCCAGTGGGGGGGGAGGAGGAATTTACAGTTCCCTTCCAAAAACCAGTCTTTGTTTGTTTGATCGTTTTTTTAAATGATCGAGTAACTTGTGAATACATTTTCTGATGATTCCCACATCCTCCCAGCTGGAGAACGGTTCGTGAACAGACTCCAAACTCTGTAAATGAGCTTGTTAGTCATAAGTCTTCAAACAGGCTTGATAAACAACTTTCAGCCTGCAGGATATTCATCAAGCATTCTGTCTGCCTGGTCTCCTGACACTAATTTATTATTTACAACGAGAGATCCCTCTCCTAAATCACAGGTGATTGTTTCTTTTTACTGATTAGCTGATTTTTTTTTTTTAAGGAGAAACAATGAAAAACAAATCACAAACAAGCAATGCGTCGCAAGCACTTATTCCCTGTGAGCACTTATTCCCCTAGTTTCCATAAGACGTATCAGCAGTTGTCCAAATGAAACGAACTGTAAGTAAAGATCTTTTTGGCCAAACCTTCAAGACCAGACTATAGCCAAGAAAAAGAGCGCGACCATCCTAACCAGCCGCTGGGAATTTCACTGCCTACCGCCAAATGCTCCAGGGACCTCCCAGCTGACCGGCACGTGCCACTCTTTGCATCCTTTGGGTTTGTGGAGAGCCCAAGCACCTCAAGATGTTCAGGAGATCCAAGTCCGCATGCAAAAATCTGCCACCGAAAACCTTTTAACTCCACGGACAGGTTCACGCAGCAAACACAACTCACCCCAAGGGCATGGGGTGCACTCAGGTGCACCTGGGCAGAAGGTGGGTTCCCTGCAGGAACAAACTTGCTGTAAGCTGCTCCAGTCCATGGAACGGGATGTCCTCAATGCTAATCAGTTAATTAACATGGAAGGTGGTTGATTCCAGAGACAGAGGCAGATGAAATAGCAATTTGCTGGGGGTGATGCAGAGGGAGGAGAATCTTCCCAAATCACTGTTAAAGCCAAGCTCTTCTATAACACACATCCAGCAGATTTCAAAGCCCCTAATTAGGGTCCAGGATTGTACCCAGTTACATGGGTAGGAAAACTGAGGCATGGTGAGGTGAACTTGGTCAAGTTATGGTAGCAAGTATACAGAAAAAAAGACCTCAAGACTCTGTGGCCAAGGCACAAAGGCATTCTGGAGCAACAAAAGACAGGCTGGGTCATCCTACTAGGCCATCTCAACTGTTGTTTGAAGGAATAAAAGCCCTACTGTTTCAATTTAGATTTTGGGTGCAAGCCTCTTCTGGGTAGGCTGTTCCCAGTACCAGCAAACGCCGCACTCTACAAACCCTGCCCTGCGGTACCCCCAGGCGGAGTGGCCCTACACTGCCTGGGGAACACGTGGAGCAGACAAATGTCCTCCCCAGCAGGCTGCCTTGTATGTGTGCATAAAATCCAGACCTGTGTTGCCACCACCACCCTGGCTCCCCAGCCCTGATCCACGGAAAGGTACAGCCTCCCGTCAGCATTCAGAGTGAAGGCAACAGGATGCAGAACTTGGCTCTGGACTGGTCTTGAAAGCTTTTTTTCTCTCTCTCACTGCAAAATCACCAATACATTTGCTCTGACAACCTCAAGCACTCAAGACCGGACAGGCTGCGCTACCAGCTCATGTCTAGAGACAGCCTTCCCAGTGCCAAATGGGAGGGGATAGGAAAGTGACACAGACTTGTCACCAGCTTTCTCCAGCACTGTCAGCATGGGAGACATCCATCCCAAGCAGGAACTCGGTGCTGGATTCACAAACCTCCGTTCTGTACCTCTGATCCATGAGGAAATGCAACGCTGTGCAGGATGCAGAAGGATAACGGGTACGAAGTGTTACCGGCGTTTCAAGCCATGGGGTTGGGAGAGCGCTGTAAAGTTTTACGGGAAACCAGCCCAGACTTCATAGGGACAGGAGCTGCCTGCAGAGCCACCGGCAAGGGCAGCCCTTTCTGCAGCACCAGGCCCAGAGCATTAACACTCTGTTTTCACTGTTACGGCTCAGGCACTTTTCCCTATTGAAGTCCAATCCATCCCCACAGAGCCCTGACTCTGCTGAGCCGATGCCGAGAAGCGATGGCCCTTTGAAAGCTGCAAGCATGATTTTTTTTTCAAATGTGGGTCGTATTAGCAACACTTCCAGAGAACAGGATGATTTCCAGAAGCACTGAGCAGGTCTTCACAGCTTCACCAGCACACCACCTGCAGCTCAGCGCAACCCACCCACCACTCATTCAGCAGCCACACACACAACAAAACCGAGAGCAAACAGCAGACTACTAAAGGTCTCCGTGGGTTCAAAACCTACCCAATCTTCACTGGTCCAGCACCTACACTGGTTACAAGAGAGGGCTGGAAGCTACTTGGATGCTGCCTTCTGCAGCCACCCACCCTGCTCCAAAACCCCCAGGCACCCCATTTTGTTCCCAGTGCCCCTGGGACAGCTGGTTCCCTTCAGAGCTGGATGCCATTTTCCTTCTCCAAGCCTGCCCACTCAGCGGCTGCTGCTGGCAATTTTATCTTGCCCCAGACGTACCGGGCCACGGATAACTTTGGTTTTACTTTGGTCAAGGAGGCCACAAGAGAAGTTCATCTGCTGGTAGACTCAGACCAGGAAGCCATGTCCCCACGCTCCTGATGAATTCCAGCTCTCGGTGCAACAGCAGTTTTGCTGCCTGAGCAGCTCATCGAGACGTGGAGAGGGTCCTAGCCAGATACTGAGCGGCTCTTTGGACGTTTGCCCTGCCCAGCAGTCTCGCTGACTGGCTGGAGTTTCTCCTGTAGGAAAATTTCTCTAGCCAGAAATGGGGGAAATTTTGGGTGGAATATGAACTGGATGCTGCAATAGGATGTAGTGACTTGTTAACAGCACAGCTGGCTCCCCTCACCTCTCTTCTAACCTTCCCTTCCAGGAACACAAGGCACCAGGACGTCCCAGGCTGCCACCCCAATGCAAATGTTCACTTCATAGGGGCACGACAAATCCAGACTGTCTGGGACAGTGCTTTAAACACTGGCGTAACCTTTTCTCGGCCTCTGGAGGGGAGAGAGGAGCCCAGAAAGCTATGTAAGCTGAAATAGATGCTCCCTGGCTTGCTCATCAGGCTTCTCTTCCCAGCTTTGGCCTTCGCAGACTCATCCTTGCAGATGCCAGGCTTTCCATTGCGGGAGGTGGCCCTCAGCCCTCAGCTTCGGCACCACTGCTCCCTTCCCTTCCCAACCAGCATCCTCCAGATGTTCTCATTTGAAAGAAGCTTCTCTCAAAATTATGCCACCACAGTCCCAGCAGACACGTAGTGCACCTCCGCTGAGCTCCCGTTCCCACCTCACAGCATCTTCTGGGGCTACACAGCAGAAACCAGCTGGGTCCAGCAGAAAGAGTGCAGAAAAGGAAACGGCAGGTTAGGTACATACCACGCGTGTACAGATCAACGCAGGAATGACAAACGTGAGCAGGGCCAGCAAATCTAGGGGTAAGAACTGCAGGACTGCCCTGGAGGACCCTTGGTCCCCTGGCTGTAAGAGCGCTGCAGTCACAACACGGGGTGACCAAGGACAAACCCCTACAGACCCATGCCATAGGGCTGGTGGCACCTGCGTCTACGCATGTGTGAGCTTCCACTGACACAGTCTGTAACGCAGAGTCTCCAGAGACTCTCCAGTGGCTAGAGAGAGGTTGAATTTATGCTGCATGACCCCCTCAGGGGGAGGCACTGCTAGCATCCTTCTCCGCACCCCACCGGACTGTCATAACCCCCCCTGGGATTTCACACCCCTTTGAGCTGTCTGCTCTCCCACCAGAGCAGCCAGTGGGTTCAGAAGATATTTCCCACGGCGGCAACCATACAACAGGTTTTTCTTGAGGGAACCAGACTAAAAACCTATGCTCTGTGCTCCACCACCCCAGGACAAGTTGAAACCTTTCTGCGCATAAAGCCACGAGGACAGTTCAAACAGAAAGTGAGACCAGAGCCTTGGACAACAGCTCCTCCAGCCAGGCTGTGATGATTCTCACTTCACATCTCCGTATTCCGCCCCGAAATCCAAGCCTCCTTTAGGAAAGGCGAGTAGGGTGGGGAACCAGCAATGCAGTGATTCATCCTCCCCAGAAACAGAGGCCCAAGTCTGGAATATTGTGACACTTGGTAAATACTCGTGATGTACTTCATTATGCAACGGAGGCCCAGCAGGAGCACAGCTCCCTCAGGGCTACTTAATATGGGTTTCAAAAACGATTAAATATATCATAAACAACTTGCAACCAGGAATAAACACCTATAATCCCATCAAGCCATTCTGGTGATGTCAAAAACCATGGGAGCAAACTCAGTTACCAAGGGGAAAAAAAAAGAATATATCCTCACAGGAATTACAGTCTTGTAGTTCTGTGTCTGTCTCATCAAACACTCGACTTTCCCAGCCCCTCCTGCTTATACTCTGTTCATGCTCTTGCTCTTTCTTTCCACGCTTCCTAACATTGCATATTTTGATGCACGTTGCACCTCTGCTGACAGGCAAAAGGATCGTGCCCCTGAATGCAGACAGCAAAACTGTTTCATGCCTGCGCAGAAATATTCCACCGGCCAAAAAAAAAAAAAGTTTTTTGCATGACTCAAGGCTGCTGGTCAAGTCTTTAAATGCTAATATTCATCAATTGGCATACATATAAGCGGCCCATTGAATTGCATGCAATGACTTCTGTGAGTAAGGATTGCACAAATTAACCCTGAGATAATATTTTCCCATGCGATCACTGCTTTATACATCATCAAAAAGATGGAAAATAGACTGGCTAGTAGTGGAAACTCGGTGCAGATGACAGAAAGCTGATGTTCATTAAAAGTGTTCTAGCAGTTTAGACCAAGCCTTTAAGTTTTACGAGAGATTTCAAAATCTAATTTTCATGGAAGTGTTTTCATTACGTTGGGGGGGGGGGGAGAAAAACGTAAAAACCTTCAGCAAAATCTTTTTCAAATTAAAAAGTTGGAAGCTTTGTGTGGATGGATTGAAAACACAAATACCATAAGCAAATTATGAGACCATGAGAACCAGGAAGCAAAACTGATTATGATCAAAAAAAGTGAAATTCACAAACAAATAAAAGTCTAGTTTCGCCCACCAGAAGGAGGGCAGCACAGCCAGCACTCGCAAACTGAGTCAGCTCCCTCCTTCAAATTCACATGGCTTTTAAAAATTTGTTAGTAACGGTACATTGTCCATTTTTGTTTGCTTTTTGGTGCCTTTATTTTTTTTTTTTAAGACTCTATGTTTGTGACAGAGTCACATTTCCATCTTTTGTCTGCATCCAGAAGCTCTAGAAATTTACATGAAAAACACAAAAGGTTTTCCCACTTCAAACTGTAGGATTCAGGGATGTAAGAAAAATATCCAGCACTGAGATACTTGCTGGAATAACCATGCACCAGCCAGCCTGAGAATGAAATTAAATAGGTATGTCCAAAGAACATAAATGGAAAAAAGTTAATCAAACTTAACAACTGCTCTGTGTTAGGTATCTGTTATTCCACCTTTACTCAAGTGAACACCGTTCACTCTTTGCGAGAAGCCTCTAGGATACGCGCGGTACAACTGGCACGCGTAAAGATTACTCCGGCAAGAAAAAGCAAGCTGTTGTATTTTTCATGCAGATAACGTAAACAACAAGTGCCTTAAAAATAATATTGATCTGATCCTCAATTTTTCCAGCCGCTGCAAGAGAAGGATTGGTTCTGGAAAGTCTTTCTTGGCAGCACCTTGTAAAGAAGCTCCCTGCTGCCCGCCGGGTTAAAGGCACCGGCCGGTTTCCCTCGGTCACCCGTGGACATCAGCAGCCAGCTGCTCCCTGCAGACTCTCCCTTTGCCCATCAGCTATGCAGGACAAGAGAGGAAGAAAATAGTCGCTAGATTTAATCAATTTACCCTGCATTTTTTCCCCCCTCTTTCTATTCTTTGTACATCCCCACTCTACAGTCTCAGCATCTTCTGGGAATAAGGGCTGTGTTTTACTAACAAAAGAGCCACTTAGTACTTCAAGATAAAGCAGAGGCTTGCAAAGAAAACCCTGCAGTTGTCCCTGGCGCTTCCTCTCCCCTTCACCCTCCATGCAACTCAGCAGCCCACCAAATCGCTTTTCACATTTCAAAGCAGTGCCAGAGCTCTTCCACCTCTTTTTAAGAAGGCGTATGGTTTTTTGTGAAGGGTGGGGAGGCACAATACCGCAGACGACCTCAGGATCAGCAAAAAACCCAAGAGAAACAATTCAATATTTTTACTCCTGCAGCAACCTCACTTGCTCTGATTAAAAAGAGGCAATTAAAGCATAAAGGACAGCCATGTGGGAGCAGACCAAAGGTGCTTCAGCTCAGGATCCTGCCTCAGACTGCCAGTAATGACGGAGTCAGAGGGTATAAGCCCAGGCATCAACGCAGCGATCTCTGCCCCAGCTCATCCTTCCAGTCTCTGCAAGTCGCGGCTCCTTGAGCCAGACGCTGCCTCCATACACTGCTGCAGCGAAGAACCATCCTCAATCCTCCCTGAATTTGTCTTGTCCTTTCTTGAAACCACTTCTATTTCCAATCTCTGCAAAATCCTGCCGCAACAAGATCCATCACCAAACAACGTGCCAGCTGAAAAAGCCCTTCCCCGTGCTCTCAACCCGCTGCCTGAGAAGAGGGGGCTGAAGCCAGCACAGATGCTCTGCTTGACCCAGCCTGAGCAAAGAAACTCACCTCTTCCCGGCCACCCCGGCAGGGTTTCTGCTTCCTTGGGAAGGAGCAGCAGTGCTGAGGGGGTCATGATGCCCGCTGAGACAGAAGAAGTCGTGGGGGCTGCAGGCAGCCTCTGCCCCAGCTCTAATCATGAACCAGCCCTGACAGCCAAACATAATCTGCCAGCCTGGGAGAGAAGTGAAGCACCCAAGCTGCCATCGCTTTTATACTGAAGAGAAATTAAAGGACAGTAATAACTCCAATATGCAGAACTTGTACACGTACTGGACCGAAGTGGGGTTTATTCATTCCTCACAAAAGAAATCTAAGCGTAACAATTTTTCTTTCGCTGCTCATGCTTTCTCCGCATCGTTTTATGAGCCATCAACAGCAAGACTCAAACAAACCAACCAAAAAAAAAAAGCAGAGGTCAAAAATGCCAACTTATAAAAAAAAAAAAAAAAAGGCAAGCTAATAGCTTACCAGCTTTGGATTTGGAGAATTAACCCTACTCAGAGTCACAAGCTCTGGGAAATCATAGGCCACCAACAGGTTTCTGCCATCCCCAAAGGGCACGGGAGCGACAGGAGCCGACTGTCTTTGCTGGGAAGCTCAGGGGGTCCCCTCTGCTGAGCTGGGACCCGCATTTTCATCCCAGTTTTAGCTGGAGTTAGCACAAGCCCTGCAACCAAAGCAAGAGTCGGTTCTATCTTAACAGGTGGTTTTGCAATGAAGAGGAACTCGGATTGCAAAGTCTTCCTGGCTAAGCAGCAGAGGCAGGGAGGTTTGCTGTGAATCGTATCAGCTTTTAGGGTATGGTTTTCTGAGCTACAAGTTGAACTAAAGTCAACAAGAGTGACAGCTTTGCAACTCCACTGAAAAATCAGCTCCTTAATACGCTGACAGTTCTCCCTGTAAATATTACAATCACAGCTACTCTCAGGGATGATAGGGTTTTTTTCCTTTTAATAAGAGAAACGTTTTCTTCTGAATCTCATTCAAATGAAGTAGTGGTGAAACAGTTCCTTCAATCTGAAATGTCCAAATAAAACCTTTTGTCAATTCTGTGTCAAAGTTTTTCCCTTAATTTTGGATGACAAAAATAGCACCAATAATTTGGCTTTTCACTTTAGTTTGGGACAGAAATTACTGACAGACTACCTGACTTTGCTCCAGGTTGGAAGAACATTTTTAGTATTCTTGAGACATTCCACAATTTCTCCAAACGACTTTTGCCTTCTCTCTCTTAGTAACACGGAGAATAACCGAGCCCTGTGTTAGCTTTTCCACTGAACCAGCTCTCATTTTTCACCAAGAAAATCTCATACTTCTGTAGCCTAGCTCCAGCACAGTCCTCTTCCTGCATGGATTGCAAAACACGAAACACATGCAATAGGTGGGGAAACTGAGGCAGGGAGAGTCATGGGATCTGCTAAACACATCAGTGAAAGAGTCAGAAAGCCCAGATGACAGCTCTGCCCAATAAACCAGGGAGAATTTATCCCCCCCCCCCTTTTTTTTGCTTGCTTTAGAATACTTTTAAAACTTTCTAATTCACCGCAACGGCATTAAACTTTTACAGCATTCAGAGAACTTCTAATTTATTTGAAGCTGTAGTTTGGTCCCTGCTCGGCAATGCTGGCTGGGAAACACACCCTCAGACAGGGATTTTTGGTGCTTTTCATGCTCCAAGAGCAGGGTGGGTATCAGGGAAACACAGCCCCTCTTTTCCAGGCTGACCAAGCTAGCTCCGCAGTTGGCAAGGGGTGGCATCAGGAGTAAATCTCATCCAAATAAAATATGATAAACGAAACTGGGGGTGGTGGTGGTGGGAATAGAATGAAAAAAGAGAGTTGTCTACGTAACTTGTTGGTTAGTATCTCGGAGACTCTCTGGCCGCAATGCTGCGGCACAGGCAGCTGAATCGGGGGGGGGGAGCAGCAATCACTGCCTTCCCCGCTAAAATATACACCTTTAGAGCCAGAAATTGCATTTTTCCGGGTCCTGGGAAGGGAAATTTTTTACAGTCATCTCCCAGCGGCGGTGGGTCCCTCAGCCGTGCCCCGGTCCGGCTCCCCGGGAGGGAAGGGAGCCGCTCCGGCAGCCACCCACCGGTCGCTCCCTTCCCGACCGCCTCCCGCAATAAACCCACCTCGGGGTGATGCTTCCCCGCCCGGAGAAAATGTCTTGCCGGGTTTAAGCTCGGGGATCCCACGGGTGGTAGTGTAAGGGGCGGCTGCTTTTTTGGAAGGCTCTCCCTTTTCCCCAGCCCGGTTTCCTTCGGGATACTGAGAAAGCCACGTCGGATCCGTGGGGAAAAGAGGGTCGGAGGCAGCTCCCAGCTGCCGGCGGGAAACAAACAAAACCCGAAAAGCGAACGAAAATTGCAATTGCAATTTTCGTTCGCTTTTCGGGTTTGTTTGTTGGTTTGGGTTTTTGTTAGTTTTGTTTGGTTGGGTTTTTTTTACCCTGCTTTTTGCCGGCAGCCGCAGGGCAGCCCCCCGGCCCAGGCTGGGGGGGCTCCCTGGGAAACGAGCCCGTGTCCGCGGCTCCTGCCCACTCCACGGGAGACACGGCAGGGGCGGCCGCAACCAGCCCTTACCCACAACGAAAATCGCGACCAGTCCCTGCGGCCGGGGATATATCTATTTTTTAACAGAAAGCAAAGAGAGGGTAAGGGGGGGTGAGGGGGTTGCTGGCCCCGCACACCCACCTCGCCCCGCTCCGCCGCGGCTCTCCCTTTCCGACAGCGCTGCCCTTGGAAAAATAACAGGAGGCGCTTGGAAAATGCCGCGCAAGCCGGCGCCCGTCCATCCGCGGGGCGGTTGTTTTCGGGCTACTCGCCGTTCCCAGGCGAGGACCCGTTAGGACGGGCGGTTCAGCGGCAGGTCTGCGCCCTGCCCTGCCCGCCGGGCCTGGATCAGGCCCGCACCGGGAGAAGCGGCACTCGGGGAGGAGGGGATCGGCGGCTCCACTTGGCGGCCGCACACGCACCCTCGGGCTGTTTGCGAGCCGCCGTGCTCCGGGGCGGGTCGTCGGACAATCGTCCGGTCCCCATCCAGAGCCCCGAGCAGCTTCCCGGTATCCCGCAAACCACGGCGCCGGTCCCAGCTCCGACGGGCGGATGGATGGAGGGAGGCTCAGAGCCGCCTGCCGCGCCTCGCCCCGTCCCGTCCAGCCGAACCCCGTGCTCAGCCCTCCGGCAGGCGATGGAAAAGGGGGCTCAGCCCTCCGGCCCGATCCTGCCCGGCCCGGCTCCTCCTCCGCGTCCCCCGAAGGGAGACGGAGCAGCGCGGCGCGGGACCCGAGGAGCGCGGCACGGCGGCGGAGAGCAGCCCACCGCTTCTCCCCCCCCCCCTTCCCGGGACGCCGCTGGGAGAAAACAAGCGTTTTCGCACGCCGCCGTGTGCCGGCCCCGCCGAGGGCACGGGGGGGGGGGACGCGGGCTCCCCGGACGGGGCGCGGCGGGGAAGACCGGCTCGGGGAGCGGGACGAGCCGGCCCAGGGACCGGCCGGCGGCTCCTCCGGCCGCTTCTCCGCGGGAGTCCGTTCCCCGTCCGCGTCCCCGCCGGGGCCGGCAGCGGCCGCCGCGGCTCCCCCGGTCGCTCCGCTCCGCCCCGGGAGCGCGGCGCACGTGGAGCGGCCGCGGCGGCCCCTCGCCCCGGGGAGGGATGGAAGGAGGTTGGGGGGGGGGGTGTCCCCGCACTTACTGTCCTGCTGCGGGGTATCGCTGCCGCTGGTCAGCCCGGGGGACTCCAACAAGCTCCGACCGGGTTCTCCGCCGCCCTCGTCCGCCTGGGCGGCCACCATGTCGCCCGCCTCTTCCAGGTCCAGCAGGTGACTCACGGAGAAGTTCTTCTTGGCTTGTAAATTGTCCAGGCCGGCGGGGCCGTCGAGGCGGGCGGGCAACAGGGCCTGCCTCTCCATGGCGTGGGCATAGCTGGACGCCATGGCGTCAAGCGGGGCTTTTCTGCCCTCGCCGCCCCCCCCCCGGGCGCCCACCGCCCCCGCTCCCCCCCAGCCGCCGGCCCTTCGAGGAGGAGGAGGAGGGGGGGGGGGGATGCGCAAGGACCGAAAGGGGGGAAACGGGACGGGACCCGACGGCAGGAGGGGAAGCCCGAAGGGGAGCGGGCAAGGCCGAGCTTAAAACATGCCGGAGGGGAGAGGAGGCGGCGGCCGGCTCGGGGCGCCGGGGCGGCGGCGCGGGGAGCTGCCGCCGGCCGGGAGGCGCAGGGTGGCTGTGGGGCCGCTGGGGCGGGTGCGCCCCGTCCCTCCGCCTCCGTTGCCGGCGGCTCCCCTCCCTCCGCCCCTGCGCTGCCCTCCCCTCCCCTCCGCCCCGCACTTCAAACGGCGGGGGCGGCTCCGCGGAGCTCCGGCCGAGCCGGGCACCCGGGGGAGGGCGGCCCGCGGGGCCCCGCCGGGACGTGGCACCGGCACCCCCCCCCCTCCAAACACGCACCCCCCTCCCGGGCCGGGCAGGGGGTGGGCAGCGCCGCGCTCATTAGGTCCTCGTGGGGGGTGGCTGGAGGAGCACTCGATGGGGGGGGGGGGGAGAGGGGGCGTGGGGGTGTCCCCCCCCTTGTCACCCGGAGCTGCAGCTGGAGGGCAGGGTGGGCGCAGCAGCCCTGGGGAGCCCTCCCCGGGGCAGAGGAAAGGAGCAGGAGGAGAGAAAGAGTGAAAATGAGAAATGCAGATGAAAAGGTGACAAAGAGAAATGGAAGAGAAAGCGTGAACAGGAGAGAGAGAAGGAAGAGGGGGGAAAAGAGTGAAAGAGGAAGAAAAAGCACGACAGAGAACTAAGAAAGAGAAGACAGACCAAAAGGAGAGCAAAAGCACAGAAGGGAGGAAAAGAAAAAAAAAAGGCCTAAAAGAGAAACAGCAAAGAGAAAAGGACAGGAGGAGGAGGACGCACTCAGAGCTCATCAGGCCAGCAAGCAAAGCGGTCCCAGCAAGAGGTCCCAGCAGCCTGGCCCGGCCCAGCTGGCCCCCATGGCCAAGGACAGGTAGAGGGGCAGGGAGGTACCCCCGGCCCCTCGCTTGCTGCAGAAGGGGCCTGAGGGCAGCTGGGCTGGCAGCGAGGGGCTGGGTCCTGCAGGCCAGGAAAGGCTGCTGTGTCCCAGTGGCTGGAGCCTGGGCTCCAAGCTGCCACAGCCAGCCCAGAATTTCCATCCCCCCTGATCTGGGGAAAGAACATTTGATGCCATCAAAGGGCTCCAGATTGAAAACAGATGTGCTTCCCCGAGCCTCTCCATGCATTTAATTAAGGCACAGGCATGGAGGAGACATTTTCATCATTAGTTTGCTTTCAGGCCCCCCCCTCTGGTCCTGGTTTACCCTTTGCAGTCTCAAAGACCCAAATGAGCATGGCAGGGCTGCGGGGCTCTGCTGTCCCCTGCTTGGGGGCAAGCAAAGCTGGTGGGTACAGGCTGGAAAGGCCAGAAAAAGCACTGGGGCAAGGTTGCACGTATGTGCAGAAACGTGTGGGTGTCTATACACCCAAACCACCGTGTGTGCATCTATGTATGCAGCAGTTTGTGCCTTATTGCATACTGGTGTGGCTCTTTTTCTGTATTTGAAGGAGCATTTTTGTGTGATGTCCCATGGTACATGCCCACATGTGTTGGATGGGGAAGGAGCTGCATCTTCACGTGGGTGTGCGAGGCTGTATCTGGCCGGCTTTCATATGCTGGCATCTTGTACCCTGGCTCTCAGGGTCTCCAGGTTTAGGCACAGCAGCGTGGGTGGGTGTATGCGCTTCCATGCTCTGAAGAACCGTTATCTGTACAGACCCTTGTGGGCTGCCCAGCACATGAAACACCCTTTTCTTTGCCTTTCCCAGATATTTGAGTGCTTGCTTTCTTATTGAGCTGGGTTTTACTCTCTTTCTCCCCGTTCTCCTTCAAATCGACACTGCAACTGACCTGGCTTTTCGGAGTGGGTGCTGGGGAATCCCAGCCATAAACGTCCCTTTCTCTTAGTCTCAAGCAACCTCTGCCATGGGGGTGACAGCAGAAGCCACAGAAACCAGAACAAGAGCTGTCTGTGCCACCTTCACCGATACTCTCACTGACATCCCTGCTAAGATGCATTTCTTCTTAAATCTCCACATGTCTAAGGGCATCCTTCAGATAACCCTCCCTCCCAGTCTTGGGGTTTGGGAATGCAGCCCAATACCAGCAGATGCCCTGGAAAGATGGTGGGTGAAAGCATGTTGGTGCTGTGGGTGACCAGCATCAACATTGTCTATCTGCTACAAAGGCAGAGTCTCACCTGCAAGGCAATAAAGGGGCCCAGCTCCAAGAATGGCTACTGTGGCTTTAGCCTGAAGTGAGCCACGGGTGTTCCCCATACATACAGCACCCACAGGCTGAAGAGCAACATGGGATGCCAGATTCACATTCTAGAGGTGGCCTAAACACCTCCTTTCCCAGATGCCTCCTGCGGCACAACTGGATTTCTGTGACCGGGTGGGAGAACTCTGCTGAGGCACAAGATGAACCCAAGGGAAACTCTTGCAGCCCTGTCTGTCTCAAAAGAAAGAGAGTTAGGAACAGTGGGAGGCCTCCAAGGCTGCACAAAACACCGCAGGGCTGTGGCTTTTCTTTCAGCTTGCTATGACCAGGCAGGCCCTAGGCCAAGGCATACCTGCAGTGTGGAAATGAGCGTGGTAGGAACCCCCTGGGCTCTGAGAGGGATGGTGACCATGCTGCCACCTCAGCTAATGAACTGCCTCTCTCCCTAGATTATCTGTAGTGCCTTTAGGACCAAGCTAGTCTTTCAAAGCAATGCTGCCCTGTTCTGCATGTGCCAGAGGGCAAAAGTAGTGCAGCATCCATGATACTCTGCTCAATGGAGGGCATGGTTTGCCTATGGGAAGCCTAAGGAGGGTAGAAGTAGGGAGTGCCAGGGAAAAAAATCCCACCAGGAAAGAACAGTGGAATGTGCTCTTTGTGGCCGGGTGTCCTACTGTACTGGGGATCTGCCCAAGCTTGAGGGAGTGGGTGGGATGGCTGAAGGGACCTTGTCATGTGCAGGAAATAAGTCACATGAGAAGAAAGTGATGGACCAAAGTGGCTCACAAAGATCATGAGCAAAAGACAAACAGAAAAAAAAAAGAATCAGAAAGATGAGGAGAGGGAGAGGATGAGGGACATGCTCTCTGAGCTCCCAAGGGAGCAAGCCAAGGGGTCCCAGGGCCCTACATAGCTGCAGATCTCAGCCTGCCGCTAAGACAGAAATAGGAGCATCTTTACAGGATGTGCATGAAACATCCCTTTGTTAATCTGCTTCCTTTAACTTGATTCAAATTTTTAGAAAACTTCAGGTTAGAGTACAGGCAGGTATCACCTCACCTGAATGCTCAAAGGCATTGCCTTCCAGTGTTCACCTTCTCCCCCTCCAGCCACCAGCAGTGAAGGCAGAAGAGGATGGGGCATTTGCCACTCATCTCAGATGCATCAGTTTCTTCCCGTGCAAGCATCCAATAGCCAGCCCACACACTCGCTCTAGGGCCTCTAGGAGTTTCTGCAGAATAAATAGCCATAGGACAGGAATGAGCCACACCGTGGCCTGCTGTAATCCAAAGATCTCAACACACTTCCCCCTGTTTCAGATAGGGAAACTGATGCAAAGGCAGCTTGTCCTCAGCATCAAACCCAAAGCAGAGGTGATAGGATACCCCAGTTCTCATGACCCTGAGACTGGGAAGGACTCCCATGCCACAGATGGCCCATGACAGCAAATGCACATACCATTTCAACATCCCACAGACCATCAAGTAATTAGTTAGACATCTATTTCCCACCTCACGACTGGCATGGTGTCAAGCTGAACAGGTAGCTCCCCCACCATCCTCCCATCCCACCTTTCCTCTCCAATGTGCACCTGCCTGGCAGCTGCTTACAGCCCCATTCCTCCACCTTCCCAGGCTGTCCAGCAAACTACTGCCTCCTACTCATGCTCCCAGCAAGGCAGGGATCTCTGAGCCTCTGCTGCCAGGGGAGGAGAGGAGAAAGCCCAAACATCCTGAAACAGTGAACAATCTGCTAGGTAAAGCACCCACAGCTGAAAGGCCAAGCCTCACACTGCAGACAGACCCCAGTTTGGCCCTTCCTGCTCCCAAAAGTGGTTATAATTTTGAAGGACATCAATGAGATTCACCAGCTGGAGCCCTGCCTCAAAAACCTGTCTCCTATGCTGTGACCATATCTGATGCTCAGAGAAGGTGAGGCAGAAACCACAAACTCTCCCATTCTCCCTCCCCCAGCTGCACATCAAGAAGGGGAAAACCAAAGAGCTGCGCCTCTGCAGATGACCAGCACATTTGCTTCTGCTTTCTTTTCTCATAAGAAAATTACAAGCTCAATCTGCAGTGTCAGTGAGAAAGTTCCTAACTTGAGTATTTGCTCCACTTCCTGAAATCTCCCATGAAACCCAGCACTGGCAGCTCCTGTGGTTCCCAGCTCCAATATAAGGGCTACCCAAGTATGCTATAAACCCTCAGAAACATTCCCCTCACCTTCGCATCTGTCTGAACAGGGGCTTCTTAGCATCTTAGTCTTGATGACAGTTTTCAGGTACAACAAACAAGAGCTAACAACCTTCCCAAGGGTCTCACAGCCAACAAGAAATACTCAAAGTAGATGAGCAGCTAGGTAGCAGTAACATCCCCAGGGCAGCACACGCTCCTTGTAGTTGGTATTAGTAGGATGCAGGAAAGCACCAAACCCTGAGTAAGCGAAGCCTTTGCCTGCTGTGCTCCCACATTCAGCTCTTCTGCACTGACCACCACATCCCATGCCTTTCCTAGCAGAGACCACCCACTGGTTTCAGGTGCCCCAAGTATCTTCTCTTCAACCTAAGTTTAAAAAAAATACAGACGGAAGAACCTGTGGAGGCTGTGACACATGGGTGTGGATTCTCAGCTGTCTAATAATATCATGGCACTCAGGTGAAGCATTTTCCTCAGGGAGGGAAAGTAGTTTGGGTCTCTTTTCCCTACCTTATTTTCATGAAACTTGTCATCATGTAATGTCTTAGAGCCCTTTTTCCATCTGCCAAGTTTGCTTCATCCTAACAGTTTAAAAATAATACTGCAGGAGGGCAGCAGGGAGAGGAGGAGCTACCAGCCAGTACCATTGCACAAGCTTGTGCCTTTAGGAAACCTGGCCAAAATGCACACACAATTTATTACTGCTCAGCACTTCTTGGCCTTAACCGTGCAAGGTGCTCAGCTATTGTAAGACACGCTGGGTGCCCTCCAGCACTGCTTGCCTGAGGACCTCAATGAGGTGCGAGCAGATTAGACAGGTGATCCAGAGGACAAGAGGGCACAAATGATGCTTACTCCTCTCCTATGCTCACAGCAGCAGCTACTTTGGAGAGGGAGTGCTCCAAGATAGACCTTCACCTCTTTGCACCCCAAAACATCGGCCACAGCTCCTTAGGGGCAAGCTGACAAGAGGCATTGAATCTGCTGCTGGCCATTTCTCAGGCTGCATCCTTAATGTCCTGTCCCTTGCTCAGCCCAGCGACATCCCCACTGCTGGACTCTGTTGCTAATGCTGAGGTGCTGGGGAGCCAAACCAGAACTCTTTTGCCCTGGAAAGTTTTCCTCCCATCACCCTGTCATGCTGATTCACTGAAATGTCTGGTCTCAAGCCTCTTTGCACTTGCTATGCACAGAGCTGGATGAGAACTACACTGAGCTGGAGAGCACCTGCAAGAACATGTGTGTGCATGTAGGTGTATCACCTTACACGTGTGTGTGAGCGTTTGGGTATGTATGCACACATTCAAGTCTAGAGCCAGACCTCTCCCTCACAAACTCCTGCTATACACTTGGGCCAAATCTCCCCCTTTTCTTCCTTTCTTCCCCACACAGAGGTGCGTTATTAGATCTGTGGGGATCAGGTAGTCTACAGTCATTTCAAGCTGTAAACTCAACTTCAGGGTTTCTTTTAATCCCAAACATCTTGATATCATCTGGAAATGCCATGAGCAGTTTATAATTAGGGTTTAGCATGCAGATTAATACCAGCAGCTCCAGGGTGAACAGACCATCAGAGTCTAATCAAAGCTTAAATGGGGCAGCAATTTAAAACTGAGATTTATTATTCCTCTGCATAATATTTTGAACCAAGGGCTGAGTTCACATCACACACAATCATTCCTGGAAGTGCTATCACATCTCCAGTCAGAGCGAGGTGGCTTGTTACTGGTTCATGGAGGTGATAAATACTAGGCTTCGGGAACTTATTTAGGAATATCGCAGCATTGACACTGTACAAGATTTAGAACCTGAGGCAGGAGAGCACTTGCACACATGCAGAACGCGTGGGGCTCCAGCCTTGCGTGGATGGTGGGGCAAGGCCACGCAGTTACATTTTTTTTTTCTGGGTACCAGTTGTGATAAGGGAGATGGCCCCAGGACACCAGGTAAGGGGTTCTCTGTTTGCCGTCTCCTCTGGCCACATGTGGGTGGGGGTGAGGAAGGATGGGAAGGTATGTGGTACCCAAGGGGGGGGATAAAGCCACCTCACAGCAACATAACCATCACGGCAACTGGCTCCATGTAGAAGGCTTGGTGGCATGGTCAGCTAAGGGTTGGGGAGGGAGTCCTGGGCCAAATGCAGCCAGGGAAATCTCCTCCTGAATATTTCTGCAAAGTCCCATCTGGATGGCCTCTGGGAGTACCCCCAGGTCTCAGAGGCTTGATTTTCAGGGTAGGGGCAGCTGGGCTGTCTGTGCAGCACCTGGGTTGGAGTTTTCACTAGCAGGACTCCTACCTTTTCAAATCTGCCCTGCCCAGACCTCCCCCCACCCAGTTAGGGCTGGAGCCTTTCCCGTGCCTTGTCATTTATAAAACACAAGTGGAGGAGGGGGGCTGGGAGAGTCAAAATTTGTTCATCAGTTCGTCTGTACAAGCCCCAGTTTTTAGATTTCAAGACAGACTGAGCTTCAGCAGTTGCCACCTAGCTTTCAACAGAGATGACAAGCACATTCACCAGCTGGCAATGGCAAGAACTAGTTTCCAATTTTCTTTTTCTATAAGCATTCCACCAAGTGGAACAGGGGCTATGAGAAAGGGAATGTCCTTATCTCTAGCCTGGATGGTCTGTGCATTTGAACTAGAGTTCAGCTCTTCAGTTCCCTGGCTTTGCTCTCGCTAGGGATGCCCATGGGGCTATCAGCTCAGCCTCTGGCCCCAGAGGCTGCCTCTACGGGAGGTGTGTGTCAGCACTGCCCTGAGATGGTCCCAAGGATCAGCACCATGTCCGAGGTGGAAGGAACAGATGACACACATCATGGCCTCTCAAGACAACACAAGACAGGGGTTCATAGATCCCACCAGGAAACTGCAGCAGGATCAGCACAAACATCCCACCGTGGCTTTGCTCCGGCAGCCAGGAGCTGTGTGAGCACAGGGTGACGGGGCACAGTCCTGCAGGTGGATGGCGCTTGTCTTCATCGCACTAAGCCTGCTCCATCCCCTTCAAGGATTTCGGTGGGGTTACCTGCCTCAGGAGCCAGGACTCTGCCTAGTAAGAAACCAGGCTGTGGCCCTTTCAGGTTGCCTACTCACCTACCGTGGCTACCTGGGGGCACTGAGACAGCCACCAAGAACCACCCCCCTGCCCCAGGCCAGCTAAACAGAGCTAGCCAGGCTAAATTAGGGCTAAGCAGTGTGTTCCCAAAGGCTCAGACTTGAGCTGGCTCCAGAGCTGGCTGCCTAAAGAGCGACGGGTTTGGATAAGCCAGCCGTTTAACCGGGGTTTTATTACCAGGCAGGGTAACAAAAGCACTCAGAGGTCACCCGGGAACTTTAATCAGCACCGAGGGTCACTGGATAGCAGGCTAGGCAGGAGGAGGGCAGGGCCCAGGGCATGCAAATAAATAAATAGATGTATTGAAACCACCTCCATTCCTCCGAGTGATCTCCTCATTCTCTCCCCTTCTCCATACACATTATAAAGATCTCTGCTCTTTACAATCAGACGTTCAAATGGCCCTAATTTCCCCAGCAGAAACTCCAAGAGCTCCTGCAAATTTAGCTGAGAAGTTTATCCACAAGGTTTGGTTGTGTTTTTTTTTTTTAAATCCCTCACTGCTGGAGATGAAAGTTCAGTCTGCTGGACTGCTCTTGGGCTGGATATCAGATATCCCCAACCCTGGAGAGAGAAAGCGTCCCACCAGCTTCTCTCCCCTGCAGGAAAGAAAAAAAAACCACCCTCCCATAATCAGAGTCTGGGCAGACAAATTGGCACCACTGTTTTCGTCTTTTCTCCCCGCCCCCCCCCCCCTTTCTGGAAGAGGACTAACCCTTTGGAGCACAGTCACAACTCACAAATATTTGTGGGTATTATATTGCAAGAGGGAAAAAAATCCAAAGGAAGGTAACTGTTAAAAGCTTAGTCCCTCTCCCATGGAAAGCAGCTTTATGTACGTCTATAAATCTCCTTTGTAAGTGGTCATTAAAATTGCGTCGTTTAATTTTTTTTTTTTAATCTCGTTTAAACACTTTTTCTCATCTTGCAAACGAATGATGTCATTGGCAGGCCCAGTAATGAACTGAAAAAAAGTCAACTTTCTAATGTTTTGGGGGCTCTCTCAAAAAGCAAACACTTCAATACCAGTCTGCTAATCCAGCCAAATACTTAAGCATGTGCTTAACAACCAACTTGTATTTAAGTGCCTTGCTCCCACGGGGACATCTGTCCACACTCATCTTCATGCACAAATGATGTGCTTAAAGTGAGAAGCATGTTTAAACTGTTGTAGGATGAGAGTCCCTGGGCCTGGCTGCTGAGCTGTTGAACTACTCATTGCACGGGCAACGCAACACGACGGAGACCCCACAGCAACTGCACATGGGTGCCCTGACCTGTTCACTGAGGGTCACCGGTCATCCTTCTCCTTCTGCAATCTTGAGACTGATGTCCTCAGGTTTCCCTCATTGCTGCTTGCTTTCTAACAGTCAAGCCCACCTCTTCTTTTTGCCCGCTGTTCAAAGGACAAGGCTTTCTCCAGATGCTACAAAGCATGATCATCACTAACCTGCCTGGCCCTTTGCTTCACAGATATGCCCTAGACACCCAAAATGCCATTTGGATGAAAGGCTCCTTGCCAGATACTTCTGTTGTTTGGTTTGGGTGTGTGGCTGGGGTTTTTAAGTTTGGGTTTTGGGGTTGGTTTTTTTTTTTTTGGAAGCTGTTTTAATGAAGTGGAAGCAAAACCAAATAGCAGGCTGTGCAAATGGGGAAAAATAAATGCAAAACTTGAAAATGAATAATTGGCATGGTTTTAATTAAAAAGCGGTTAACTGTTTCGGGGTGAAGAGCATGGGTTTGGGTTGACACTGTCTGAACCCTGGAAAGAGCACGTTAAGCTGTTCACCATGCTGCGGGTTAAGAAAATGGGAAATAAATACATCCCAGCCACTTGGAAAACTAAACCATCTTTAGGGCTCAGCTGTAAACTTTCTTCAGCAATTTATTAGAGTTCCAGAAAACACTTGTTGAGTAGCCTTGGCCTGTAATAAATATCAGTCCTTGTTTGTTTGTTTTTGTAATGGGAACAAAACCACATCTTTTTCTTTCTAAAGTGGATAATTTAATTACATGGCAAGAAACACATTCATTGTCCAGAATACCCAGAGAAGATTGCCACGAAACTTGCAGTTCAGTGGAGAGAAGAGGGGACCAAAGCCAGCTGATACCCAGAATTGGTTTCAGGGAAGATTTCCTTGTTGGCCTGTCCACTTATGCTAGAGATGACGGTAGCACTGAGATTGTCATTACAAACAGGAGGCGGAGACGGGTGCCTCTGCGTAAGGCAATTCTTACTCCAAAGGACGTGGAGCATCAGAGGGGCAAGGCAGATGTGAATGAAAGGGAACAAGGGACAGTGAAGGGAAGGGAGGTAGCATGGGGAGCTGAGCTCCAGCCCTCCATTCTCATCCTGCTGTGTGTGCTCACGGATTTGTCGTGATTTCCTCCAGAAAATGCAAACCCCAGGTTTCTGCCTCTGCTGCCAGCAAGAAGTCTGTCACATCCATGTGTCAGCCCTGCTCCGGGAGCCCTGCTCAGCTGCTTGTTGACACATTCTGTGTGCCCGGCAGGGGCCTCGTTCAGACCAGTTCCAGTAAAATGGGTGTTGTTTGAAGGCAGAAAATCACCTCTGTCCTGCATCTCACATCTGATCTCATCCTCTCTCTCAAACCTAGCTCCAGTCCAAAAATATCAATGTTTTCTTCTAGAGGCTGAAATGCTTCAACATTTCTTGCTCTGCAGGCCATCACACCTTCTGTGGGGACTTGTCCTGGTCTCAGTGGTAGGAAGCAGATAGCGGTGATGACCACAAGTATGTCTGGAGGCGATACCCTATGAGAACAGGGAGTGCTTGTGAACATCCACCCTCTTCTGTGCTCCAGTTTTTGGGAGCCTCCCTTGCAGAAAAAGAAACAGGAGTTGATCCTTTAAAATCAGTTCTTGGTGGGTTTGGCTCACCCACCCTCTCTGCAGGTAGCCTGGATCTGGGTTTAATACTAGAAAAGTCTCTGAGCTGAAATAGCTGAAGGGGGTTACTATCCAGATAAGCAATTACCCAGTGCGCTTTCCCAGGGACAGCCCAGCAATTATGGTCAGCAATAAAGAAATCTGACGGTTGTCAAAACACAGACCCTCATTCCTCCAAGCTCTTCTTGAGGGGCACGATTAGTGTGTTGATGTGATTAAAGCCACGTTCGGCTCTGCGATAGGAGAGCCAGATGCACCCAGATAACTCCTCCGAAGCCAGCCGCTCGAAAGCAAGGCGTTGGTTACCTGATTTGTAGCCAATCAAGTAGAAATCAGCCATTCCTGTCCACATAGCTACATCATGCCGTTAAACAGCCAAACCCTCTTCTCTTACATGTCTTTGAGGGAGATGAAATCCATATGGCCCAGAGAGTGAGCGCAGGCTAGGGATAGAAGGAAGGACAAAACCAGCATTTCTTCAGGACAGAAGACAATGGAAATGTTTCCACTGATTCCAATAGGTTCTGAATCAGCGGCTGCAACCAATTTTCCTCCTAAATGGACTTCCATATGTCTAAAAAAGTCTCGCAAGCACTGGAATTTGTTACAGAACAAACCTGTACTTTATTACTCTGCTCACCAACTCAGAGTGTTTCTCCCTTTAAATTCGTTGGTCAGCCATTTCTGGGCTTTGGGGTTCACTTTCGAGAAATGCATTCACTTCTAAAGCAAACATTTTCCATGAAACAGAGAAAAGTCTCCCCCCTCTGCCCCAGACTTCACTTCGCTCTGCTGTGAACTTGTGTCTTTAACTTCATCAGAAAAATAAGTGGCTTTATGTGCAGAGGAAAGCACGGGGAGGAAATCAAGTTCACCAGACCTGAAACCTTCTCCACTTTACAGATAGCCTCTGAAACGCAGATATTTGGGCAAAAGCCTAGCAAAGCTGATTTTTACCAGAAACTTTCCATTTTCCATTTCTCTAAAAACAGAAGAGATTTTATTTTGCCCTCTTTCCGATGGGCATCTTTAAACTGAAGATTTTTCTATTTCCTTTTTTCATTAAATTGAAGCAAAAATTGGCAGAAATGGACTTTTTCATTTTCATCAGAAACTGTTTTGTAAGGAAAGAGAGTCACTTTCCTGCCCACGATACCCATGCTACGTACTACATTTAAAGTGATTTAGGAACCTATGTACCATTTTCAATAGCAGTTTAGGCACTACAAGGGACATTTGCATGATCAGCTTCATATCCATATTCCAGTACTATCAGTAAAGGTTAAGCAGTTAAATACCTTTTATCTTGTCCTGAAGTGTCAATGAAAGCCAGGCTTTCTACAAGGTCTTGAAAATATGGCTTAAGTTTGATTAAGTTCCTAAAACCTAATAGAATTTTTAGAGCTTACTCCTAATGCTATACTGAAATGGCCATAAACATTATATTTTTCAAATTCATCTATCTGAGCAAAAATATTTTCTAATTCCTTGCAAGAATAAAAACACAGGAAGAAAGTTTCAAAGCAACTCCCCCAAGGAACATCCCTAAGGCCCCATTTAATTCCCAATTTTAAGAAGTTTCTAAGCTTCCAGAGTATTTTTTAGTTGATGTTAACTTTAGTTTAAGGGTGTTGTTTCAAAATGAAATCTCAAAACATTTCACTAGAAAACAAAGCCAAAATGCTTGGATTTCTTTTTCTTCCTTCACCAGAACAGTTCGTTAAGATGATGTGAATTCACAAACATTTTCAAGCAACCTAAAGCACAATTTTTGGCAAATAAATAATTTGCCTAAAAAAAGAAGTAATTGTCCCGTTCTAAGAATAAGGATAAAATCCATCCATGATTTTAAGTGCTCAGACTGAACAATGATGGAGTATTTGCCCTGACGATAGAAAAAGAGAAATAAATTTTGCTTATTACTTTACATATATATTTATACATATCTGAAATTTATATACATGCGCACACACACACGGCTCTTTCCGTCCAACATGAATGTTTTCAACACAGAAAAAGTAAAGAGAAGAGATTTAGTGCTGATTAGAACAAAAGTCGCACTGTACCTTACAGATTTCAGCATGTCTCATTAAAACCGGGCTTGAAATATACATATCCTTTAATAAATAAAGCTTAAGGTACATAAACACTGCAGCGGATATAAATTATTTTAACCAAAGTATGTAGGGAAAAAAAAATTACTGGAACACCACGATCCAGGGCATTTTACAGTAAATTGGACTTCATCAGCGGTTTTGCATTTTTATTTGATTTTGGAGTTCCTCCACTAAAGCTGTAAGTTTTGTAGAGTTTATTTCACACCTTGTAATTTAAAACGTTACACTCCATCGAAATTCCTCTCAAAAAAAGGACCCGAGTAATTAATGTCTTTGGGCTCAACGTTCATTATATCCCACTAGTGTGAAAATTCATAAAAATAAGACATGGGATTAGGAGCTTAACAGCCTCACACATTTGCAGAGCTGCTGCATTGGCAAATATTTCTCTGCCCTTTTAGAGCAGAGCACTCTCCTGGCTGCTCTCATTTGTTTCGCTGGATCATCCGAGTCATTAGAAAGTGCCTGAAAAGAAACCTCATGTCTCGTGCTCATACTTTTTCTTGGAAGCAGATAAGTAAAAGGGGTTTGGACCATTTCTTCCCATGCTCTTCTATTTTCTTCATTTGGTGGCAGGATGTGCTTTAACTCCTCATGGAGACAATGGGAATTTTGGCCACTTGCAGCAAGGAGACTCCAGATGCCCTTGGAAAGGAAGCAGGACCTGGGTTTTGATTACTGAGAGCTGAATCGCTTCCTTTATGAAAACGCCCTGGGTTCTCCTCCCTGGTTCCAAGGAGGTGGAACAGCTCCGGGTTGAATCAGAGACTCCGTTTTGCCCTCGGCGGATTCATAGATACAGCGTGTGAATTTGTGCAGTGAACAGTAACTTTGACCAGAGTTTAATTTTGGAGGGACATAAACCATTCACAAAGTTGGGCTGAATTTGACAAGCACCTTTTGCCAAAAAAACAAACAAAACCAACAAGCCTAATACAGGAGGCTCTTTTTAAAACTTCAAAACATTTCATTCCAAAGTGTTTTCAAAGCAAAGAGGTTGACTTCATGTAGGTGTTTCTGAAATGAGCCTTTTGGAGGTTTTATTGAAAAACCTGACTTTAGAAAAAAATTTAAATTAAACTGTAAAATGGAACATTGTGTTTCAGATCAAACACCGTGTCCTAGGTTGACTCAATATTTCTGGTTTATTTTATCTTTTTTTTTTTTTCCTTTTTTTAAGACTGTCTTGGTTCAAAACAAACAGAATTGCTTCATTCCCTGGTCCCCTCCCCCAGGTATCTGAATTTGACCACAGTACAAAGCATCCTTTATTCACCCAGGTCGCCATCATTCACCCCAGGACATGGCTGGCCAGAAACCCTAAGGAGTAGATCGGCACAGCTCTCCCTGCAGCTCTGGCTACTCTATTTCCTTCTAAACCAAGCAATTCCTATTGTGCTGAAGTCCCTTCCAGATCTGAGTCACTCATCAAGGCTCCCTCTGTAGCCAACGGTGAGAAATTCTAACCCAAGATCCTTAGGACAAGCCATACTCTGAACAACATGCCCCTTGATTTTAGAGGGAACCAAGCTGTCCAGTTTGGACTCGGAGATACCTTAAGTGAGGGGATGTGAAGTCCACAACAGATCTACTCTTGGGCAGGAAGTATCACTGGAAATTGCTGTTTTCATTAGTGCACGTGGCTATGGAAAGGAAAACCTTTGTCCAAGATAGATCAGCTATTGCATCCGCCCTGGAAATTAATTTTGTCAGCAGCAGCTGGGAAAAGTGCATCAGCATTCAAGTACTTTGCTGCCTTCTGATGTTTAAGGTCACATCCGCATTACCCTTCTGCCAAGCACTTTTTGGCTATAAGACGGTGCACTATCACCAATCCAAGGAAGGGCTTTTCAGAAAGTTCTCCAAAGAAGAGCACACCGGAAAAAAGGGCTCATTTTATTTTGCTCTGCACATTTTTAAGCAATACAATTAATATAACTGTTTTAGCATCCTAAATGAGGTTTACACATTTTACCCCATGAACATGCTTCTAACTGAATGCAGTTAGCACTCTTTAAAAAAAAATGTTACACATCTTCTTTGAGCTTAATGAAACAAGCTCCTACTTCCAAGCTTGATCTGGAAGCTGTGTTGCAGCCTCCCTTTGCTCTCCAGCCCCAGAGAGCTGTTTTGTGCTCAGAGCAAGCCACCTTTGCAGCAAAAGGGCAAGGGGATTCTAAGGAAACATCAGAGCTTCTCAGATGGGTGAAAACTGGGAGATCTCTCAGCAAAGTTATTCTTTAATTTGATCAAAAAATCTGTCATCACGTACTCTG
This sequence comes from Haliaeetus albicilla, assembly GCF_947461875.1. NCBI lineage: Eukaryota > Metazoa > Chordata > Aves > Accipitriformes > Accipitridae > Haliaeetus > Haliaeetus albicilla. The sequence goes on along the minus strand of NC_091490.1, from coordinate 36,601,537 downwards.
GCTGGTGAAGAGGCGATAAAATCATTCAGCTTTGGGACATGAAGCGGTTCTCTCAAATTTAAATCAGATGGAAAGAGAGACAACTTGTTTTCAAAAGTAGTTAGGCTCTCAGCAAGGATTATGACTCTTATCATTTTCTTGTAGTTGCAAATTGAGCATGTTTCAGAGTTTGAATATAGCAATAAACAACCACCATACTTTCTTATGAACTTACCTTGCATCATAGCTCTGTGCCCTCATGAGGACAACCACCACAAAACCTAGTGCTGTTGTCCATGTGAACATGCAGTGATCCAGTGCTTTGCTTGCTCTGAGGATATCTACATGAGCTGACGCACAAGCATGAAGATGAGTCACAGATGGCTCGATTAGTGTTGGAAACTCAATGCAGATCTGAGCAAGTTTTGGATGCTTCCCACCATGCATACTTCACTCCCTGTCTCACTGCAGAGCCTGCTGTGCAAATGCTTTAAAGGGTAACACAGAGAAAGGGCTGTGCCTTGGGAAGAGGAAAAACCATTCTCCTCAAACACAGTTAAGGGGGCAAGAAGACCCAGGTTTAAACTGCAGCAGTGGAGTTTCCAGTTAGACCTTGGGGTAAACTTCTACTGCTGAGAGACAGATGCTCCATCACTGCAGGGTGCAGAAACTATTGGACAATTATCTGTCAGGACAGACAGGGTGGACTTGGTTGCGGCTATGAGTTAGAGGACGTCTTAAGATCCTTTCCAGTTCTGTCATTCCAGAACAGGAGGTCACCCTACCTGCACCTTAATCTTGCTTGGAAGGTGCACCCTGAAAAGACATAGTCTACAGGTCAAGTCCACACACAGCAGCTATTGAAGTAGCAATCTAAGAAATAACACTAATACAACCTTTCAGCAAGAGCAGAGCTCACATTTCTTCAGGGAAACATCCCCATGAGCATCACATACCTGCACAGTTAAGTAGTACCGAGACAGAAAGTCTTGTTTCAGGGTACCCAGGACTGGATTAAAACTGCTGTGACCAGATGCAGCAAAACACTGATGCAGTGTATACCACTCTGCCTAGTCAAATTTATCCTCTGAATTGTTATGGGGTAACTTTAGTCCAACAGAATTCATGCCAGATGGGGTATCATATGTCTTCCTGCAGCCAATGTAAAACATGAAGCCAATATAAACACTATATAGCATGTTCTAGCTAATTCGACACAAAGCAACAGTGTGCACACACCTGATCTGGATCATATTTGTCCTGCTAGGTGATTTTGCAATACACAGACTGAGTGTTAATGATATGGAATCCTAGCCCCATCTATTGCCCTGGCAAGCCCTCATCTAGTGTTTCCTGCTTAAAACCCCCCTCACGTCAGTTCAAGCTCACGTGCAGCATTCACAGATACTAAAACCATCCTGACAAGTTATTCATGATGAGTTTTCCCACTCTCAAGCAATCAGGCCTACAAACAGAGCCTGTAGGGAAAGGGATTTATGCCTCTCAGTAGAGATGCAAGAAAGAACATTGATGTTCAGCACCACTACAGAAAACCACACAGCAGAAGATTCCCAGCCATCAACTCTGAGCAGCCCTTGATCTGCTCTTGGCAAGAGAGCCCACTCACCATCAACTGTCCAGGCTAGTGGAGCTGTAATTTGAGGCAGGTCCCCACTAACCTGAGGCTTCACATCATGTAGCACACAAATCCAGCACACCTTCTGTGCCCAAGGCTAGGCCCTAGCAGGGCTTTCTCCCATCTTCGGCTATAGACATCACACATGCTCTTCATGTCCCATCAGCTCTACTGACCACCTTGCAGTGATCTCCTCAGCTGGGGCTCAACATGCAGGATGTACCGAAGCACCCTTGTCCTCCAAATATATGCTCTTGTGTCCTCTGAGGGCACCTTCCCCTTCAGCTGGGGTCAGGGTCAACTCCTGGTACCCACGTTGCCACAGGCAAACCTGCTGCCTGCTTGTAACCCAGCTAGGATAGCAGTGTTGGATTCACCTCCACTTCAGAATGGATGCCACCGCTGACCTTAAACACCCCAACAAGCCTGGCATGCAAATGAAGGCAGGGCCATTTTCCCTCCCTCTCCAGCCCTTATCTCCAACCCTACAGGACAATTGTCCTTGGCCTTCACACACCTCTCTGCTGTGCCCCGATTCTTCAGAGCCCAAAGCTCTGGGCTTAACACTAGAGACTGTCATCATGCCTCTTGGCCTTGAGATCAAGGAAAGATCTAGAGATGCCACAGCCCCACCTGCTGAAGGCAGTGCAATTATCAGGTGAGGGCTTGACTGACTAAGTTTATACAGCAGGAAAGTGGCAGTGGCATGCTAACCCCACCTTACACAGAAACACATCCCAAATGCACAGTCAGGAATGCCTAGGGCTTGCACGAAAAACCAAGCGGCCTCTCATTTCAGGGTTAGCTGGTCATTTCTACCACAGAAATTCCTGTGGCAGCACCTGCAAGTGTTTAAAATTCTAAAGCTTTCTTGTATTTGTTGTATCTGCCTTCTGTTTTGTTGAGCCTTTATGTTAGATGATGCTGAGTTTTCAAGCTTTTCTCCACAGGGATGAGGCCACCAGGTGACCCACAGTGTGGACAGCCAGCCAAAACTCTGTGGAGATGGGATGTAAGCAGACAGGGCGTGGGGAGAAAGTCTGAGAAGGAAGAGGGAAGATCTGGCTGTGAGAGGTTTAAAATGACCCTGAGAAAATCTCTAAATTCAGAGTTTGGTAATATTGAAGGGGTGGAGAAGAAGGAAAATTTTAGAGAAGAGGAGGAGGACTTCCCAGCCTTACTTTATGTTACTGACAGCAAGGCTGTGTCTTAACAGACCACCTACCCTCTCTGAGCATGGAGTGGCCTCTGTGGCTCCAGCAGACATGCTGGAGGATTGTGCAGCAGGTTTCCATCTGGGCTTTGCCAATGCCTGTCTCAGCACTGATTACAAGAAGCAACCCCACTATCCAGAAAACAAGAAGGCACAAATTTAGCAGAGGAGACTGGGGAGGTATTGTCAGTGCATCTCTTTTAAGGACATAGCCCTGATGGGATGTTTAACATCTTTTCTTTCTGATATCTACCATAGCTGGGAAAAGCAAACAGAAGAAACCCAAAGAAACGTCAGCTGTTCTTCAGGTCCAGAGCAGAAGCAGAATTCTTCAAGGCCAAGCAGGACTGGGAAACAAAAGCTCTGAGTTGAATTAGTCATGTACCAGTCGGTCCTGGAAGAGAAGCCAAATTTCTACCTTGCACGGATTCCCTGTGCTCTGGTGTGCAGCTGAGCCCCTGCCGTCCACAGGGTGGATGTTTTAGTGCCTGGCTCTTTTTAACTGGCACATGTTAAGAGCTTTGAATTAACAGGTGCATAAAAACTGTCAAAAAACACTTAGCTCTCAAGACAGTCTGTCGGTTGTATTAAAAATATGGTTTTATGTAACCACATTCTCTCAACACTTGCTGGGTATTACAGCATGGGAAAGTCACTCGCCCTTTCCAAATGAAAGCAGCGATGTTTAAACTCTCCCGCAGAAAAAGAAAAAAAGAAAGAAAATGAGAAAGGCTACAGTTCCTCTGATCTTGCCAGGGAATTGCTCCTGTTTTCCACACTAAAGGTAGATTTCTTCCAGCAAAATAGGACCAGCTAAAGCTCCAGACTAGAGGCAAGCACCCCAGCAGGTCAAAAGGCCAGTGTCTTGCAGCCTTACTGAGCTGGAAATAAGGGATTTTTGACAACTGAATGGGAAGATGTCTCGCTTCCTGACTGAGGAGGTGGTACTTGTAAGCGTGGTCTGTGATTAAAAAAAATCAGAGTTTAACAGAGGCTTAGAGCTAGGAAAAAAGCTATTTGAGCACATGTTTCAGAAAAGATTTAGAAATGGGTTTACTTCTCATTCTCCTCTCAGTCATGAGTCCCGAACATCTGGGATCCCAGAAACAAAAGCATCAGGTTTCCAGAGTGGAGAGAGTTGTAAGACACAGGTCCAGGAGAATTTTTAAAACTCTCGAAAGCATTTCTGAAATCAGTTCCCTTTTAAATATGTGGCAAATACATTAAAGTGGGCTTTGGATTAAAGTTTTACTGCCTCTTGATAAAAGCCATTCGCACCTTTGATGTGTTTGTGGATGGCAGCCATCCCAAATGCCTTCCCCAGGCCTCACCCCCATCAGGAAGTCTCCCTCTGGCTCTCTCCAGGAATGCCCAGATGGGTTATCATCTGTCACCTCTCCAGAGGTGACCAACTCAAAACAGCCACCTCTGGGGTCGCAGACATAGTAGGTATAAGCAAAGATTTCGGAGTGCAAGCGTTTAGGGTGTAATGGTGAACATGGATAACCCCAAAGCCTGTGAGAAGTGGGAAGACCAGCAGTGACCTGGGCTTCTGAAACTGGCTGCGAGTTTAATCCTATTGAGTTTTAATTCCATGAATCAAAGCACTTCCAGTACCACCCTGTGCTCACCCATCTTCTGCTCAGCCTCTTGGCTCTGAGGAGCCCTGGTTATTTGCCTAGCCTGGAGGACAGATGGGTCCATGAAGTTTCTCAGCAGCTGCCAGAAGGAGGAAGGGAAACTGGCTGAAGAACAGAAGGAGAAAACTTATCGGTGGCTTGGGAGGGTTTGAGTAATGAACGACTCCAGTGTTGTGGACAGCTGGGGCAGAGGAGATGGACTAGGCCTTGAAAAGCAAATCGTGATTCCCCCCCTTTGAAAAGCAGATCTAGCTTTGTGGATGTCAAAGCCAGAAGGGAGCATCATGCGTGTACAAGTGCAACTGCCAGGCCACGGAAAGTATTTTCTGATAGCTTCACAGGTTCTGCCAGTGAGAGCATCACCCCCAAGAGACTCACAGAGGGACCACCACTGACAATACCAGATATGCTGAGCAAGTCCAGGAGCGGGAGCCTGCCTGTTTGGCAGTGCTGTTCTCCTGCAGAACTGGTTAATGTCAATGAGACTGATGAACACTCCACAGTAGTTAGGGGATACAGTGGGATGTCATGGTGAAAAGTCCATCACTAAATATTTTGATTTGAGGAACGCAGAAAAGAAAACAATTGGTATTTTAGCAGACAGGGAAAAAAAAAAGATCTGGAAGCAGGAAGAAAATCCTGCAGAGAACCAGGCATGATTTTTTAAAACAGCTGCAAGATGTTCTTCTTGGAGGACCAGAGAAGCATGTTAGAAAAATACTGGAATGGACCTGGTTCTTTATGAGCACATCCTCACGCCAAATAGTATAGTCTTCTCTGCCATGAAGCTAACCACCAAAATGTGGGACCAGCTGCAGCTCACATGATAGCGAAGCCAGAGACACAACCTCTAGGACACCATCAGCACTCCAGACAATGAAATATGCACAATCAGCAACAAGAGTCATCACCTAAACAGCTACAGAACTACTTAAAACATGATGCAGGGTTTTGGGTGATATTCAGAAACCTAATCCAGACCCAAATTGGGAAACTTTGAAGAAGATGATATCTGAATTGCATTAACTCTTCCTGGGGACAGAGCATCCGTCTACACTGGAACAGGAAAAGTGACTTGAGCCTGCAGAGACACAGCTTTTTCACTCTACCTAGCTCATGTTGCAAAGGTAGTGGGTATACTCAGCACAGATTTCAGCACTGGCTCACAGCATGGGTCTCCAGTGAGTTTACAGAGTTGCCCAAACTAACAATCTGAGGGATAGCCAATTTGTGACTCTTCAGCCATACCATACACAGTCAACAAACACTTCTAGTGGGGCACCCTTGCTGGGCTGATGGCTTATGACCTCCTAAAGCTGTGGTAGTGCAAAAGGTTACCCTTCTACATGGAGAAAGGAAGGAAGGAAGATAACATGGCTTGCTGAGACACCATCTGCAGGATACTAAGCTCCATCCTTTAGTGAAGGGGTCACACCAACAGTGAGTTTCTCTAATCTGCTGCCTAGGAATGAATCCCAGGGCTCTCCATCCCTTCAGCACTCCTGGTGACACAGTGGTCCACAGCCACGTGGAGGCAATGGTTAAGAAGGTCAGATGCCCTTTAGCTACACGGTAGGTAGCTGAAGGGCTTGTATTTCTGTTGCTGCTGGACCTTATGACTGCAGTGCAGCTAGGGCCTCACTTGAAATTGATTGCTAGCAAGATGCCTTATGACATTGCTAAGCTTGAAGTTCATGGAGTGACTCTGTCCTTTGTTCTACTACATCCTTTACTGGCTCTTTGAAGGAGGAAGCTGTGTGTGGGAAATAACTCAATGGGGTCTCCTTCACGACATTTATGTACTAGTGCAGAAGCAACATGAGGTCAGCAGTTATGCATTTGGAGCTTCTCCTGATGCTTGTCAGTGAGACCTTGACTGCTGCTGCTCCATTATAAACCCATTGTGGTATTTGTTGAAGAGTTCCTGAGCCACAGTGAGTTCAGAGCAATGCCTTCCCAACAAACAAGCAGACTGAGATCTTGGGCTCAATTTGGCCCTGCATCATCAGGGAACACCTGCAAACTGAACAAAGACCCATTACTGTGCACCGCAGAGAAAAGAAACGTCAGGGAGACATTTGGAGGGTCAGATTCAGCACTGATAACAAGAACAGGAGAGGATCACACCAGATGATCCTATGTTCAGATACATCACCAGCACTACCAACTGCTTCAGGGAAAAGCAAGAAACTGCATGGGGAAAGTTAAAGAGGCCCGTCATTCAGGGATTTATTTATGACCCATGTTTCACTTTTATTACCCACAAAGCAATTAAGGTTGGTTTCGGTGTTTTTGTCTTACTCAGCTCCAACCCTTGAAACCAGACCCAGGAAGGGCCACAGCTTCTGTCCGTGCATGGTCTGGGTGAACAGTGATTCTGTTCCTTCATTCAGCTATCTTGTCACATCCTCCCCCACTCTGCAAAATGGAAGAGACTGAAGAGGTGTTCCTAGCACTGCAGCTTTCACATTGGATCATTTATATCCACTTCAATGGCATCACAAGGCATAAAATGGGTTCTTCCAGCTCTTGGGGTTTCATTCTTTGCTGCAAGGAACCTCCAAGCTTTTCTCTCACCACCTGCTCAAACGGATCCCAGTGCTCCCCCAGAGGACTGGGCTGAACTGGGCTTGCAGGGCAACCTGTCCCATCTCAATTATCCAGCAGTGTCCAGGAAACAGCACAGCCATTATATGGTGTAGCCCTGGAAAAGGGAGTCATGTGTTCGCTACCCAGCTCTAGAGTACAAATGGAGCTCCTGGCCCCACACACGCTTTGCAGTCCCAGATATCACATCGAACGGCATCCCTGCTGCTGCTAGACTTTCTGCACTCATGCCACCACCCACCATTGCCTATTCAATAGGACACTGTCCCCATCCTCTGAAGGATGGTGTGGCATGGAGTGCTGAGACTGTCAGATCTCTGCCACACATGAGGGCTGCTTTTACTTACTGCATAAGAGCAATTTCTCCCAGTTCTCACCTCTCACACACATGGGCCAGGTGTGAAAACCAGTTCAGACATTAAAACCCACTGCTCAACTCTAGCAGCGTGGAAAAATAAAATCACTGGCTGATCAGCCAAACAAGCAGGTGGGAGTGGTATGGACAGAGGCAGGAGAGACAAGGTACTAAACCTGCCCAGTGCTCCCAAGCGCCTCGTTATACTGATTTATGTTTAGCTAATTGAGAAAATGACTCTAACTACACAATCCAGGCCCTAATTCAGAAAGGCCCAAGCTTTTTAGTGTCTCTACCTGCATCTTAAAAGGCATGATTTAAACCCTGTAACTAACAGGCTGCCAAAGGCAAGGATTTGAAGGATCTGATGTCCTATCATGCCGATGGGGTGAGACTTGGCTAACTTCTCTCGTTACTTGGTCTTTCCCCACTGACATACAGGTTTGCTGCTGGGACATAAATCAGGGGAAATGATGAAGGAAACCAGTCTCGTGCCCCATCAAAGGAGCCAACACTCGCTTTAATAGGACCATGCAGACAAGCCTAAATAGGGCACTTAACAAGCATGTGGTTTCTATAATACCAGCCCACATCTCTACACCCTGTTTGCATTGCCACTGGCAAAACCCTTTGTCCCTTGTGCACCACACCTGCTTATATCCACAGAATTAGAAGAGGGATCGTGATATAATACCAAAGTGTTGAACACACAATTTCTGGGTTGGATATGGCCTGCAGAAAAATTTTATCTAGCTCTCAGCAACTGCATGAACCCTTATACACAGCTATGGCAAGCTCAGGAGCGGAGCATAGAGACTCAAGACACTATGTCTACACAGAAGCATGCAAAAGTACCAGACTCAGCCCAGGACTCACAAATTCTCAAAGATCCCATGCAAGGGGCATCTGGTAAAGTACCAGGCCTCAGGGTGGGACAATGCATATCACAGGGATTTTGATCCAAGTCTGAACCTTGACAAAAGTGTGTTAGGAACAGAAAGTCTATAGATCCTACTGTCCTAAGCAGAAAATGCAGAACGGAGGAAATCCCAGCATGGGAGGCAATTCGATAGTGCTCTGCCTCTTTGGCTCCAGAACTTCCCCAGGACAGGGTAACTGGGCCGTAAGCAATCCTTTCTAGCATGTTCTTAATACAGCTAGTCAGGAAACACAGTACCCCCAACCACTAGGCCAGTTGCTACTTTTCACTCTTACTAGTTTTTCCTCATTCAGTTTAGGCTCAAAGGGAAGACTCCACTGCATTGCAGAAGGTATTAGGAAGAAGAATGGCTAACAGAGAACTTGAGTCTCTCCCCAGACAGCTACCCTAAGCTGAAACCTCTTGAGCGCCCAACTTCATCTGGCTGGATATACAATCAGATTGGGGATTGTCCAAGTGTTTTACACCACACACTAGACATCCATGGGAACCCCAGGCTGAGCCATGACCATCTGTGCTCATTTAAACATTTCTTGACAGAGGAGGGAGTGTTAATCCCAACATCCTGGCCAAACTGCAACATGGGCAATTATATTGTGCTTTGTAATATTCACACAGTGGTATATATCGGTGTTTTCCACTTCTTCCCATAATGGCAATGCAGTGGGCCAACACCGAAACAGCTACATTGCCACAGGAAAATGCAAGTCCCCTGTGATGAGCCCTGCAGTTACTGTCGGATGTCATGCATTGCTCTATTTTCACTGCCATGGGTGTTCAACCCCAGCATGCTTCACATTCAGACTTCTACCTCTAACCGCAAGAGGCTCTCACTTAAAAATCTGCCCACTCATTCCTGATCTATACTGAACCTCTAATTTTTCCATTTTTCTGAAGATACATGACATGCTAGCTGAGTGGACAGCACACCTGCCTTCACTGCACTCCAGTGACAGCAGAGTCAAACGTAAGATGCATCAGCAACTACAAAGGTAGAAGTGGCTTTTGCTTGAAGAGCCTCAATTCCAACTGTTCTCTTTCCTTCAAGGAAAAACAAGGAGAAAACCCAACTCTTTTGTTGCACCAAAATCATATCCTGGCATTTCTGACCAGCACACATGTTGTTACAATTACGACTGGACTGCTTGGCTCCGGCATAGGGGGACTGTTAAACCGGCACACTGGCACCCATCAAAACATTTGCGAACTTCCAAAGTGGAACTGACACCATGGTAGTGGTTTATATCACACGTCAGAGAAAGGCTTCATAACTCAGATCAAACAATTTAACTCTTGAGCTCCCTGTCTAGAGAGAGCAACTAAATGCTAGGCTGCCTATTGTTATTTCATATGGCTGTTTCATGTGGCTTCCAGCCAGTTCACTTCATTTTGCAAGCTCAGACGTTAAAGACAGAACTGGCCAGAACTTCGATGAAGGACTTATAAGAGAACAGAAACTGCTGACTCTAACATCTTCCCTGTCAGGCAGAAACAGCACCAGCACTATCAGGATGGCACATGAGAATTTTTCAGCTTTTAAGTAATTTTGTTGGATATAAACTTACTCCCTTCTAGGCAACTCATATTCTTAAGCAGTTGTCAGAAAGATCTTTGGACTTACAATTTTTTGCCTTTTTTGGTTTGAGGAGTTCAAACAATAATCTTACCCGTGACAAAAAGGTGCAATTAGTAGGACTATCTTAACCACTTTTTAGCCTACTAGAGAACCACGAATTCTATGCAAAATGGTATGCATGTGCTTTCTGTAAATACCATTACAATTCAACTCTTCTGTCAGATGCTCTTCTGTATGTCCCCTGATGAGCTGAATAGAACTGTAATGAGGAACAGACCTATACACTAGGACTTAGAATCTCTTGAGGAGCAACTGGGGACAGCTGCAGAAGATGGAAACAAGAATGGTAGAATTAAATTATAATTACACTTACTGGTATCCAGTTTTGAAAACCATAATCAGGTTGCTACAAGCTGTCCTGCAACTGCAGATAGAGCAAAGGAAGTCAGTCACAATTTTCTCACAATACAATCAAATCTTCAGCTTTTAGGCCAGGTCTTCCAGCAAAATAACAAGGAATGCAGTGCATCAGCAACAACAGAGCAACGCTTCATACGTACCTCAAATGTTACTTTGGAGTTTTCTAACTTCAATCAGCTCTGATTATGACCAGCTTCTCTAGGAACAGATTTATCCCTCTTTCTCCTGTGTATGGGAGGCACCAGTAGAGATTTTCCACTGCTGCCTTGGGCCACACTTAGCTGAAAAGATTTCTGCCAAGCTGTATCCTGCCATGTCCTTACTTCATACATTTTTGTATTTTGGAACAGCCTTTTTTGAGGTTTTACTTTCACACAGCAGAAAGTTGCCAGAGGACATATCTGATTCTGTCATTTATCACCTCCTGTGGAAAAACAGTCTTGGATACATGTAATAGTATCAGATATCACAACTGAAAGTAAACACACTGCGTAGAAGATGCACCGATTTATTAATAGAATAAAAATGAAATGTAGTGACATGTTTTTCCACTATTAAAGCCATAAAGACAATCAGTGTCCCATTTATATACTTGATGGTGTCATTTCAGTAACTCATTCATAAACTCTGACTGACATGTTCAGGTCAGGTATTACAGAAACCATTTCCACAATGGAAGCAGCCTTCCTCTGTTACAAAGCGCCTAACTATGAATGCGGTCCCCACGGTTTGCAGCTGCAGTTGGTCTATGGGAGGTTTTCCTATGTCCTTAATTTTAATTCCTGAGACTTTCTCCACCTGGAATAGCTTTTTAAAGCCTTTCAACAGCAACAGCGAAAACCAGCTGAACTTCTTGTGGGGTACAAACCCGGTCTTCAGGCAAGAAAATGCACTGAATATTTAATGAAAATGGGCTCACTTCCAATATACTGTGGGGATTATTCATTACAAGATCCCTGGCTAATTATTGGAACTTTGAGGCAACTATGACAGAGAAAAATGTTTGTAATGGAACAGCTTTAATTGTTACACACTCTCTTTTGTGTGTTTCTACTTCTATGTCATATATTCTGCAATGTTTTAAACTGTAACCCATCATTTTTATTAAATCATAGCTGCTGTGATTTCATAGATAATAACGTTATCAATGTATAGCTTTGTGTGATCTAGCATTACCTGAAAGAAATAGGCAAAGTGATAAATAGTAAATACTACAACTGACTTTGCAATTTGCCTCAATATGTGAATTTCCTTTAAAGCAGGTACAGGAAAGAGTATCAGCTACGAAGACAATTAAAGTAAGCACTTGGGTTTCACAGGATTAACAACCGTTGAAAACTAATCCCTTATGGATGCAAAGGAAGACAAACATCCCATTGCAGTTGTCAGGGGACAGAATGTGTTCAGAAGCAGACTAAGTTGTGATGTTTTCTCCTGTAGATATGTCTCTCTTGCACGCTGCTTGGAACAGGTATCTGTGATATCAATATGCTGAAAGCCTTTGGAAAAACCCCGCTGTTCGCATCCAAGTACACTGTTTCAGGAAGATACAAAGCCCCATGAAGAGCTGGGCATTAGAACATGAACTTAAACCAGAATGGTGATGACAGATGGTGAACCCCAAATGGGAGTCTTGTGAAAAAAAGAGCCTTTAACATTTGAAAACAATATTAAAGGAAAAGAGAAATTAAGTGCATATTACTGGCACCGCAGAAGCCCAGATATAACATACAGCACGCAAGCCTGCAGAGAGTATATCATCCATAACCGGCTGACTTATCTGAATATAGTAGTCACGTACCAGAACAAGCTGGGGAGTTTCCTGGAGTCACATTTACTGCTTGAGTTTGGCTGTCCATATTGGAGAGGGATTTGGTACCAGAGTTTTGAGACTGAACCAACTGTTCAGAAATAGCAGGAGAACCGACAGCATGGTTAGCATGCTCACTCTCCCGTGCTGTAACACTGGGAGTGGGGTTTTCCTTAGCTGTCCCAGCATGACTGTGTGACTGGCTGGCTTGTCTCCCTGCTTCTGCCTCCTGCTGCTGCAGCATCCGCTCCACCTCTATCTCAAGTTCCAGATTTTCCTCATCTGCCTCCACTTCCAGCTGCTGCATTAACTCCTCCAGCTTCCTGGCCTTGCGGAGCTCATTCTGCTGTATGATCGTGCACAGGTGCTCCGTGAGGTGCTCCTTAATCTCCGTCTTGTGTTGGAGGTCCAGCTTGGCTGCCACATACTCCGACTCAGCCTTATCATACCGCTTCCTGCAAAATCATCATCATTTCTAGTGGGTTAATTCTCAAAGCACTTTACAATCTGACACATGGACAGATACTTTAAGCATCCCTGAAATGCAATGTGCTCTGCAATGCATTATGCCAGCTATTCACGACATGCTGATACATTAGTAAAAGGGAAGAAAATAAGTGTGAATTGATCAAATCTTCTCCTCTTGACACATTAGCCTCCACTGCTGCTGTATTCCAAGAGTTCATTTGCTCATCTGAAATCTACAGATTGAATCATGAACAAGCATTTTTACTGCCTGTTTTAAGATATGTATCACGAGCAGCAGAAAGAAACCATCAGAAATTGTAGTGGTTTCACACTTCTAGTGAACACCTATCTAGTGAACTGAAACACTGCAAAACACTTAATCCAACCATCCACTCAACAGATACAGATGCTACAATGGTGCTACACACATTTACGTTCGGATCTGGTCTAGAAGTGTACTCTTCTGGCCACCCATATATATGTTCAGAAAATCATGAGCAGCACAGATTGACACAGCATATGACATCAATAGTGATCACAACTTCTGCATGGCAACAGATGTAGAATTTTATTGTAAGCATCCCCCCGACACACACCTCCTGCCAATTTGCACTTCCTGTCATGACAAATATAGCAAAAAGGAAATATTCCAAATATTTATTGAGGTTAACACATCTGGGATATCTAGCACTTTAATGGTTGGTGTCCACATTAGTGATGCATCCTCCACTACATTCAGTGAATCTGTATATTAATTCTGATTTAATTAATAGAAAGATAGATGCAATCTTGCTCACCAGGAAAGGGAACATGCAAAAGCTTTTGCAGAATGACTACGCGATGTACCTTACAGAGCATTCATAAAACTAGTATTAGTAAGGTGGTTGAATAAAGAATCCAGCTGTTTTATAAAACCAGATTCAAATATCTGGTAAAACAAAGCAACAAAAAGGAGAGATCCTTTGCTTAGGGAAACAGGAAGAAATAAGACATAGAAAAGCCTTGCCAAATATGTTCCTTTATATAATAATCACAAAACTTTGATCCAGCTGTAAAGGCTGTGTCTGCAGTGGGCAGAAGATGCCTGCTTAAGTTTCCCTCACTAGAAAGTCAAGATTTCCTTGTGTCAGGTATCTGAAATGGAAGAACTAATGCTATGCTGAAAACTTCTGCACAGTTAAAACATTTGGGCTGAATTCACACATAATCTTCACAACATATTTACAAAAATTCCATTCCACAGCAATTGTCAAATGCCCCTAATTATGTATGTGCTCACGTCTATTTAATATCGCACTTTTTGACCCACTGAAATTATTTGTGTTTTAGCCCTAAAACGTAAGGCAAGAACTAAAAAATTGCTTAAAAAGGCACCACTTAATCAGTTTTGGCTCGTAATGCATAAAAACTACAACACTGGAAGTATCTAACTCACATTTCCAAATCCCTCCCTCAGAAAGACTTACTAAGTCATTAAGTATTTTGTAAAGTTATCCCCTTTGTCCTACCAGCATCCCCTTTTGTTATCTCCAATTAAAAACTACTTTCTAAATATCAGAGCCGCTTGTGTTATTAACCCTTGTGCCATTAACCATTTCAAATAGACACATTATTACAAAATTTTGTTAAAGAAATTCCCAGGAGCATTTAATGGTTTTAGAAACCAGACTTAAACCTAAAATACATTGAAATGTTTTTCCTCTTGAGGATATGAAATTCTGTATTCATATGCACTCAGCTACTGAAACTACAGTTAATCTTAACTATTTCAAATGATAATTACACAAAAGAAATCCTTATTTTTTAGCTACCACTGCTATTTTTTTAAAGACTAATTACCATGTTTATTGGCCTGTGGTCAACGTATAGCAGAAGTCATAAGGAGAAATACACATTTAACACATTGAATCGTGAACCAAAAACCGCAACCGAACAGTTCCATTTTATTAAACGGCTACATAAACGTGCTGATGTTTATCTACTGAAGTTGTGGTTTACCCACAACTAATAGGGTGTTCCGATTAATTTCTTGCATTTAAGGAACTCATCAGAACCAGAGTGATTAAAGGCATATTGTGAAGGGTGAAAGCTTGCTCTTTCCTTCAATTTTTGGTCCCAGTTCCAAAAGCACTTCAGCAGTATTATATGTTTTAAGTTTAATTGGTCCCATTGATTCCAACAAGACCAGAGCTGTCATCAACAAGCAAGTTTCCCTGAAAAGGACTTTAATTTTAGGACTTTTAAAAAAACTCTTTCCCCCTGAGAAGAAATAAACAACCTTGAAACAATAAAGCAGGGCTTACGGACAACTGCACAGTTAAAGCAGTAAGTATGTCTCGTGACAGCACAAAGCTGGAAAGCACAGTCTGCAGTCAGAAAACCTACTTCAGTTTCCAGATTCCAAGGGAAAAATTAGGAAATAAAAAGCATGCTTCTACCTCAAGATTTGAAAGCCCCCCCCAGACTGTCACCGCTTTAACTATACATTATTACAATGACATTAACTCCATTACTGCTTCAGTGACAGGAAGCAGCATTTTCTCCCTCCATTCAGGCAGGGCTATTCCCTGCTCCCTGTCTGTCGCTTACCGGGCATAGGAGTAGTCCAAGCTGGCCTGATCAATGCGGTTCCGCAGGATGCCAATGTCAGCAGATACCATGTCATCCAGAGCTTGTAACTCTTTCTGAATCCGTTTTAGTTTCACTGTTTCAGCTTGAGTTCTTTTGGATCTGCAAAAGGAAGATGCTTTTTTTTTTTCTTTTCAAGCCTCTCTTCTTGACATAATGGGCCCCATTTCATTTGCAGAGCAACTAACTTCCTTAAGAGCTATTCAGAAGGTTTCTCCTTTAGGATTTAAGACTTTTGATCTTTTTTAATATCCAGAGGGATCTAAAATGCCTGCTATTAAAAGACTACGGCAAAATTACGTAATGACTATAATCAAAGTGCCTAAAATGGATTGTGTTTCTTCACTGTGGAAACACACAAGAAGCTGCTGTATCTAAGTAGTTCTCAGTGTAAGGAAACAGGAAATGGCTTGGGGGGGAGCGAGAGGGGGAAGGGTACTTAGCCCTGCAAATATCCCCTTTCAAAGAAGCCCAGTTAGTAGGGGCCAAAAAGTCACCTAACCTAAGCTTGATTTCCATTTTGTAAAATTATTCCCAAAAGGCCTAGCCAAATCCCAATGAAGTCAATGGAAACTTTTACATCAAACACAAAGGATTTCAATCAAGCCTTATGTAACCTTTTTCAACTTAGCCTATTCATTCCTTAGTTCTGAAAACTAAATGTTGCTAAGGGCAGCAAGCGTTGATGGATTTCACTCCCAAGCAACCTTCAACAAGCTTTTACACCAGGTCACTTTACTGTCATTCACCACCACCAGCAAAGCCATGCTTTTCAGCCACTGCTTTACACCCCAAAGCAGGAACTTGATAGCAAGACTAGGTGTGTAGGCAGTGACACCATCTCTCATTAGACCAGCTAAAGCAGGTGGAGAGAAACAGACTCCTGTAGTATTGCTTAGAGCCTGAAGAAGGCCTTTGAACGTCAGACATAACTCCCTAGCTATCACCTTCCAAGTCCTCTTCTCTCCCCTCTGCTTCTAGAAGGAAGAACCCAGCCTGGTGGTCACACCCTCGTTTGCTGTCCTACAGTGACTCAGATCAAATCTACTTGTGTTTTATCTCTGCCGGGCAAAGCAAAACAAAATCTTCAGAACCTCAAAGAGAACGTTCTGCACAGTACCAGCTATGTTCACCTGTGCTACTCCAGAGCTTTGATGGGCAGACCATAATACATGTCTGGGAGAGCACTGTGACCGTGAAAGCTTTGCATCTCCTTCCTTGATCTAGTGTCATCAGCTGCTCCAACATACTTTCCTACAATCCCTGCCGTCCCCGTAGTCTTAAACTATCTTGGTGGACAACACTGTACAATGCCTTAAAGTCTGGTCACCTGAAGAGCAAGAGATAACATCTGTGAGAACCTGTGAATTTTTATAATTTCTAATCAGCCAGTGGTAAAACAGTACCTTCTTAAACTTAAAGTTGATCATCTTCTCTTTTCAACACTTTCACGTACTAGTAAGAGTCAAAAGCCCAAACAGAAGTAGCTATAATTTCCCTTCATAGGTTTGGAATCAAATAAGCTTTCCTTAAATCCAGTCAAAACAAATCAGGAACACAACAGGGATAGGCATCCAAGCACCCCAACTTCCAAACATGCCTTCACTAACAGGCACAAGGACTTCAGCTAATTCTTGAATTGTGTAATAAGTTTTCCATCTGCACACAGAGCTGCAGCTTTGGAAGTGTGAAAAGCTTAGTTGCAACTTCTTAGCCAGCACTTCTCATCAAAGGGAAATGTCGATCACAGCTGCTCACTTGTGGAGCAGTACATACAGAGCACAGAGAGGAGGAAAAAGTGAGACTTAAATAGAAGATGGGCAACTGGTTGCAGATGAAAAGTAATCCCTTCCTCAGCCTCAGTCCAGGCCGCAGCATAGCCCCTTACCTCTCAGCAATAGCTTTGGCCAGGAGTGCCTTCTTGCGTTTATTCTTCTCTTCTATCAGCCGCTGCTCTTGCTGGAGGATTTCCCATCGTGATTTTTCCTGCCTGCTCATTGACAAAAAGATCAAAATTAATAGAAGGTTCATATCTCTCCTTGTACCCCAAATGACACAAATATTCACCATCATATTTCCTGGAACAAACTAAAAGTGTCAAAGGAACAATAAGAAGGTTTCAGTTCTGAGGAAAGAAGAATCATCTGCAAGAAGTCATTCAGACCAATAAAACATTTCCAGATGAAATCTGCTGATCACAACAAAAATCTTCATAAACAAGTAAGCTGCTGGTTAATTCTGCTTTGCTGGAAGAAAGAGCATAGAGCACTTTTTCAGAAATGTATGGAATTTTTCATTTAAAGGATGTGCTTCCCCACTAGGTAGAAGCAGTTTCAAGTTTCTTACTGGCTGCTACAAGTCCCCATCTGTTCAGTCTGCCAACACAGCCTCTTTTTTGGAAATGTTTTTTCCATAAAAAGGATCCTTTCACAGGTCTGCTTTACAATACAGCCCCCAAACAATTAAACTGATACAAATGAAAGGCTGGTAAAAGTTACAATGAAAATGAGCCACAAGGAAGAACAAGAATTCACTTTCACCACTAGGAAGGAGTTATACAGGTACCATTTCCTGGGCTACATCTACTAAGAGATATAACCAGCCCCAGAGGATGGAAGGCAAAGTCTCAGGTGAGAGGGGACAACCTCTGTCAACACAACTGGGCAAGATTAAGGAGTAACAAAAACTGCTCTGCTGCTTTTCCACTCTGTTGTATTCTTCATGCCCTCTCTGAAGAAGTCTCAGCTTAAAAATAACTTAGCTTAAAAATACCCGAGTAACTCAGCCATGTTAATCTTAACAACCATTTCTGCACAAGAATATATCTTCAGACTTCTCCTCATCACCCTATTCCTAAAACGTCATATAGAGAAATATTTTTAATAAGATTTAAATTCAAGTGCACAGGCTGAGACGAGTTCAGCAGATTCAGGAGGTGATTGTTGCAGCTAAATGTCATTTCCTCCCCCCAGAGTGAAAAACTTCTCTGTAAACCTTGAGCTATCCTCCCCAGTCAAATACTGTCTGTACTTTTCACCACCAGGAAGGAGCTGAACAGCCAGTACTAGTGGTGAGCTGCACCCACAGGAGGAATTTGGCACTGCTTTTCAAAGTGCTGCTGTTCTCGTGAAGGGACAGCCATCTGCAGGTAGGTAATCCCAGCTAGGAGCCAGGCAGGTAAATGGCAGGCAG
Source organism: Haliaeetus albicilla (assembly GCF_947461875.1). NCBI lineage: Eukaryota > Metazoa > Chordata > Aves > Accipitriformes > Accipitridae > Haliaeetus > Haliaeetus albicilla. The sequence goes on along the minus strand of NC_091490.1, from coordinate 36,583,073 downwards.
CATGGCCAGCAGCTGCAGCCTCTCAAGGCACATCTCTGCAAAACAAAAACTCCCAGATCCTTTTGAGTTTTGAATTTGAGTGGAGGGTGCTCCTCCACACAAGTGCTGCTGACTGCCACAGTCCTGCCTCTCCAGCAGGAAACACCTTCAGTCCCCTCTGAGATCCTACAGACAGATCTAACCAGAGATAGGGTCTGGCACACCACACTTGGAAAGCTGCTGATCCCTGTTCTGGGGGAACACAAATAATGCATGGAAGTTTGGTGGCCAGCTAGTGTTTGTTGGTTATATTGGGCAGAAAAGTTTGGACCTGCATAGGAACTCAAGGCTGGAGCAGCACTGTTAAAGCATTTAAAAAATAAACCATATGCCCTAGAAAAAGAATTAATCATTTTGCCCCTCACACTTTGCTTTGGCCGCTGAGGAAAAAATAAAGAAAACTAGCACTTGGATACAGATGGGAAAACAAACGTGAAGAGGTGAAAACAAGCAACTTCTCATATTGGAAATGCCTGCCCTCTCTAGCATTTAGACAGCAGCTTTCTTTTATAGGCTACTATCTGAATTCTGGATGATGAACTAAGTAATTGCCACATTCAGTCAGACTCCCAGGGAGCCAAGTTCACTACTTTTTCCTTTCTCCCTCTCACATGTATGTTTGATGCTTCTGAGGGAGACAGGCACCCCACTGTGGGCTGATGCACAGGATGAGAGCCTTGAGATTAGTATTATCTTGAATCATAAAAGCTAGAGAACTGCTTAAAACCTCACATTTTATCTCCTTACCAACACTTTTGGCATTAACAAATCTGCAGCAATATTGTAAAGGGGAACACAAAGTTACACAAATCACAGCGTATCTACTCCAAAAAGGGCTTTTTGTTGTGGCTGCTGACTTGTCTGCACAGCAGTATGGTGAGATTAAGTCTTCATAAACCATTAAGACAGTCCTGCAACTTGGGCGCTTTATGATGTACAGTCCCACTGCCATAGGAAATTATCTGATGACAGCACGGCGCATATCTGCAAGGATTACGCTACAGAATTTGGTCCTGAATCAGGCTGAACCCAACTAGAGATGAAAAACAAAGGTTCAATGCAGAGGAAGCAAACATGATCTCTCAAACCTTCCTATTAGATACAGAAAAGTTCACTTTACTTCACAACCAAAGAATGAATCAATACAAAATAATAAAACCCATCCTCTGATTTTACCGACTTACTAACAATTCCACTTTCTTTTTCTCCACTTTGGAGTTCGGCTTTGCAGGGCGGGTCTGGCCATTGTCACTGCCATTACAGGGATCTACCGGTGTCACTTCCTTCTGCTGGTCTCGGTTGTCATTTTGCTTTTCATCTACTGCTGAAGGAGGATGAGGCGGTGGCACGGGCTGCTGAGGATGACAAGGCTTGTGTTTTGGTACAGAAAGCAACTGCTCAGGAGGAACAGAGGCTGCTCCACCCTGCAGTCCCAGCTTTTGACATTGCTGCTGGAGGGCTTTTTCTCGTTGCAATTGCTTCCGACTTTTATTCACAGTGTGGGGGCGATGCTGCTGCTCCAAGGGTTCATACAAATCTATCAATGGATGAGAGGGAGAAACAGGATTAAAACCAAATCTTAAGAGCAAAGACAGACTCTGTGAATTAGCTTTTCCGGGCAAGCAAACTGGTGCAAAACCAACATAAGGAAAAGACACGCCAGGGTGTCAAGGGAAGGCAATGTGGGGGAAAACCCAGGAACCTGGGAATGTTTTGTTAGCCTAAAAATCGGGAGTTTTGAAGGATGTAAGCATCCGAAATGAGGACAGGGAGGAATAAGGGGCCTGGACTGTGGGACTAAAGGAGGAGCCATAGATAGGAGTGAGGCAACTCCTGAGGGACTCACGGAGAGAGAGATCTAGGGCTAAAAAAGGGTGCCAGGCAGCCTGGTGGGCAAACTGGGGGTTTGTAAAGTGAAGAATGGGGAAGAACAAGGTGACAGATGGGCAAAGAGGAGGCTGGAAACACGACCGGGCTAGCGGACAGGCAGATGTGGCTGCAGAACAAGGGGCTGGAGAGTCTGGAAATGTGACAAAGAAGTTGCGGGTGGAGAGACAGATGGGCTGGATGGGAGACTGAGGGGAGCAGTGAGAGATGGGGCCCGGACGGGAGGGGCCGAGGGACTGGCTGGGGGAAACGAGGGGCTGCCTGGAGAAGCTGACGTGTTTGATACGAGGATGGATCGGATGAGCTGAGAGGATGGACAGAGATGTGGACGCAGGGGGCTGAGGGCACGGGGAGGCTGAGGGGACGAAGGGATGTAGGTGCGGCTGCGGGGGCTGACGGGGTGCCGAGGGCCCGGAGGCTCCTCCGCGCCGCTCCCGGGCCCGCTGCCCCCCGCCAACCGGGGCGGGCGCTGCGGCCGGCCCGGTCCCGAGCCCCGGCCCCCGCCCAGAGCCCGGTCGCGGTCCGTACCTGGGCGCTGGCCCCGCAGGCGCCGCAGCTCCTCCTGCGAGAAGCCAGCCCAGGCCTCGGCCATGGCGCTTCCTTCCTCCTTCCGCTGACGGGGCGCCGCGGCAGGCAGGGCCCGAGGCTGCCCCGCCACCGCCGCCCGCTCGCCGCAGGCAAACGCCGCGGACAGCCCCGGCCGGCCGCGCCGGGGGGGCCTCGCGCCTCCACGGCAACGCGGCGGCGGCGGCGGGGCGGGGAAGATGGCGCCCGGAGGAGACGGGGAGGGGTAGGCCGCGGGCGGGGGGAGCGGGTCTTGAGCAGGACAGAGCGGGGCCGGCCCCTGGCGGGGAGGGTCGCCGGGCTCCGGAGGGGACAGGGCGCGGAGGCCGCGGGCCGCCTCCGGCTGCCGGGCCCCGCCAGGGCTCCTCAGCGGGCGGGCAGGCCCAGCGCCCCGTCGGTGGGTCCGCCGGGCAGTCACGTCCGCGGTGCTCCTGGCGCGGCAGAGGGGCTGCAGGGAAGGCTGGCCGTGCAGCAGGGCTGCCGCGGGCTCGGCACACGGCGTGGGCAGCTCTGCCGTGCGCGGTGAGCTGCATGGGGCGCATCCCAGGGGCTCCGAAGAATGTAATGCCGTAAAGAGCTCAGCCAGTCCCAGCTAATTAGGCGTAAATGAAGAGGAGCAGCCGCTCCCAAATAAAGCAAGCTTCAAGGAGCATCACCACGACCCCTTGGTCATTTATAGTTTGTCATTAGGTATGTAGAAGAGAAGGCGAAATGCCTGCTCCGGCGCATCTGGAGCTGCGTTTGCAGGGCGTACAGAGCACGTGTTTGGGACCTGTGTAGTAAGGGAGCTATGAGGCAGGGACATGTGCACAGCTAGGTGCTGATGAGGTTTAATAAGTTAACAGTGGGGAAATCAGCAAGGAAAAGTAGTATTTTGCCCATACAGATGTTTCTGAAGGTCTGCTTTGGCCATTACGCGCAAGGATGCACGTGCATACTTCGATCCTTAGGTATAAACTGAAAAGATCCTGCATCATACAGCAATATTCTCTCAGTAGCCATGAAAACATGCGTTTTTTTCCATCCAGCCCAAACTCTTGTGGCTGCTTTAAGCCTATCAGAGGTCTTGCAGACGAGCTTACCTCCCACCGGGAGAAAGCCGGCTGGAACACAAGGGCACAAGCCCCAGGCTTAGCTGAAGCAGTCCAGGGGACTGGAGGCTTAAATAATACATCATTGGCAATAAAACGAGGACGTTTTCAGTGCCTAACCACATCCCTCCCCGTTTCCAATCTGTAAGGGATTAGGCAAGCTCTGAAGTATTGCTGTCTCCCAGAGCAAACTCATAACTCGATGACCACATATGACTTTGCAATTTATCGCAGCAGCACTTTTAACAGCTCCTGCGTGACTAACGCGTCCCATAAATACCAGCCCCGGTCAGAGGAGAAGCGGTCCTGAACTGCCACTCACTGGCAGGCGTTAAGTGTTTCTGATCGGATTTGGCTGAGTACCTTCAGGGAACAGAAGTGCTACAGTTTTTCACCCACTGCTTAGCTGTAGGCCTTGATACCGAGTGGAAGCATCACGGGCATCCAGCAGAGGAGAAGGGGAGCGTGGTTATCTTGATTCTGTCGGCGCTGACTGGGAGGTCCTTCCTGGGTGAGTCTGGGGGCTGAGGGATGCAGAAGGATGCCCAGATGGGATTACGGCTTCCTGCAGGAAACTTGACCAGCCACAGAAGAGATCTGAATGAGAACCATAATCCAACCTTGACTCAAATGCTCTCAAACTCCAGGGAGTCCAGACAGCAGAACCAGGTGTCAGCTTGAATTTTACAGTGAATCAGCATTGGCCAGCCCCACAAAAAGGTGTAGGCACCTAATTCACTTTTAGATGCCTATACAGGATTTGGGAATCTAAATCTGCCCTGGTATCTAAATCACTGTAATGGGCGGTACTGAACCCACAGATATGAACCGAATGTGCTTTGTGAAGTACAAATGCCAGATCTCATTCTTGAACCTTAGTTCTTTCTTCTCTTCCAAGTTTTAATGCTACAAACAAAAATGAAGCACCATATTCACTTTATTGCCTCAGATATTCCAGGCATAAAACTCCCACGTGTTTTATAGAAAAAGTATAAAGACTTTGGAGTTGTTAACTATAACGCTATAGGCAAAGCAGCAATCCATTTTAACAGTTTCCATCAGCCAAAGGTTTAATTACCAGCCGTTGGGCCAGTTTTCTCCAGGAACAATTATAACGCAGTGAAGTCATTTCACGGGGCATTTACCAACAGCAGATTTAGAAAACGGAGGCTAGCTGTGTTCTGTGGCTGATTGAAGTCCTTTGAGCATAACATGGCACTGAATATTTGCCACCTAGGAATAAAGTGTTTTCCAAGCAAACGTTGCTACAACACAGGCTGGACAAGGCCAGATGAAGAGAAAATAGAAACCTTCTTTTCCATCCCCTGGAACACCATCCCAAGCAACAATGCAAACCTTTCTTTTACATCTGGGGATGGATTTGAGTCCTGTATCTTTTTGTGCTTCAAGAGCTGCTGTCTTGCTATCAGGCCTGGAGACCTCCATGACTGCTGCATCCATTTTCTGTTGGTCTAATTGACCTGGAGTCTGCTGGCTCTAGAAGCAGGAAGCACCAACAGATCACAAAAACATCCTTTCTTGTGCAATTCCCAAATCAGTGTGGAAGTGTCATCAATGGCTGGCAAATTGGACGCTCCAGGTCAGACCTCAGGGTCAGACCTCACATGACATTTCAACCCAGGACAGATACAATTTGTACTAGGACATAACTTCAATTTGCATCGGTTTAGTTCGTACTGAAAACTTTTGGGGTTTTTAAGAGCCAAATAAGCTCTTCCAGCAAGGGACTCCCTGACTTAGATGTATGTTTTTAACCTGATTCTGCTCACCACTCTCTGCACTGTCACAGTAACACACAAAAGAACACTCTCCCAGTTAAAGACTGGGCCCTAATGTGAGACAGGGAAAGACGTGTATAGGGAAGGACAGTTCCACTTTGGCTTGTGTTTCAGACCCTGTTGTGAGCTCCCAAGGACTTTGACATATAATGCAAGAGACCCCGGGAAAAACCATCCTGAAAGAAACAGAGGCAAAAATTCCTAAATCCATTTATTTCTCTTTCTAATGAAAAAATCTATCAAACTGTATGCACGTTAATACTATCCCATCTTGTACCAGAGCATAACACAGGCTGGCTTAGGAAGAATGACCGTGTCCAGATGAGCCATGGCACTGTGTGAGCAAGGATCAAGTCCTGCCTTTTGAGAATAACTCATGGTTTAATTTGTCCTTTAAAGGATGATTTTGACATCTCTGCTATGAAAGTTTCTTTCGCTGAATCCTCTGCTGAACTGTCCAGGCAGCTTCCAAGCCTGAGATGAGTAATTTAATTTCTTAGCATGGCACTGAAAGCAAGAGGGCACTTCAGGTGTTGAGGCTGCAAACACCCGTGTACGGAGCTATAACTTCTCTACAGCCCATTAAAAGCAATCTAGTTTTGCCCATTTTTCAGTGGGTGGTGAATTAGATTCTGCCTCAAGCCTTGTATCAATACTGGTCTCTGTGTGCAGTGGGGTTTTTTTACTGGTTAAATACCCTGAAGGTTGAGAGTTGTCCATTAGGAAACACCAGACACAGAAACCAAGGTGGAAATTAGCTTGGCTGAGCCTGGCCCCCAGGCCCAGATCCAAAACAGCATACGAGAATGTCTTTAACCTCAACCATGTGCTAACGCCCTGTTCTTTAATAGGGCCTTACTGGGCAGAGCCAGGGAAGTGCCAGGATGCCTGGCTCAGCACCAGCCTTCTCCTAACCAGGTGCTCGAGGCCATAGCTGCATTTGGAACCCAGAGCTCAGCCCACAGCAAGCTGGGGCTCTGAGTGCAACGAGATATATAACGGTGTTACAGCACCTCAGCTCTGGAGGAGGTTAACAGTGAGTGCTGTGTGTTTTACTCTGCCCCTTGGCTGCTTTATTCCGGATGCAAAACCGTAGCCAGCGATTCAAACCCCTGTAACACCAGGACAACACAGCCCTAGCGTTGTCCTGCAGTTACCATCCGCACTAAAATGGGCTGGCTTGAGGATTTATAAAAAAATGCAGGTATATCTAATGGAAATAGTGTTTCCACTGCAAAATGGATTATTCTCATTCTGGAGTGAGGTGAGAAAACTGAATTAAAAAATACAGTAGTATTCTGTCTCTCCAGTTTCTGTTCCCCTTAACCAGCCAGTAAGTGGGGTTAAGTCAGCAGTGTCATTTCTGGGACCAAGGCAGTCTTTTGGTTTGTAAGAATTTCTTAGAGGGAAACAAAAAATCCACTTATCTAAAGAGCTACCGAGTGAAAAAACCAACATTGGAAACCTGCTTTTTAAAACCATACAAACCAATGTTTTTCAACATCTTTTGATTTGTGGATCTTTATACATTTTCCAGTGAAGAGGCAGACTCTTACGCAGCAAGTTTAAGGCTGTGACCTTGCTTCCTCTGAGTTACCTTTCACAGAGACCTTCAGGGTAATCTCTTGACCCCTGGGCTAAGGCCTGGTTTGAAGCCACAGCTGTTTTACTTTAAAAGGTCCAAATTTTACTTCTCAAATCCCAGCAAAAGAGGGGACATGTCCTAGCAGGGCTCCTAGCAGATATCTCTTCTTTCCTTGCAGGATGCTGTAGGGCTGTCTATGGCACCAGTGGGGCTCGACCAAACTAAAACATCTCAATAGAGCCAGAGGCATGGCATATGACGAGACAGTGCAGGGCTACAGAAATCAGTATGATTTTTGCCATGGACTCCAGTGGGCTGCAAATTGCCCATCAAGACCTGTAGACCTGCTTTTTTCTTCCCAAGGGTGCCCGGGGCTGTCAGCAGTCAAACTGGGGGGAGAGTTGGTCCCACAGGCACAGAGGCTCCACACCACGCAGGGGCTAAACCCACTCCTCTATGCATCCCGAGCAGGGCTGGTGACAAGCAGAGCTGGGTGGGGAGAGAGGCGTGTTTTTCCAGGACACTTCTCATTACAGTGATATGTTTGCTTTGAAACTGAGCCTCAAAACATCTCAGCTTTTAAGGCCCCCACCCCATGATTTCTTGTTTCAACTTTTGAGCATTTTCCTTAAGTTCAGCTTTCAGAAAATAAAATCTGAACTGAAAGGAAGCTCAGCATGCAGTATGAATGTTTTCTTTTTAAAAAAAATTAAAATTCTTACTGATATTTTGGGGGTCTGTCTTTCTTTCCTCACTGAGACTATTTAAGACAGATTTTCTGTACAGACAAAAATATTCCGTAGTAATTCCTCATCTTAAAACATTTGCATGAAAAAAAATCTCAACAGGATTAAAAGCTGGCTAAAAAAGGCACCTTAAGAAAAAAGCTGGTAAAATAAAATAAAATTAATCCTGACCAGAAATATCCTGAAGATTATAAATTTACCACTTTGGATGGCAAAACCAGAGCTGAGCAATAAAACAAGTGGAAATGAGCAATTATTGACATATATTTTCATATAGCTTAAGAATTATTTTTGCAGCTAATGACTTTAAAAAGATACTTTCTAAATAGTTTTAAAATATCTTTTAAAGAATACTTTTTAAAACCCAAGTTAAATATTTCATGACAGTTCTATAGTGCTTTTAATTGCATTGCTCAATGTAAAACTTGTAATTCAAACATTTATATAGAAAAATTAGAAAGCAATTGCTTTACATCTAACCATTTGTGTAAAAATTATAATCTAACTGTCAAAACAGTTGATAAAGCTAGAGATTTGAAGAGAAATTTGCTAAATGTTTGTTATCTTTGGCATAACATGAGTGATTAGAACCACTGTGCTAAACAAATTGAATTTTCATCAAACAAACTTATTGTTGTTACATGCTCAAGTGAATGAACTGCAGTTGTTTAGTCTGGATGGGAGAGAAGTGTAGGGGAGAAGACATGATAATAGTCTTTAAATATATAAAACGCAGCTGTGAAGAGGCAAGGGTTATGTTTTCAGCATCCATGTTGGATAGCTGAAGAAGAAAGCGAGACCAAGGCTCAGATACAGAGTGGCTTCCCAGCAGTTAGGGCAGCAAAACGTGGAGAGAATTGACTTAAGACCACCATGGAGGCTCCATCACCAGGTATTTTTAACAATAAACATCTGTTGGACAAGGCAGAGGAAAGGTCAATGCAGCTCTGGGACAATGAGATGGCCAAGATGAGTTTTTGGTGATTTGGGGTGTGTGGATCCCCACACAGGTTCTAGAGGAGGTGGGGACCCACAGACACCCCACGGGTGCAGGCTTGCAGGCTGCTGTGCAACATTTTTGACCTTGCTTTGCTGAATCATTTTTGTTGGCCCATTTGAGATAATGCACATCCCATCGGGGTGTGCTGGCTCCCAGCTGAGAACTGGCCAGCTCCTGACACCTCTTCCAGTCTTGTTCCTATGACTGTGATGCTTCCCACACCAGTCCCACCTCTTCCCACTGCTGTCATGGCCCCATCACCCTTCTCATGGGCATGCACATCTGCACCACCAGCTGTACCACTTTTGGTGCCAGCCAGCTGTGTAGGTCCTGCCACCTCTGCAAATGTCTGTGTGGGAAATCATCATCTTTTCATGGCAAGACAGAAGGACAGATGGTTGCCAAACCCAAGAGCCAGCAGTGCTTGTAATATGTATTTGCAGTAGAGTATTATATGATGTGAAGATCACTTTATTACCATAATGTGCCAAATACCTCCAATGTGACAGCTGAGTCCAACGTGTGCTAGTGCCAGTTCATGTGTCTCTTTCCAGCTATGCAAGCCATGTGCTGGAGGATGCTGTCCTCTCACCTCTCCCAGCTCAACGCTGCTGCAACTCAGCAAGTTGAGATGAGACAACTCCCTTCTGCAAGTGAAATGCTGGTGACCCTCAAGGAGTGACATGGGACCCTGCTCCCATCCTGTGGCATCCCCACAAGGTACCCCAGAAATGCTGCCACTCATGATGAAGACATAGGGCTGAATTAGTTTACACTGTTTTAGCTTGTTTTCAGCCCAGGTGGCTGAAGGGACAACCAGGTCAGGTCACGTATTCAGTGCCAAAGGAAGATGTGTGACAACACCTGCCTATTTGCAAAACAAGCCATCCCCTCACCTTTTCTGTATCCTTGCAGTAAGATATTGGACATTTCTCCATGGAGTCTTGTCCAGAGCACCACCGCCTCCTCCTCATTCAGGGTCTCTGGAGGTGTCTGTAACACAAATATTAAGGAAGAACAACCAAGCACCTCCCACAGCAAAGGAACCCATTTGGAGACCAGCAAGCTGCAGGCTCTTCAGGACACGCACTAGCTTGCTTCACCTGCCCATCCTGCAAACATTTAAGCTACAACAGACAGATGTGGAGGGTTACGACCTCACTGTCCCCTCAGCTGCCTGGTACTGCGCTGCAGCCACGACAAGAGATTAGGGGAGCCCAAGTCAGCCAGGTTATCCTCAGCACCATAAACCAGTGCTCTTGAGATAGCATGGCCAATTTTGTGTGCAGCACTCCAGCATCACCTGGAATGAACGCTACCTGTGGTGCACCATGTCCTGTGCCCAGCCAGCTCTCGAGCACTCACTGAGCTTCGAGGGATGGTCTTCTGCTTCCACATGCAGCCTCGGCCACTTGCCACCCCACAGATAAAGCGTGCTACAATTTGGAAGTCTTTAAGATGAAATGTTGCATCTTTCCTGCAATAAAGTTCACAAAATGTTGATGCTTTCTCTCTGCAGCAAGCACAAAAAGAGATGCGAAACCCCCTGTGTTTATAGGTGTTCTTAGTGAACTGTTACTCACCGAGGGTGGGTCTGGGAGGAGGTTTTCAAAGGATTGCTGAGTTGCAGAGTGCTTGGCTCTCACTGAGGCCTTAGCAGGCAACTTCCTTTCATGGCTTTGGAAAGTCAGCCGTCAGTTGGTAGCTGCCTTTCACAATGTTCGTGTAGAAGATATTTTTCAGCAGTTTCTCTGGGAGGAGAGTGTTTTCTTTAGTTTTTTTCAATACTGTCGTGACCGCACACCCAACTGACACCCACAAGGCTTACTAGGGCCACGTACTAATGAAGATTTCCAAGCGTCAGTGTCACTCACAGGGTTTGAGCTGTAGCTATAAAGACTGTAAATAAGCAGGCTGACGGCCAAAGAGGCTTAGCAGTGCTTTGATGAGGTATTCGAGATAGTTGGAGAGCGATCTGTACCACACCCTGGCTACAAACACTGATATCACACAGATCTCAGCCTGCAATAAATGGATAGGTTAGTAAAGCAAGCTCTGATTAAAACAGGGCCAACCAAAATTAGACTTTTACTGCTGCAGCAGTAAGGTGAAAAAAAGGATGACTGGTTTCTTCTACTGGTGGAAAATTCTGGTTTTGGAGCTGAGCTGAAGAGGAAAGACTTAATATAATGAGAAAAGGTCATTTCATTTTGGGTCAGCGAAAACCGTTTTGCTTGACCAGTAACAAAATGTTCTGGTTTGCTTGGAGACTGACTAGTCTTTAAAAAAAAAGAACTAAAACCCACAACTCTCTTCCTTTTAAATTTAGTCCATTTGAAAATGAACAGGGGAAAAAAAAAAAAGAAGGCTTCAAACTAAATGATCTTCAGTAAAGCAAACTGCTTCAGCCTGAAAATGCTGAAGTGAAACATTTCAATATTTAAGGAAAGAAAGAACTTCTATTGTTTTGTCTTGTCATTGACTGACTTCAGCCCAGATTTGTGAGTTATTTTCGTTGCCTTCGTTTTCACAGGGGACTTAGTTGGGTTTTTTAGTTGGGGTTTTTTGGGGGTTTTTTTTGTTTTTTTTTTAAACTAATTTAATACTCTTTTCCAGTTCAGTTCGGCAAAGGTTCATAAGAACATGACTGAGCTGACAATTTGCACAAATATCAAGCAAATACTTGGTTGGGTTTTTTTTCCCTTGCATTTTAGGTTTTCTTTGAAATTGTACCTGAATTTCAGAGAAGCTGTGGGGTCCTCAGGATCAGCCACCCCTGAAACGTGCACAGAGCAAAACTCTCAAAGTCTATGTGCTCTGCCGTGTAACCTGCGTACCACAAACATTCAGATGCCATCTTCAGTCCTGCAAAATATTAAGAGAGGCATTTAAGATTTACCCGAGTGATTAAGCACGAGCAGCTTGTAATTGTTTCCAGATTCCTCTCCTAGCAGGAGAAAAGGCTCTGCAATCCCTGTCCGCGTGCTCAGTGTAGCAATGCACTCATAAACAGAGAAACTGAAGATGAACCAAAGAGGACAAACAAATATCCTGAGTTTTGAGAACAAGCCAGCATTACGTTTTAATCCAGTATGGACTGTCCAGCTCAGAAAAGCAGGATTATTTAGCCAGCATATATCAGGGTATGTCTGCATCCTCCCTGTAGCAACACCTGTGCACCAGCAACTAGAAAACCCTCGTAAGTACACATGGTCAGATTCAGTCTGCAATTTTTCATCTGGCTTGGGAGTGTTAAATGAAGATCAACTGTTGAAATCAGCCTCCTTTGGGGGAATCTGACTGTGTCTGCGCTTACAGAGAAGACCTTTGTCCTCCAGGTTTTATATAAAGCCGCAAAGATTGCAGACTTTCTGCATAAGCCACAAAACAATCCAGCAAGCATCTGGAGAGACTTGCCTCACATCCCAAACTGTTCCCTTCATGCAAATCTACCAATATATTTTTCCCACAGACTGCTTGGTCATGAAAAGAGATCTTCCCAAACTTGCTCAGGGCTTCAAAAACCTTAGCAACCCCAGCCCAAGTTTGAAAGCAAATTCAAGGGTTCGCCATCGCCTTTGAACACAGCGGGGATCTACTCCAACAGGTTAGATCTCAGGGGCCACATTGGTCCCAGGATTTAAACCAGACCACATGTGAAATGGCAACTACCTCTTAATTTTTTATTTTATTTTATTTTTAAATAGGATAATTTAGGGGCTATGGGGTTTTTTTTATTATTATTACTATTTTAATGGCAAATTCAGTGTGCTGCCTTCCCTCCTTAATGAAGGGGACCAGGGAATGTTGCTCAATTTCTCCCACTTTCTAGAAATAGCCCCTACAAATCCTTTGTAAAAATATAACCACAATCTCTTTTCCCCCTTCTCTCTCCCCCCAAGGAGGGGGCTTTCATCAGCTCAGACCATTTTTCTTCTGCTACCTCTTTATCTTAACCTTTTGTCCAAGGTTACATTTATTTTCCAAGGTCCATGGCCAGGACAAGGATACAGAGGGTGCAGCTGACTTTGTCTGTTGAGGGTCACTGTCACCACTGCAAGAGGCACAACCCTGGTGTTGGCGGGGTGTCTCTGAAAACACCCCCTGCCCTCATCCAGTCCAGTATGCTGCCCAGTTCACCCAGTCAGGCCCCTCCACAGCAGCTGTTGTTGCTGCCCATCAGGGCACGTCTTTGTAGCCAAAACTGACTCCTGCACTTGGATTGTGCAAACCCATTTTCTCTCCCTTCCGCAGTCCTGGCTATCGCATGCACATCTGGTTGTTTCTCTGAACCTCTCCACAATCATTGCTTCATGTCCGTTCAACCCCGGGCTGGAAATGTAGCTGTTCTCCCTCCCCCGGGACATTGTCTGCTGCCTCCTCCTCTCTTAGCTAAATTCACCGTGCAATGGCTCGTGCCATCCCTTCTTGTGCAAAACCCTCCGAGAAGGGTCTTTTTCCAGTATGGAAATCTTGGCGCACTCCTTGAGGAGATGATCTCAGATAAGTCCACTGCTGGGGAGAGAGGTTCACCACCCTCTGTGGAAACTTCACAAGGTCTGGTCTTCATCCAGATGGGATTTTTTTTTTTTTTTTTTTTTTTTTTGAATTTGAGCAAAAATGCTTCAGTCTTTACAATGTGAGAGAGGAGTGAAAAAAATACATTGCTGCCATTATAGTGGATGGAAAAAAGGGGGTTCAGGCTCTCTTTGAAGAGTCCTGGTGCTGAAGCAAATGGGCTGCTTTTGTTTAAATTACATGAGAATGGATCTTCTAGCAGAAGTGACCTTTGCTTGCTTCAGCAAGCTTGCGTGAGGGGCAGCATTTGCCATCTCCTGCCCGAGCCCATCTCTCCCCAGTCAGGGCAGTGGGCACCAAATCTGGCACAGACTGCATGGGGTTCAGTGGTGGAGCTGGAGAGGTGAGACATGGCTCTGTCATTTGAGGTGGGAGGAGAAATACCTGCAGTGAGGGCCAGAGCTAAACCTGCACAGGAGCATGTAGAGGTGGCAGCTCCTGCCCGCAGCAGCTTTTAACCACGTTTATACACCACGGGGCGACAGGGAGCTCTTCCATTGAAGCACATACATGCGCAGCCTCAAGATTGTACAGCAGAAGTAGATTTGTTGCTCATACAGACAGAGGAAGGTTTTCACTTGTGCACTCACCCACCTGCTCATGGCCAAAGCCATCCCGATTCTGGTTCGTAGTGCTGAGTCCTGGCCAAGCTGTTCTTCGGTTCCCAGTCCGCCCCATCTGCACCATGACCCAGGGCTCACAGCTGAATGATGGCAGTGGGAATCGCCTGCAGGGAAGATGTTGAGACAGAAATGATGAAAAACTCCATCCACACCAGCCAAAAACCCAACTCACTCTTCCACACACCTACCAAGCACTGGGTTTGTGACAAAGCCAAGCCTAAAGGGGCCACTCAGCCCACACAGCATCTTTAACTATGCTTTTCTAGGTCCTCACAAACCAGCCCTGACAGTGCTAGGAGAAAACAGATTTACAGCAAATCTCCCCAAAGCATCGTCTGCATTCCCCCCGCGGGCTGGGCTGCGAGTCGCTGCCTCCAAAGAGCATCGCCCATGGGAAAACACCACCAGCTCAGCCCCGTCCTTGGAAAGCCATCGGGGAAAACACGGGGTAGGGGCTCGAGGTTAGCACAGCCCCGACAAGGCGCCGGGGATACCTGAACCGCTAATTTGCCAGACGCCCCCGGAGCCTGGCTTGGCAGCCCCCCACTGGCTGTCGCAGCGTGGAAGCCATTAACATTTAAAAATACTTGCAGGAATGGGAGGGTGGGGGGGGGGTGGAAATGGTATTTGCGGAGGCCCATTCCTCAGCACACTTTCATGTGTGCCAAAGTTTGTTGGCATGGCTCTGAGTTTGATAGGGAACATCTGGGCTGCTGTTGCTGCCTGTATATTGGCTGAGGGCAGTGAACAAAAGGGGTTTGTGCAGGAATGCGTGGGGAGGGGTGCGGGGTGTTCGTGCGTCGAGGGACAGCTGTGAGAGGCGAAACGCAGAAATACTCTCCGGAGAAGAAAGCCTAATGCACATCCCATGTTCCTACTTTTTAAAAGGGGGTAAAAGCCTTCCCCCCCAATTCTCCTCTTCCCTCCCCCGAAAGCACGTACTGAAGGCGAGCGGAGCTCAGACACAGATTCATGCCCCGCTACCTCTGCACATTCGATTACTGCCGCAGTCTGGAAAAACAATTGGAGTGGAGAGAGCAGGTTAGTTGGAGAGGAGGGAAGTCCGAACCCAACCACACGGTGCAGCACCAGCACATACTCAAGAGATAACTGGTGAGCTCTTTGGAAGCAGCCTGGATCCCCATGCCCTGATGCCACTGCAGTGGAAAGCACCTGGTGACAAACCCCCTTTGAGTGCACTGAGACTGGCGACGTGGACCCGCCAAGAACAGCACCGGTTGAAGTTTCCTCCACTTCTATTGGGAATTTGGGGTAAGCAGCTGAAAATTAGCATTGTGCCGCTGCCAGCAGCACAAAAACCACAGGCTGCTTCCTACAGAGACAGGGTCCTGTTGTATCTGACAGGAGAGGATGGCTTGGAGGGATGAAGAAGGAATGGATTCACACTTGAGGAAGGCTGATCTGTTGGGACCTATCTGAAAATTACAGGCCAGGTGCAACCCTTGGCTCTAAAGATCACAGCAGACATGCTTCATCCCATATGCTCCATCCCCAAGGAGCTGCTGCTGCCTGTGGATGGACACGAGAAACCTTTGATTGAACCTAATGTAACATTTCTGACATTCTTCCTTTTGCAGCTCCTTTCCACCATCCCATGCCTGCAGTAGTTTTTACTCAATATGTTTGCAGTGTTCACCAGTCTTCTCAAAATTTCATTCCATGGACTAAACCTCTTCCTCAACAACAGCAGCACTGGTATAATTTCCTACCTGCAGATCCCTCTTTGCTCATGCTGTTTTTGCCCAGCTCAATACCACGGGCAACAGTTTTGAGCATTTCCAAGGTTTGGGTTTTTTAATCAATGGAGCATTTTTGTCTTTTCTTTCTGATATGTGCATTTGGTCTGAATCTTACCTAGCAGCCTACATCCCTCCTTGGTTCCAGTCCTTAGCAAGGGCACACATTAAGTCTGCTACCCAGAGCAAGATTTCCTTTGCCTCTGCCTTTGGGGCTCCTTGGAGTTGCTGGAGCCACCCCAGAGAGGGTATTTGGGTAGCACTTGGGGCACACATCCCTCTTGCTACCCCCTACCTTGACAGGGCAGCTCTCTGGGAAAGCCTCAGGAAGCAAAACCTAAAGACCAAAGGTCAGTGAAGACCCTTGGGTCTGACAGCCAAGGCAGACTTTTCCAGCCCTCATCTCCTTTTTAGGTCTCAGCAGCATGCCTACAAGCCATTGTTTTGAGCTGACTTATTCAACGCCATCCACACAACCCTCTTGGCGCTGTCTCAGGCAGCAGGCTTGTGCTGGGGATGCTGGGTCCAGAGCTGGGCATGTTTGGAGATAAGCTTCCTTCAGCGATATTTGGATTTCGATTACATCAGTGTCAAGACACAGCTTTTTGCCAGAGCCAAGCGAGCTCCTGCCATGCCAAGGAAAGCAGCCAGGCCAGCTAGGGGCTGTGCACAGTGCATTGGGGAGGACACCAGTCCCTCTACACCCCCACGCAGGGGCATGGTGGAGGGAAAAGCCAGCTTATATGCAGCAGCACAGGCTACACCTCCAGCTGCCATGCAGACAGTCCTAAGCGGTCATCTCTTCTGCGGCAGGTTAGGAGAAGAACTGCAGAAAACTCAGCTGGTCTTTGGAAACTCCCTGCAGTCATCACTGGGGAATGTGAAGCCATATATAAGCATGCGACCAAGCTTAGCAGTCAATGCCCCATTTTACAGAGGAAGAAAAAAAGTGTAACTGCTGTTTTTAGTGCTAGATGTCCCCTTGATCCACTTCTGGAAACAGAGGGGTTGAGAGTGGCTGATTTACTTCTGCTTCATCACTATTAGCATTGCCAAAGCGCATCTGCCATGTCTCAGGGATAAACCCCTCCTCATAGGCAGGTCTGTGCCTCCATTCATCCTCCACATCCTTCTCCAGGACACCTTTTCTTCTAGCTCTGCCTGAAAAACAGCCCAGCACACCAAGTGACATGATGCTGCAAAGGTATCCTTCTCTAGCCAGACTCCCATCTGACCCCGCTCCCACATGTCCTTCCTTGACCACTGCCACCAGCTGAGAAGAACCCATCCCGACAAGGACTACAAGTGTTTTTCAAAAGCACAGAAACAATTTAAGAGCCTAAATCCCACTTTCCAGTGTGGTTAAAGGCCCCATCAAGAGGTAGACTGTTAATCATCCTAGATGCTTTTGAAAGTTGCAGTAGAGGTTCATCTGTGTCTTCAACATCTTCCAGGGACCCACCTGCCTTTGAAATCCCTCCTGAGGGACCCCAATGGTGGTGGCTGGGGAGGAGGACAAATTTCAGAGCCACATTTCTCCTGCCAATGCAGTTCCATCTCATTTGCTCCATCACTGCATCTTATCCAGCATCTAACATGGGCCAGCTGGGAAACTCCCAGTGCAATGGGCTTGGGAAGGGGATGGTGGCTGGTGGGAAAATGCCCATTTAACTTTTCGCAGGCAAGTGTGGTTCGAACAGTTGTTTCAACTTGAAAAAAACTGACACGTGTCTCCAAATTGTCCAAATGTTTGGCTTTTACATTTCCTTCAGTGACACATCCCAGGGTTTTAGTTGAAAAGGTCTTTTCTCTTCAGAATTAGGCCACTTGTAGGAAAAAACCTATCAAAACAGGAAGCTTGAAATTATCAAAGAAAAATATTTTCATTGACCTAAAAAGAACTTACCCTTTGGTTTTTTAGTTCACAAAATTTTTCAGGACTGACTCTTCATCCCCACGAGAGATGAGAAATACTGTCAGTACCTCAGAAATGCTGCCAGAAGGAAAGAGTTATTAATTACCAACCACTATTTTTAACCTGCAATCAAGAGTCACTTCTCATGGGTGACAACCAGATTCTCTTGAGGCTCTGCCATTGGCTTCATTGAGGCTTTTAAGTCAGAGATAGGATTTTTTTTGATGGGACATGCCCCAGGCACTCCGCAAAGCCTACCCTATCAATTTCCAAAGCAAGCATCAGGTATCACATGCTCTTGCTATCCATCTATTTAGAAAAATTATGTCATTACCTTTTTTCCCCACCTATATTCCTACTGAAAAAAATGTTCATTTTTTTCTCCCCTTCTATTCCATAACTCAAAAAGGACTAGATGGATTTTGCTCAGAGCTTCCAAAAAAATTCTCCACTGGGTAAGGGCCAGGCATGCAAAAATTTCAACCTGAAAAGTGAATGTTTTCAAAAGTTATTAGCTTATGAGAAGGGCTATAATGGAAACTGTTTTACTGCCGTAATTATAACACCACAAACAGAGCCTGCTGCAATATATAACATTATCAAGTGCCTGTCAGCATTTAATAGAAGTCTTAATTAACTGCTGGGGAGGAACATGGCAAAAATTTATTTTCAGGAAAACATTTGGGAGCTGCGTAATTCTGGGCTTTTTTTTTTTATAAGTCCGTCTCGATTGGAGCCTTAGTAGAGTTCATAGGACAGACTAAATACAAGACAAGTGTGTATCTTGTTGGCATTACTTAATGATAGGATTTTCTTTTCTGTTAAACTACATAATCCAGAAACAACAATAATGTTTGTGTTGGGCTGGAGCCAGACACTTCAGAGCTGGATTTTAACCTTCCCAAAGTTTGGGGTTATTCGAAGCCAGGGGCTTGACTCAGCTTGTTGGGGAGGGGAGGCTCATGTGTAATCTGTGGGGCTGACCTACCTCTGCCATTTGCTTTCCTCGCCCACTTACATCACCCCAAAGATGCTCACGCTCAGGATTTGGGGGGCATCCCCATCTTGTGGTACTGTTTTACCACACAGCAGTGTCTGAGCTCCTGGGCTGGAGACCCAGGCACAGAGGAGAGGTGTGGGGAGGGCCAAGCACAACAGTTATAGGATCACTGTAATTAACTCCTTGCAACTGGCTGTGCAGGAGATAACCTGCTCTACACCAGCCTGACCACTGCATGTTTCCTCTCCCTTACAAATCTGGGGAGGGGCTGCACAGGAAGGCTCCTCCTGCTGCAGCTCCATCTCCGCACGCATTTCCAAGAGCCTCTTCCATCACCCCCGCGCACCTTTGGGGTCCGGCCCCTCCACCCCATGGTGATGCCCCACCAGCGAGACCCTGTCTGGAGCCGCCAGACCCGGCTGAAGAGGTGGGAGTGGGGTGGGGAGGGAGGGCAAGCCCAACCCTAGGATGGGCAAGCAACCCACGGCTCAGCTGTGGTCAGCAGCAGGTTATGGGGTGCCTGGGGCACAGAGCAAGACTTGTATGAAGCTCATTAAGGGGAAGCTCTGCAAACCTGCTGCCTAACTAGACAAGGAGCACAGAGGAGACATCAGGGCAGATGGTGGTAAGCTATCTGCTGAGGTCAAACCTGGCTCTCGCTGAGCCAGTACATTAAACCCACCTCTCCCTACTCCTATGCCTGATCTGCCAGACCACGTTTCACAAATCTTTTGGCAAGCGAAGGCCTTCTTGGCAAAGCGGGGCAGGTAACATTGGGCAGATCACACCATGACAAACACTCCTTCAGTCCCGCCTGGCAGCCCAAACTTACTTTTATTCACTTTCTGCCCCCTCCACCCCTGCCTGGCCCCGGCAGTGAAGCAGCCCCACGCTGAGAGCTGGCAGGCCACATCCATTTTCCCCAATAGCACCGATATCCCAACAGCTGCTCTCTGTCCCTTCAGAGATTAGTTTGTTTTCCTAACACAATTACTGCCACGTGGCCCTGCTTTCTGCCAGGATCAAGCCTGGATAGAGATAAAGCAGCGATAAGATCGCACACTGTTCCAGACCCCTTCACAGCCTTGCTGGCTGTGGTTTGTTCTCATTAGCACGCAAACACCCTAGCTGCAAGTTACCTGCTCCCATCAGCGCTGGCCAGGGGGCCTGGGGAGCTTTATGGCACTAAACCCTGGGTATTTGGCTCCCAGCTTTCCGTGCAGCACCGAGGAGTTGTTTTAGGATGTATCCATGCAGCGTGGAGATGTTGCATGGGTGCAGCCACACCAGTGAGCTCACACGATGCGACGCGAAGCCGCTTATCAGATTCAGCACCCTGCTAGCTCAGCGCTTTGGGCGAGCACAGCTGGCCAACAGCTGGCTCCAAGCTGACCTGCCTGCACCCAAAGTCAGCTGTCTCTGCCTGGTCCTCTCTCCTCCCACCTGGGGTGAGCTGAAGCTCAGCTCTGCCTGCACATCACATTATCTGGTGAATGGAGCAGCTTTACCCCGGTGCAACTTCTCTGCTGAGCACAAGCATCCCGACAGGGCTCACACAGGTACCTGCAGCACCAGCGAGGGGCTGGTCGGCTCTAGAAACATCAGTGGAGCAATCACAGGGGCAGGTCTGGTACAACCAGTCTCCACCACAGCCAGCAAAGGTCCTCCGTCTCCCAGACCCACCTGCAGGAAAATCTTTGTGCGGGGAACCACTCCTGAAAACCTCTGCTGGGGCGGACGCGGTGCATGCCGGGAGAGGACACTCGGGGAGCCTTGCTGCCTTCAGAGAGACAAGCATCCTTGCCAGATGTCTCCCATAAAGCTGCAAGTACTTTATTTTAATAATAAGCCTTAATGTATTCATTAAAGGCTCCCAGTGACCTGGGATGAATTTCCCCGCTATTGTAAAGGGCTGTGGGAATCTGGAAACCGCTGCATTACAGTTAATAACTTTAATTTTACAAGGCCCAAAATAGACAACTGAAAAAATACACAGACTCACTGTTTCCAATTAAGAAGGGATTTCTTCTAATTCCTCTGCCACTGGCGCTCTTGTTTAGCAAACAACATCAACAGATATTCAACCAGAGACAAGGGGAAAAGCAAACCAAGAGTCTCCTCCTGCCTCTCCGCTACAAGAGCTGAGGAAGAGGCCGGGACCCTTCCTCCTCACTGGGTTACTGGTGCATGGAAGAGCCACAGCCTGGTCAGCAACAGCAAACCCATACCGGGGGAGCCATAAATAAAACTTTAATGCCTGCTTCCTAAGCCTGATGGACACCGGAGTGCTTTGATCCAAGTGAGATGATTTCCAACCCATCTTCTCCTTGTTCCCTCCCAGGGGTCCTAGCTAAGATGCTAAGGGGGTTTGGTGGGAGTCCTGGGGTGCTGGGAAACCACCCCAGTGGTTGGGTGAACATCCTGCTAGCATTTGGGGCTACCAGATCCATGATTTTAGGGTCAGGAAGGAATATTCCCCCCAGATCAGCTTGGCAGAGATCACCATGGATTTTTTTTTTTTTTTGCCTGCCTCTTTCTTCCTCTGTGGAATGAGGGGTAGATCATTTCCCAGGGAAAAAAAGCTGGGAACTGAAACCAAAACAGTTTGGCCTGATATATTTTTTTTTTTAATTTCTGGGAATCTAATGTTTTCCAGCCCAAATATTTTCATTTCCAGTTTGGTTCTTTTTGGTTTTCCAGTTAAAGCTAGAGCTCTTCAAAAAGAGTTTTTGCCTGTCCAAAAAAAGACGACAGGCATTTTACGTGGAAACATTAATTTTGCCACAAGTCAAGCCTTCTGGGGTGGAAAAAGGAGTTTCAAAGGCCAAGTTTTGATGAGCGTATCAGTCTGGCTGTGTCGGCGACCAATATCTGCCACCTCACACCTCTCCACATCTCTGCCAGGCTCACACCAAGGTGCTGGCATCCTCCCTCCACTCATGGCAGGGACACACATACCCTCCTTAGCATCACCCTGGCATCAGTCAGTGCTAATTAAAGCAAACCAGGTGAGAACAGCTCCACCCCTCAAAGCACATCTCAAAAGCTTCCTCTGCAGATTTAGCCTGACACAGGAAAACATGTTGCTTAAAAACCACGGGTGATCTCAGCCCATGCAGATTCCAAAACACTCTCCAGACCACCTGAAAAACAAAGCAGAGGTCCCATCCAGCAGGATGGAATACATGCACCCATCCAGCCCGAGACCCTCACTTCACTGCTGTCCTCTTGACCAAGAGCTGCCTATGAGCAGCGCTGAATTCACGTCAGCCCTTGTGTAGGAGCAGACTGAGTTTTCCAGCCAAACTGATAAAAATGAAAAATGATTTTCATATGCCTGGACTCTGTATTTCCCCATAAATAAGGCAGTCATGGAAATTGGGGGAAGGGGGTTGTCAGAGCGGTAGGTCATCCATCAAAGCCACACCAAGAACATTGATCTAGCCCTCATCCAGGAAAGCATCTCTATTTAGGAAAGCCAGCAGGCACATCTCTAGTCTCCTTTGAAGCCACTGGGAACTGAGGGCCAGGCAGTTTAAAGATATCTAAATGCCTAAAGGAACAGATAATACCTAGATACTAGCTGGTAAAACCCAGACCCTCATAAGGTACTTAGGCACACAAGGTTTTTAATGGAAATTAAGAGCTTACATACTTTTGTGGACAGGGTCTTGAAGTGCACACGTGCCTTGAAAAAACACTTCTGGTGGATTTTCTGAAAAGAGGAGATTTAGGCACACGTGTTGTACGTCAGGGCTCATAAACCTTCATGTTATCATAGAAAACCACCTGCAAGGGAATAAACCAACCTCCAACTCAGTTGTGGTGCGAGCCCTGCGGCATCATTTTATTAATGCAACAGGACATCTCGGCTCTAGACACCCCCAAAACTAGGGAGGCCAGATCCTCCCCCTGGCCGCAGAGCTCTGCCATTTCAGGGCAGCCATGGACCAATGCTGATCACCTCCAGCCTCCCTTACCTCCTTCCTCTCATCTGAACTCTGCCCAGAGCTATTTGACCAGACATGCCTAAAAACACAGAGAAGGCAAACCACCACGCTTCACCTATAACACCGACAAAACCACAAGCAGCACAGAGCTTCCCCAACCCTCCGAGCATACATTTCCCATTCCTGCCTGCAGCTCTACTACTGCCTTTCTCACATCAATGCCCTGACTATGGCTGCTTGAAAAATTTCCATCTAAACAGTTTTTAGCAGGTCATTTTTCAGTGAAAGGCAACTTTTTTTTAAAAAATACACACACAGAAAAGCTCTTTTTGTGGAAATTTGCCTGACTTGTCTGAAATGTCAAAAAACCTAGAGAAAACATCAAGTTTTGGCCTCAAGCTGCAAAAATCTTGGTTTTAACCAAAAAATGCAATTTTCAAGTATTTTAGTGAAAATTAAAGAAAACTTCCAGAGAGAATAAATTCTCTTGCTTTCATTAAAAGTGTTCATGGTGTGATGGCTACACTCAACTTTTCAAAAAAGCCCACCTCAAGAGACTATTAAGGAAATTAAATAGTCACTGTGCAAAAGGGAAGGAACTGGTCCGGATTATAGCCTGGTGAAGGAGCAAAGATAAATGCTTCATTCTCAGTCTGACATTAGGTCGACAGTTGGGCATTCCACAGCTCTGCTCCAGGGTAGATATATTTATCAGTGATCTGAATGAAAAACCAAGTGGCAATGCTCGCAGACGACACAAGCCTCTGCGGGCTCAGGGTCCGATCACCCCAACTACAGGCTGTCCCATCCGATAGCTGTGGGTGCCATCATGGGGGACACAGCTCCAGCCCTGCAGCTGGCTCCCGGGAGCAGTTTGTGTATCACCCAGTGGAGATGCCCAACCTGGTCTTTGCTTTGGTCCCATGAGAACGTTGGGCTGTGACTCCATCACCCCATGGTCCTGGGAAACCTTCAGCATCACAAGCTTTTAGGCGGTGGAGAGACCCCACCCCTCTCCAGATGGGCACCACGGGTATGGGAGTGCCACGATACAACCCTGCCATGCCAAATGCAAACACCCGGCGCTGAATGCGGTGCCAGAGCCCATTGGGGAGGTTCACTGCTATCCCCCAGTGTGGGACCAGGGGAGCCGCGTGCCGCGGTGGCTCCGCTTGGAGCCGCCAGCACCCAGATGGGTTACAAGTGAACATGAACTCTCCCTCCCCATCTGGAGCCCATGTACAGCAAGTGGCAAGATTTATATTGTGCTGAAGCATTCCACAGTTTTGAGCACAGAAATGATTGAACTCCAGATGTTAACAAGATGCAGGACCCTTTTTTATTAATAAAAACGTGATTTCTTGTTTTGCTCATGACAAAACCCATCAGATTAACTTATTAGGAGTGGAACTGCCATTAGGCCAGTGGAAGCAAAGACAGCTCTGGCTGCCCGAGAGCTCTCTGGAGCACACAGGAAGACCAGGGCTCCTTTGGAGCAGAGCCATGTCCAGCTGCTTCTCTGCACTGAACCAAGGACAGGACACGGGTGACCTTGCTCCATGTCCACTGGCAATGCAGGGATGTTGGTGAGTCCCCGTGCCTCAGTTTCCCCATCCCTTAGGGGGAACATGAGTCAGAGGTGGAAGGGAAGGCCCTGAGCAAACACACACTTTGCAGCCTCATCCAAATAAAGTCTCCTTAATGAAGTAGAGAGCCTTTGCTAAAAAGTATCATAGGCCAGGCCAGAAATGGAAACCTGCCGACTCTCCCTGGGCTCCTCTGTCTACCCCGTGGAAGGACAAGGGGGACCCAGGACCCATGACTGCTGTGCCAGGGCAACTCAGCAAGCAGCTCTCATGCCCTGCTTCCTTCTCTTCAGGCAGAGTCCTGAAGCATCACAAACTTCACTTTCCATCAGAAAGGAACCAAATTTCCAGATGCCTCTGCAAGTCCTAAACGCTCTTCTCGGCACAGCTCTGGCAGGAACATCCCCCGGTAGCGTGCAGAGTGGCACGGCCAACATCTGTATCCCAGAGCACGGGCTGAGGCAGGGGCCTGTCTGGAGCTGTCACATCTTCACTGCTTTATCACAGGAACTTTATCACAAGCTCATAACACACACGTCTTTGCACCATGAGATCAAACAGGTACGGGATGGCATTGCAGCCTGCTGTCACAAGACAGCCCCCAGCAGCTAGCACAGCTCCATGCTGTGAAGAGAAAACATGTTGAAGCTGCATGACAGAGAGGACCCATGTATGCTTGCCCTGATGTTGTACAGCCAGACCAACTCAGGGAAACCAGCAATGCAAAGCCAACCTCTCCTGCTGATCCCTGGGAGGCACAGCATCCTTCAGGACCTACACATTTCTACTTACCCATAACACATGTTAGCTCTAAGGACAGTCACAGCTGTCTGCTCAGAGGGAGAGAAACATTTCTGGGGAGTGTAAATGTCCTGCTTGACCAGGCTGAGCTGGGGACAAGCTGGAGTGATGCAGCTTCTCCACACCCAGCACACACAACTGTCCCCCCCAGCGGGGAGAGACAGGCTGGAGGGCAGAATAGCAGAAGCTGCAAAGTGTCAGGGCTGCTTCTGCCTTGAAATTCTTTGCATTTACCCTGCAACCCCAGGGGACTGATCTGCTGAATAAGTTTTGTACCTCAAAACTCTTCTTGCTCCAGTGAGCCTGGGTACCAACCCGTTTCAAGCATGGGTTCGCTTTGTACCAGGCAGGACTGTTACAGCCCACCCAGGACTTCAGCTTCCCTTGCCTACCACCAGCCTGGAGATGAGTCCTTGCCCGGTCAACATGCCCAAGAAAAGGGACTGCCCTGTTCCTCTCCCACTCAGAGACCCCATTTCCCTCATGACTTCATGCCGGGGACACAGCTGCTCTTGTACCAGCCATGCCCACTGCCAAGCCAGGCCCAGGACAGCAGGCACCAAGCACACACTGCAGCACCCACCCGTGAGCAGGAGGATGGTGTGTTCACAGGATAGCTCTCCCAGGACACCTGCTTCGAGGTCAGGACCACCCAGGGCTGGAGCTCTCTGCCAGCATCTTGGGAGAAAGCCAACCAGCCCAGCACCCAGAGCCACCTTCCTCCACAGCCAGGGCTTGGAAAAAGCTTCTGCAGATCAAAGCAGTATTTATTCACCCAAAGGGACCCCTTAAACAGAGCTGAAAGCCTTGTCACTCTGCCTGACCTTGTTTTATTCCTTACTTGCATGTTTTGGGGGAAAGCTTCTTCCAACCCAAACCTCTCCCTGCTAACCAGGCAGACTGAGCCATGCCCTTGGTGCCCAGCAGTGATGGGGCTCCCCCAGCTCTGGGCCCGGGTGCTTGGTGCTGGGTATCCTCCAGCCCTGCAGAGCCACCCTGGTGGGAGCCAGGCAATGGGGCACTTCCCCAGTTGAAGATCTCTCTGCCCATTTCCTTAGTGGTGCTGGTTGCTTGCAACCTGCCTCCATCACCTTTTCCTTCACCCCTTCCTCGCAGCATCTTATTTAATGCCACTTCCCCAGGCAGGGCCCTGGGGGTGCCCCGTTCCCTCCTTAATTTCACCAAAGTTGACTGAATATGAAACTTTTAATTCCAAGAACAAGACCATCAGGTGGAAGGAAAAGCCATGCTCTTATGCTTTTTGGAGAAAGTTCCCACAAACCTTTAAACCTCTTCCCTTCCCCTCCCCCAAAAAACATTTATCATTGGGGGAGAAAAAAAGTGTAAGTGCAAATGTAATCAGGCAGTGCTACTAGTGAGCACAGGCCATTAGCTCAGGGAGTAACATCTCTGGAAAGCCCCATATTCACCATCTCACTTGGGCACAGCCGGTAGATTCGCCTGCAGAGGACAGGTCCTGCTGGACCTCCGTCCCCTCTGCCCCTCCCTGGCAGGGGTGAGTGGCCCAGCATGCTGGGGCTCTGCAGCATCTGGGACATGTGAGCTCCCAGCTCTGCTGACACGAATAATTTCTCCCCTTGTTCTTGGCACGGTGTGTTCTGCTCAAACACACTTCAAAGAAGCAGCTCTGCAGCAAGAATGCTTCAAAAAATATATTTCCATCTGTTATTCCAATAGTATATGCTGTGTGACTCTCCTCATGGACTATTTGCCTTTCTTTGCTCCTATTAGATGTAAAAAATTATTCGATTAGCAGGCCCTCAGGGCTGGCAGGCAATGCCCTAACCCTGCAGCATCCCACAGCTGAGCCAGCAGGTCCTCTTCTCCTGCAGGTCCGCTCTGTACACCTTAATGCTTTTCCAGAGAGGAAGGTTCAGGCAGGGAAGCAGCTTTTTCTTAAAGGCAAAAAAGTCCCCTTGATTTACTAACTTTATTCTCATCCTGAGAGCAAACAGCACCTGCCTGTGCTTATGTGGATGCCTTGGGCTGCATTTTGCTCAAGGCAGAGCAGCCCAACATCACTTCCCAGCCCCAACAGCCAGCAGCACCCAGGGATAGAAACCACAGGGCAAAAACTTCCAGGCTTTGGTGTTTGATGAACACCGAGCTCTCATGCCAGCCTGTCCTTGGCCGGGACATCCTCAGCATCCCTCCGCTCATCACCTCCTGTTTCTCACAAAGCTCATCAAAACCTTAAACCTGTGCCAGGTGGGTCAAATCTGGAAGCAAATTATGGGGTGGAAAATGGAAAAAAACAGGCAGAAAGCTGTTTGCAAGAGACTCATTTTCTTGGGAAAGCAGACTAGAAACACACAATAAGCACAGGGAGCTGTGAGTTTACAGCACTTACATGCACACAACAAGCTGTGGTTTTAATGCATCTTGGGTAGGGCAAACCTTAGGGGTAGCAGAAGCTGGATGCTCCTTCCCTGGGCCAGGATGAGGACATCCTAAGGATGCTGCTGGGCTGGACCTTTTCCCCTTCAGGGTTCATTTGGTCCGAGAGGATTTCCCAAACCCACATGTGAAGCGGAGATGCCTTCCCACAGTGGCAAGGGCTGCTCCTCGAGCTGCCTCTCCACGCAGCCCTTTCCCCCGCAGCTGGCCAAGGATACCCAAAGCTGGTTAGCATGGCCACCTAAAGAAGCCAGCCCTACAGGGAAGGTCTCCAGGAGAGAAGCAAAGCCTTAGTCCTCCAGGGTCAGGTGGTTAAACTGCACACAAGGTCAACTCCTTACCCTCCACATCACTTTTGGGCAAGGTGTCCTAATGGACAGGATGCCTGGATGGATGCTGCTTGCCTCAGTCATCTGCTCTATGCCACAGCCAGGAAAACCATGGGGAGAAGCAGCTTTCCCAAGCTTCTCAGCGGAGCAGTCCCATACAGCTGCCGCAGCTGTGACCAAGTTACCCACAATGGCTGTCCCACCACAGGTCCCTGTTGGGTGACTTCAGCACAGCATTCAGGAGACTTTCTTGAGACCCCATCTTCCCCCAAGAAATCCAGCAAGGGAGAAAGTTTTTCAAAACAGAGATTCAAGGCTTCACAGCCCCAGCATACAAGACCCGAGCCCCCCTCATTTCCCATCCCACGACCCAAGGTTTCATACTGACAGCAAAGGCTTCCCAGCCCCTTTGGAGAGCCGGAGAGATAACTTCTATTTGTGAGCCATGGCCAGAACAAAATGAGTCTTTATTTTTATATGGCCCATTATAAGTCATTATTTAGTGCTCCCAGGTACCCTATATCATCAAAGGCACATTCCTTAATAAGCAGCCATCAGAGGCTGCGCTCCTGCCATCCTGCACGTGGATGGAGAAGGAGAGATCCTGAGACCAGCTCCAGCCCCCGGATCTCATCTCCCTCTAAGCCCTTGTGAGCCCAGGAGAAGGTCATGCCCCATCTCTGCACAGACATCCCAGCATACACATCCAAACAAGAGGCACAGGATTATTTTTCACGCCAGCTCCGCAACCCAAAGTGTAACCCAATCTACTCAGCTGGAAACAGAGCTTTTATTGCATCCTGAGTCATTTAGAGTTCCTTTTTATAAAACCAATATTCTTCCCCCCTTCCCCAATTTAACAAGCTCCCAAATGTCTGCTCTCCTGAAGTACCAAACCTTTCCAGCTTCCCTGACCTCCCACCCCATCAGACCTAATGGAAAGAAGCATCTCATCAGGGCTGCTCCAAGTGTACCACTACAGAGAAGTGCCAGACCACAGCAATCCCCACTTTCACATATTTCACCTCAAGGATGATCCCAACCATAAAAGTCCCATGGCAATAGCAGGATGAGGCCATCATGCTCTGTGGCAATATCCCCTGTCCATGGCACATCTATCTGTGCCCTTGCCATGCAGCAGAAAGCTGCCTTGAGAGCTGAAAGCCTTTGAGATGGTGTCTGCAGACATGGGCAAAATAAACAAAAAAAAACCAAAACCACACAACATTGGTTGAGTTCAGGCACTGTGAAGAGTGTGTTGGCTATTGGGGGTTTCCTGATGCTCAAGGTAAGGAGGAAAGAGGGCATTGCGCAGAGCTGGCAACCTGGAGAGCCCAGTTATTATTTTTAAATGAGAGCTCAGTCTTTGCAACATATGAAATCCGTCATGCCTTTAGCCACATAAATACATCAAGGAGTCTGGATACTTGAAGCCCCTTTGCTCAGTTCAGTAATAGAGAGAAGTATTGCACAGTGGCATATATAGGGAGTTTGCAATTTAAAATGGCCTCATTCAATAATTACATCAGCATTTGTTGTAACAGTAATCAGTAACAGTTAATATAACTTAGAGTAAATACCAGATTGCCATTTAATAGTGTTAATACGCAACCTATAAAACATATGTTTGTGTAATTATACTGATAAGTTTCCAATCAGCAATGAACAAAGATAAAATCTGTCCACACATCCTTAGATGAAATTGAAAAGATCCCAGCAGTCAAAAGCAAAATTTGCAGAGGGTCTTTGGGAGCAGAGAACAGCGTGACTCAGAGGAGACGATGGTCACCGGCTGCAGAACAGGAGCCATAAGGATTCGACCTCCATCCTGCTGGACCATCCTTTCTCGACATGCCTTACACTGACTTCTTGAACCCACGCTCAGCCATGTGAGCAAAGGCAGGCATGATGCTTGAGTGGGGAGAACATCCCAACGCCCCATGGGAGCTATTCCCACTCCCAGCCAGTGACCTGAAAGTACCTTTGTTCTGAGAGCACTTGCTCTGCTGATACATACAGGGATCCAGCCAGATTTCCCATAGGGCTGGGAAAGTCCCGAGTGTAAGGATGGAGAAAGCTGTCTTACACTGAGACACATTTCCCCCAACTTAGTATTTAAATAAAGTCACTAAAATACTGAAAATGCCTCACCAGCACTATTTGCAAGCCTAGGGTGAGTTTGGTTGAATACTTGGGCCCCAAAAAAGAACAAAACATTTTCCTTAAGGATTTTTTTTTTTAACTGCTATATTTTAAAAAGTAAGCATTACTCAGAAGGGCCAGCTCTCTCCCTGGCACAAGCTGAGGTTGCCTCATTTCATTGCAGCTTCACTGACCTATGCGAGCTCAGGCAGCAGCAGATCCTGCACAGTCCCTTCCTGTGGCAAAGAGGGTAGTTAAAGAGCAAACCCACCCAAAGCATCCTGCAGGACCACCGCAGCTCAGTAAGGCTGGCACATCCCAGCATCTTCTCTCCTTTCCAAGCAAACTCTGATTTTCTTCCCAACCATGGCAGACTTGCACGGAGTAGCCAGTAAACCAATGGGGCAGAAACCAGCTAGCACTTACAATCCAATACCCAGCTGCACACTGACACAATTGGAGTCATCTGTGAGTAATTAGAAAATATAAACACTCACATCAAAACTTGGGTTCCTATACTCAGCAAGACCTTAATGGGCTTTTCTTCAGCCAGAAAATCCTTATTACAGTGATAAATTATTAGCCTTTTTTCCTAAACCAGCATGAAACATTACAATGGAAAAATGACAAAAGGAGAAACATGCCCATTTTTGGCAGTGCTGGCAGGGAGGATGACAGGGGCGAGGGAGCAAGAGCCAGCTCATCACAGCAGGCGGACGGGACGGAGCCTGCCTCAGCCCAGCTCTTCCCCAGTGCACCCTCACCCCTGGGTCCTTGGCCCCAGGCAGCCCACATCACCCACGGGTGCAGCAGCCAGCACGCGCCAGTGCGTGTCTAAGCCTATAGCCAGCCATGACGCAGCTCAAGCGGAGCCCAGCACAGTGGTGCGGCTTCTCCGCTGGCTAATATAGCTGCGCTGGGCTCAGGAGCCCCCTGCCCTGCATGAAGGCAGCCTCCTGCCACTTCAGAGACTTGCTGGCTCCCACATCTCTGCCAACTGCAGCCCTCTGCCACGCTCATCTGAAATAAGCCTCAAAAAGCAGCAGTCCACACAATCCTTAGGAAACCAGGTTAACAAACCCAAAGTCTGTTCCAGGATAAAAGCAGCCCTGCTTTGTCAGGGGACAGAGGGGGAGAGACTGCAGGTAGGTCTCTCCAAGCTGTCACTGCCGGGACAGACGGGACTGGGATGTGCTGGAAGCAGTCGGTGCCTTCATGCACATCCCTGCCTGGGCAAACGAGTGCCCACCCTGACATCGCCCCACACATTTGTATAAGATTGCACATGCATGAGGTCAATGGAAACTAAGAAGGAGCTGCTGCGGTTTGGCTCCCAGAGGCATCCAAAGTGTGATCTTCCCTCACCTCAAAACAAGTCAGGGAAATTCATGAGAACAGCCTTTCTTGTGGGTTATTCTGGCAGTGGTGGGGCTGGACAGGACCAGGAGTAAGATGACACAGGGCCATAAAACATGTCAGAGCAGCAGAGCAGCAGCCGCACGATGCGAGTCTCTGCGCCGGGCACTCAAGCCCGACCACAGCCTGAGTCAGCCCATCGCTGCCGACCTGCCTCCGGCACACTCCCAGCTCTGGCCCCGGGCAGCCCAGTGCCATTAACCATCTCCAGCCTGAAGGCAGGCTCAGCATCTTCCACACCAAGTGCTCGCACTCCTGCTGTTTTGGGGGGCACTTCCCTGGTTTCAGGTACAGAGCCACCCCTGGGCCAGCAGCCGGCCCCAGAGCCCACCCCAGCACCCAAAGCAGCAGAGACATGAAATCCCACGCAGCCCAGCCAAACACCAGCCATCCCCCAAAAAGCGCTCGGCAAGCCAAACCTACCCCCTGCCCCATTCCTTTTGGCCTGAGCCCATCCTACAAACTGCTGTCCCGGAGAGGAGAGTCTCACCCAGAGTCCACAATTATCGCTGGTCCCATGTGTTAAGTGACAGAGTGTTTAATGCCTCATCTTCGGGGCTTCACACAAACGAAGAGAACAAATGACTGCCAGGGGAGATATGGTTTGCATCATTTAATCACCATTTCCAATAAAACGGTACAGCGGCTCTGCGGAGGGTAAGACAGCAGAGTTCAGCAGATTTTATCAATAACATCACAGGATCCCTACTGCGTGGCTAAGAGAGTTGCCATGGTTATTATGACAGATTTACTATCATTGTAACTTAATGCACCATAATAAGTATCTGCATAGTTATTATTGTTTTACAATGATAACTATAATTCAACCGCAGCTTTATGACTAAATTTGTAACATTACTACGATGTTCTGGGAAGAATTGGAAGCAGGATAATTCACATGCTTTCTCAGAATATAGAAAGAAAAAGAAATCCTGGTCGGTGCCTTTTTCTTTCCTTTTTGATTGCTTCTTTGAGAACAATTTTTGTGGTTTGGTTACTGTTGGTTTGGGAGAGGGTGCTCTGTCAGAGTCAATGCACAGAGGTAGCTGAAAAATGGGATTTTTCCACTGCAAAATTGATCCTGGGAAAAAAAAATCCCCAAAGTCTTTCAACATAAAGTTGCTGAAAAATTCCCAAGCGTTGCCAACTGGGAAACGGATACAAAGTGCTGGCAAGATGAACAAAAATGGTCAGGTTTTGTTCAAAAAGAATGACCAGATCATCAAAAAATGGCACTGAAAGTGACCCTGGTAATCAGTGGAAACAAAGCACTGCTGGAAAAAAGTCTCTGGCAGCCCCAGGACAGAGCCAACCTCATCTCGGCTGCACACCCTCTGCTCCAGGGGCATGGAGAAGACTTTCCACCACCTTGAAGCTGGCATGGGCAAACACCACAGAGCAAAGCCAAGCAACTTCTCCCAGCTCTGTGGATGCAGCCCCATAACCTGCCCCATTGCATAGCCCAGCCCCAGCCCACCTCAAGCTCCTGGCAGCCCCGTGGTGAGACAGTCCCCATGCAACAACTCAGCGAGCACAACATGCTGCCAAAAAACTTAAAACTGCATTTACTGGTGGATTAGCCTGCTCAGACATGGTGTGATTTGAGGAATCAAAGCTGCAGACAAGGACTTTTTGGCAGTTCCTAGGGCACAGGACCCACATCGGGGGTCCCCACACCTGCATCCCCGGCTGCTCCTCCCCAGGAGGGGGAACAAGTCCCACCTGGGCTGGAGCCACACAAGCAGCTGGTCCCCAGGGGAAAGCAAAAGAGAATCTAAGCCTGAAATACAACCAGGGTTTCCAACAGGCTCCCTTGCACCCTCCTCCCAAAGCTCTCCCCTGTTTGAGGACTTAGCTCCTTCTTGGGTTTCATAGCAAGTGCAATGCTGCCAATTACCCCGCAAGTTTATAGGGAGGTCTGGGGGTTTACATCCCTCTTTCATTCTGCCCATGCAGTCCATTTCCCCCGAGGGCTCTGGGGATGGTTAACACTCCCTGCATGCCAGAGGCACCTACACTGCCTAGGCTGGGCACATTAAAGCAGAAAAGGGGCATTTTTCCAGCCCCTTCTCATTATCCACTGGGGAAGGATCCTGAATTTTTCCAAGGAAGGTAAACCAGCCTGTGCCACCCATCTGGCTCCCACGGCAGGGCCCCAGCTCACACCTCCTGCAGACACCCCAGACTCAACACATCATCCCAGCTTCCCACTATACCTTGATCTTTTTAAAGCCATGCTTTTTAACGCAGCATGGACAAGTCACACCACTTTTGCTGATCAGAAGCTGGCCCTGCTCTTGGACTCTTTTGGGTTCCCAGCTCTATTGCTTTCCTGAGTGATTTATGTCTTTTCCCACTTCTCACCTCAATTTGACCAGGGATGGTGGTTTCCATAGTCTCCCATCCTGCAGGATGGGACACCAGAGCGGACAACCCTCACCCCATAACATCAAGTGCCCCTTCCCAGGGCTCCTCAGGCAACAAGCTGCTCTTCCTCCACAGGGATTTCAGAAGTGTCCCCTTCTGCACGGGGGAGCCCCAAAGCTTCTCTGCATCAGTGGGAGAAGGTGGGAAGACTGGTGGAGGCAGGACTGATGTTCACATCAAGGCTGGGTGCTCGTGTGCCCTCCCTCCCAGCAGGGATGTGTGTCAGAGCAGGCTTACGTCATGTTCCCCCGCCGCCACCACCTCCTGCTCCCGTGGCTGATATATGAGAGTAGATATAGGAAAATCTACTCATAAAATTAATGGAGGCTGCATGAACTCACAGATCATAAACTCAGAGAGGTTTGCAGCTTGCCTTTCGGGGAGGGGGGAGGGCTCAGAGGCAATTTAGCAGAGGGGACTAATTCACAGCAGCTGTCCCATCACATCCCACACCCCCTCCCCACACTCAGGAGGATTTAGGGGAACACGGCACCGAAGTCTCACAAACACAGCGCTGGAGCTGGCATCCGTCAGCCTGAGGTCAGACTCGGCATGGCTGAGACACTCGGTCTGCTCCCAGCTGAGGAATCGTGGCCAAGCTGTGCTCTCAGTGACAGGCCTCCTGCCCAGAGCATAAATCACAGATGCTGAAGGCCAAAGCATGAGCAGATCCATCCCATGCTCTGGGGGCTGCAGACAACATGACACCCCTCTTGGGTGGGGGTTTGCAGGGTAGTAGGCAGAGAGGGTCTCCCCGGGCTGAAGAGGACTGTGCCATGCTCCAGCAAGACAGACCCAAGTTCCCCAACACACCAAGCAGTGGGTACCACACTGGGGACAAGGCTGATGGTGCTCCTCTCCAACCTAGTTGGGAATCTCCATCTGAAACCCTTTTGATATAATTAGGAATATTTTGGGACCAACCCTCCACCATGGGCTTCCCAACACATCCTTAAAGCCTGTCCAGGGACCCCAGTGCTGATGGCCACCAGCTCTCCCAGAGCCAACACCAGTCCCAGGAGCTGGTTTCTCCCTTCATCCCATTCACAACACAACCCCAGCACAGAATTCCTTTGCTCACTGCTTGGCCATGAACCACCTCCATGCAGAACCTCACACCCCTCCACACCATCAGCCCTGGCACCAGTGAGGCCAGTCCCTGCTTTCCAGCACCATTGCTCTATGCTGGGTTATTCAGAGCATATTGTGTCTTGCGGAGTTACCTGGGCTTCCCACAGCACAGCCAAGAGCTTCAGGCAAAAGGAAGAAAATAACCACTGTTGCTGGAAAATCTTCCCCCAAATCCCATTTCTCTCCAAAACATCAGCTTACTCTGCCTGGGGAAGGGCCAGCCCCATGGACAGGGCAGGTCCCCATGCACCCACCTGCCCAAGGCAGCAGCTCAGTGGGGAGGAAGAGGAGGAGGAAGCCCTTTCCCACACCAACACCAAGGCAGCTCAGGACTGTCCAGGCACCAAGACCTCACTTGGTCACCAGCCTTCAGGGGGGAACACAACTCTCCCCTTCCATCCCCTAAGTAGCCTCTTGGCCTGGCCCTGCTCAGGTTTTCTCTCAATGCCAAATACAGTTTTTGCTCTTTTCTGTCAAAAAGCATCTTGGCACCCAGTTGCTGCCCCGGCGGCTCCAGCAGCCGTGACTCACAAGCTCTGCCCTAACCTCAAGGCTCCCGCTTGCCTCCTCCGCTGACTCAGGCAGCGATGAGCACCAGCCCTGGTGCCTTTCAAGTGGCTTGGAGATCCAGCAAAGGCACCAAAGCAAAGGGAATTAGGCACCATGCTTGCTGGAGTACCCAGCTGGCTGCCAGCCTCGGGCTCACCCCGTGGGGCTTGGCAGGCTCAGCTTTGGGGGACCGTGGCCATGCCGCTGCTGCTGGCATGGAGGGGTGATCACCAAGCAGTAATGGGGTTCAGGCCCATCGCCTCATACACTTTCTGTGTCTAATGCAGCCAGCTGTCCCCTTTGGCGCACCTCCACTTCACATACCTGCATCCTCAAGGCACTGTTGGACCACCCATGCCATGGGGTGACCCTTCTGCATCCTCCCTGGCTGGCAGAGGGGGCTTTCACATGACAGCATCTCTAAACACCGTATCATCTTCCAGAAGGGCAAAGCCCCCAAGATGACACTGGAAATAACCCATAATACTCCCTAAATGGGGTGCTCCCCTCCCTGGGGTGGCTGGCTGCAGACATCCTCACCCCATCCTCCCCCAGCTCCCACCACTGCTGTACCTAAAGAAGGGTAAGCCCTGCTGCCTGCCCTTTTATAGCATCCCTCAGGTGGCTCCATCAGCCTCTGCCTGGTGCCTGGCCCAGGGAACATCCTGCTGCCAACCCCACCTGCTTCACAGGGAGTTGATTTACTCCCCAGGTGGACTTGATTCTCTGGTGAAGCTCCTGGGGCAAGGGCCTGCCGTGCTGCCGATGGGCTGCGGTCCCAAAAAAAACATAGATGAAAAGGAGCAGGAGGGCTCTCCCCAGACAGGATCCGTAAAGCTCTGAGACATATTCCCCAAACCCCCACCATCTCTGCTCGCAGGCACCCATGGGAAGGGGAGCCACGTTGCCTCCCGGCTCCGGACAGTGGTGAAGTCGGTGGAGAGACATCTGTTGCCCATCCAGTGAGCAGTGTCTTCCTGATCTGCCTCTTAAAAATTACAAGGCAATTTGGAGTTTCTATTTTGTACTTTTGATTTGCCCAAACACCTGAAACATGAGCTCTCAATCCAGGATCAAAGGCTTTCTCTGGAGCAACACAGACGGCTATATCCACCGCCGTATTTATGCATGATTAGGAACGCCTGCATTGGAGACGGGATTTGGCACGGGTGCGTGTGCTGCAAAGCCTGAAACTCCATCTCCTCCAGAGAGGGAGAAGGGAGGAAGCCAGGGGATGATGTCCCGGCAAGTCAGGGTTAGCGCCAGCCCCTTCTGCGCAGGGCAGTGATGGGGCGATGCCTTGCAGAGGGGGTGGCTCACCTGTGTCACTTGTCCCCTGTCACTCCTGCTCAGGTCCCGTGCCTGCCTGTAGGACTGAGACCTCTCTGCTGGGTGGGATCTCTCGTCCTTTGCTCCATTCCTGGGGGTGGCTGGGTGGGCGGACGCAAAAGGATGCGATCCTGGATGCAAAGGGACATTGCAACGTGGATGCAATCCTCGATGCAAAGGGACATTGCAATGTGGATGCAGTCCTGGTGTTGTGGGATGAAAGGCGCTGGGGATGATGCCAGGCCAAGCAAAGGGTTAATGGTAATCAACACAAGTTGTTAATGAGCTGGAGGGGAGGCGTCTTCCCAAGCTCTTTTGGTCCAACTTGTCCTACTTTGAAAAATCCCAGACCCTGGACCCCTGTGGGCTGGGATTTTGCATCATCTAAACTGGAAGACGTTCAGGCTTGTGAACTGACGTGGCCAAACCCCCACTCCCCTAAATAAGCATGGCTGCGTTGCTGTCGATAACCAATTTTAATGGCAGAGGATCTGCCCCCTCGTCCAACACCACTGGCATGAGGACAGACCTGGTCCCTGGAGGGACCCCAGGATAAAAGCAGCCCTGCTTTGTCAGGAGGGATCCTGGATCCCCAGCTTCCAGGAGGGATCCTGGATCCCCAGCTCTGGATCTGTGGCTCAGATGGGTTTCTGCTTCTTGCCACCATAAACTATTTCAGAAGAGCAGGATGGGGTTCCCAGGGTAAGGGAATAGCAAGCAGGGCACATTGTTTATGGGAAAGGCAGCAGTAAAATCAGGACGAGGTAAAGAAGCCTGCCCTTACACAGGTAGCGGGCCAGAAAACATCCACACGTGTCAGACACAGGAGTGCCTTCCCCTTCTTTTCTTCTCTTTTCAAATCAATTCAAAACATAGGGAAATGCAATAAATTGACAATGCCTCTGCCTTATAGACATAATCATTTTTAGAGAACGTGTAATGAATCAACTTAAGTCACAGTTACCTTAGCCTAAGGCTAAGATACCCTTAACTCTGCCCTTTTAGGTGAAAGCCTCCCTCTGGGCTTCTCGCTGTTTGTAATGAGTGTACGGTCAACTTTTGTTGTGCCGAGGTGTAAATCAGTGCTAATGAAGGGTACATCAGGTGGGTGATGCATGACAGGGTCATCCTAGAGCCATCTCCCCACATAGCATCCCCCCATGGGGATCTACTCCCTGCTGCCACGGGAGAGAGCAGCAAGTCACCCCATCACCCTTAAATGTGAACCCCAGGATGGGCAGGAGCTCTTGAGAAAGCAACATCTCCATGTAGTCTTTAACTTTTAAGCAAGTCAAGCTGATGGAGACAAGTCCCACCTCCCCGTTATACCACATCTCCATTTATATAATCAATAAACTTTCATTAAATCAGTCTGAAAGTACATTTGATGCAACCCTCGTGTTCCTTTACTGGAGAATTTACTGTTTGGATTTTTTTTTTGCCACAGTTTCTTTACACGTTGAGGGACCTTCAGAGAAGTGCTGGGAAAAGGCGCCCAAGAGCTCTGCAAATCACAGTGTGCTCATGCCCTGCCAGTTCACAGGCATTTTGCGCTAGGAGGGAGCTGGGAAGAAAATTTGCCACAAATATTTTCAGCAAATTATAAAGTCTTGGAAAAAGCAGATTTCGGTTCTAGTGAGAAGTTGCTGTTTTGACAGATGTTTTAAATATTTTTTTAAGAATTTTATTTTTTTATTGAAACTGAAGGAGGTCCTGAAACCAAAGACTGGGCCAAGTAAAAAAACCTCAGAAACATTCTGCGTTGAAAACATCTAAGCAAAACGTTTCCCCTTTTTCTCTATTCCCCAGTTCAACAATTTGGGGAATGGAGATGAATTCACAGAATTTCAGCTTCTCTGAATCCATCCTTTTTGCCTGGAAAATGTTTTGACTGAGAAATGCCTTTCGTGCCCCATTGAGTCTAAGTCCTTTGAAGGCCCTAGAGCAAATGGGTCTTCCACCTCCAGCATCCTGGTGTGGTTTCCATGTAAATTGTCTGAAACCAGAGATTTCCGGATGGTCAGAGATTTTTATAAAACCTGCGGGCTTATCACATGCAGATCAGCACGTGAAGCAATGGGTGCACCCATGCCCACCATCCCTGGGGCAAGGAATCGATGACACAATGTCCCCCACGACCCATCTCAGCCCTGGCTCGGGACCAGGCAGCTCACCAGCCGTATCCTGCACCCACAGCTTGTCGCAGTTTCTCACACACCAGTTTGGGGTTTCGGGCCCAATAAAATTTCAGAGGTGTCAGGGTGAACCTGCCAGCTCCTGGGCACCCCAGGGTGCTGTGGCACCTTTTGCGCTCACTGCCTGCTCAGCAGTGCGGCACACGTGCTCAGGGAAGGAAGCCTTTACAATCTGCCACTGGAAACTGCGCGGTGTTATTCAGTGGGTAGCTGCTTTCCTTCAACGGGCCATAAAAATCCCATTTGGAAATGCAATTGCCTCGCTCCCCTCCTGCATCACACTGCTATTTAAAGAGGGCGCGTCCGACACATTAAAACACACGCACACAGGCAAAAAGGACCAGGATCTACTGAACCTTAAAACAATTATTATTCTTTGCAACCCGTACACCTTCCAACACTAACATTATTCGAAGATGCAGGTAACATGTGACACATTTTCTTTTTCTCTCCAAAGTACAACACCCTTCCCTTCTTCTATCCCTCCTCCCCAAATATCAATCATCAGCAAAGACAAGGCAAATGAACTTTTAATCAATAACAGCTACTGTTTCTTGTACCGGGACTGTTTATGATTTAAAAGGGGAAAAAAAAATTAAATCAATCCTGATGTGAAC